>NW_006288121.1:35843-45455 GCF_000327345.1 Myotis davidii | reverse complement strand
CTGGTGACTGAGGGTGGCATTGCACCCTCCCAATCCACCCTGCTCTGTGCATGACAGGGGGTAGCGCCCCAATTCCCCAATCAGCCCTGCTCTGAGCCTGACCAGGGGCTGCACCTAGAGATTGGGCCTGCCCTCTGCCACCCAGGAGCAGGCCTAAGCCAGCAGGTCATTATCTCCCGAGGGGTCCAGACTGCGAGAGGACACAGGCCGGGCTGAGGGACTCCCCCTCCCCCTGAAGTGCACAAATTTTTGTGCACCGGGCCTCTAGTTTTTAATAATATGATGTTTTGTTCACAGTAAAATACAAGAAATCAGAAAAATAAAAGGTTCTTTAAAAAAACAATTACTATGATAATTTGCCACATGCAAATGTAAATCTAGGCTCCTCTAATCTAATAAGGTAATAAATTCTGAAAATTTTGTCATATATATCTATAAACTCAACTATACTGCCTTTAAATTTAACCTGTGTTTGCTTTTCCACCAATTGTTTTCCTATCTAGACTTATCTTCCACTTTTCAGAGTAACATCTCATCATCAATATATCTTCCGCCTCATACTTTCAGTCACTTGATTGTATTGTCAAGCACCCAACACTTATTAACTGCCCAGATTCCGTCAACCAACCAATTGATAATCAGCCATTAAAGGAAAAGGTGCTTGAAAGTCTTTATGCTCAAACAGTATTCCTCTTTCAGAGGTTTTTTTAAAAATATATATGTATTTTATTGATTTTTTTACAGAGAGGAAGGGAGAGAGATAGTTAGAAACATCAATGAGAGAGAAACATCTGATCAGCTGCCTCCTGCATGCCCCCTACTGGGGGTGTGCCCGCAACCAAGGGACATGCCCTTGGCTGGAATCGAACCTGGGACTCTTCAGTCCTCAGGCCAACGCTCTATCCACTGAGCCAAACTGGTTAGGGCAGAGGTTTTTATACGTGTTTGACTTTTATTTCATGAACTTAATTTTTCATGTGTAGTTTCATCCTAATTTTAATCTAAATATGATGGCATTTAATGCACAAACATTCAATAGTCTCTTTCTCATGAATGGTAGCATCAATCCACTCAGATCCATAGGTCAAAAACCTAGGAGTAATCCTGGATTCTCAGTTTTCTACAACAAAAGCAGACTCTATCAGCTTTACCCCTAAATATACTACGTTAATTGTATGTGTTAACTTGTCTAGCTCTCAGTACATAAATTTTTGGTCAAACTCATCTAGATGTTGTTGTTATGATATTTTTGTTTGGTTTTTGTTTTGTTTTGCTTTTTAGATAAGGTTAACATTTAAATCAAGAAGGTTTGAGTAAAACAGATTCTCCTCCATTCTGTGGGTAGGTCTCATCCAATCAGCTGAAGGCCTTCAGAGAAAACAGACTGAGATCCCTGAAGAAGAGGAAATTCAACCTCTAGGCTGCCTTTGGACTTGAACTGACATATCATCTCTTTGCTGAGTTCCTAGCATGTCAGAGGAGGAAATTCAACCTCTAGACTGCCTTTGGACTTGAACTGACATATCATCTCTTTGCTGAGTTCCTAGCATGTCAGTCAGCATGTAGATTTTGGAATAGCCAGCCTCCATGATTGCATAAGCCAATTGCTTAAAAACACTATCTCTTGAAGGATAGACAGCCATACACACACACACACACACACACACACACACACCAGAGTTCTATTTCTCTGGAGAACCCTGAGTATGAAGAACCATATCTCCTAATCCAGTGGTCGGCAAACTGCAGCTCGCGAGCCACATGCAGCTCTTTGGCGCCTTGAGTGTGGCTCTTCCACAAAATACCATGTGCGGGTGCGCACGTACAGTGCGAATGAAACTTCGTGGCCCATGCGCAGAAGTCAGTATTTTGTGGAAGAGCCGCACTCAAGGGGCCAAAGAGCTGCATGTGTCTCGCGAGCCGCAGTTTGCCGACCACTGCCCTAATCCATTCTTTCCCTCCATCTCCACTGCCACCACCCTAGACCACTCCACCACGGTCTTGCTCTGGTCTTCTTATCTTTGAAATGAAATTGTCAAAGAAGATAACGCCAAACCTCCCAGTTTCCTGGGTAAGATTGATTGATCTAACTTATCACCTGACTCCAAATTGCAAAACAATTGGCAAAACAAACTAATGTAACGGGTGGTTTCCACTTAGCTACACTTAGGTTTCTGTCTATGCAGTCTCTTTAGCAGATTACCTATGATGTGAACGCTTATTCAGTAATAAAATTGATTTCTTTTTCTTCTACCTTTGTGGAGAGGTTTCCTAGGTTGGCCGGAGATTTGGTTTTAAACGCCATTGTCCCAAAACTTTAAACCCCTGACGAGTGTACAGCTGCACACAGGGAAAAATAACCAGCCTCCACATCACAGCTCACCAGCGGGGCAGGATCCAGCAGGCCTACCCCTCTCCCCTAATGGCCTCCCTCTCCCTCTCTCACCACCTCCAGCCACAGGGCCTTACTGTTCCTCAAACACCACTTTCGAAGCTTCATCTCTCAAGTTCCCGCTTCTTGGATGCTCAGTAAGGTCCTAGCTCATGTGTTAAGCTTAGCAAGCTGACTGTCCTAATTTTACTTTTACTTTCCATATAATATTCATAACCATCTTAAAATACATCCTTTTTAAAAACTTTTATTTACTTATCTTTTGTCTGGTCTCCCTGATGGAATACAAATTCCATGAGTAGAGAGACTTTATCTTTCTGGTTTAATACTGTATTCTCTCTTTTTTTGGAGCATAATAGTCTCTCAACAAGTAATAGTTGAATGAATGAAAGAGTTTTTATTAAATCTGAAGCATGTTCCCCAGTACCCAGATACATTATTTTATTTACTAATTGATTACTGATTAGCAGTCTATTGAATATTAGTTTTCCCCCTGAAAGTTTATTTGCACTGAAGAGCAATTTATAAATGTTTGTACTTATAAAAGGAGTACTTGGAAATGAAAAGCTTCTATTTCAAAACAAACTTATCTATTCTTGTTTCCTGTATTTATCTTTAACACTAGGAAGCAGTGCAAGTTTGATATTGCCTTTGCCAGACAATACAAGGAAATTTAAAATTATCATTTTATGTTCCTACATTCATACATTATTCTTCTCCCCAACTAGACAACAGCTTTTATCACTGTTCCTGTGCACCGGCTCTGACCGAAAGCAGCTGGTGACCTTTGTGCCACTATGAACCACATTATTGTTTTACACGGGGGTGGGCAAAAGTAGGTTTATAGTTGTTTGCACGGAAAATAATACAACAATTAAAAATAGTAATATAAGAATAAACTCTGCGTTTTGCACATTCACAACTGTAAACCTATTTTTGCCCACCCCATATGTATAAATATTCTACATTTTGTTTATGTTAATTACGCTGTAATTAAAATATTGCAAAAAAGCTGAGCAAATGAGGGCCATTGGATAGCTAGATTAATTTATCTGCAATTTCATTTACGGACTAAAATGTGTGTTTCCTCTTTTTTAACACACATCAGAAATTTATTTACAGAATTGAAGAGAACATCCTTCCGTCTTAACTCTATCTTGCTGACCTCACACATATCCTTCAACACGTATGTGCCCGGGGGCATGCTGGTGACAAAGCGAGAGACAGGTTCCCTGCGGCAGTGAGCTCACACTGTGATTAATTCAAGTGCAGAACATCAAAGGTCAAAATACATTGAGGCAAGAAGCAATATATTTCAACCCAGTATCTCAGGTTCAAAATAACTGGCATGCAGTAACATGGGTGTGAATTTTCTTTTAAGTGGGTTTTAAATGATTCCATAACATTGAGCAAGTAATTAAATTTCCAAACTTACCACCAAAGAAGATTATTAGGTTATTAAAGGGGACCATTTGGATCTATGCTATATTCCCTTATACATGTTTAGATTTTCCCTGTCAATAAATAAAATGCTGACATGACTAAAAAGAAGAAAATAACTTCTGGAAGATAAAGTAGCTGGATAAGAGTAAAGTAAATGGGTATTTTGTAGCAAATACTGTCAGAATTCCACTGTGTCTTCTTGCCTTTTGCCGTTTTAGGGCATGCCAGCCCCCGTCCTCAGTGACAGCACTACACCATACCGCTGGGCCTGGGGGCATTATCTGGCCATCAGAGCCACCTGTACCCACACACTGTGGGGACAAGAAGAATCCGAGAACTAATGCCACCTACAAGTAGAGAAGCCCTTCACCAGTGATCAACGGGAGTTGATGAATAAACACCCAAGTCCTTGCCCTCAGGGGGGATGACTCTGAGGCCCAGAGCACCCAGCAGGGCTCAGCTCCAGTGTCCACAGGGGTCACTGGCCCCTTACCAGCGCCTTCGCTCTGGTCTCACTGCCCCCTCCTCTTCCATTGTTTCCTGGGACCACCTCCCAAATAAACCATTCACATTGTTGTAAAGGGTCAACCCAAACAAAGAAATCTGTCTCTGAGCCTGTCACTGTATGTAAAACCCACATATGTGTCCCCACAGATCTGAAATTAAGTAAAAAAACACACAAATATTTATCAAATACCTAGTACATGCAAACAAAAACAAACAAACCAAAAAACTATGCCCACTGCTGGGAGCAGAGGGGAAACTGGGATCAGTGTTAGGTTTTGCAATACTGAACAAAAGGTTAAAGGAAAATGTGAGAGTTATTTTATTTTTCACTTCAATCTATCACTTACTCATCAAATATTCAGAGAACCTGTTATTTTAAGTCACTGTGTTTGCCCGTCTGGGGAGGTACAAATGTGCATCAATATGGGCTGTGACCTCAAGGAGGAAAACAGAAGCCAGGAGTGTGAAAATTACCAACTCCCCGCATTCCTCCCGAAAGATAGGGACATCCACCCTTCCTGGGCTCCTTCACTCCCATCTCAGTAGGTCTCCCTCAGCCTCCTGTTCTTTTCACCTGTGTCCTGGATTTCATTCCCTCCTGCCTCTCCACTCACTAACCTTTCTTTCTCTCCTATATCTTCAATCTCAAAATGCCAGCTTCTCCCCCAATTTTAAGACAAGCAAAGCCTGACACTATGCCACTCTTTCTTCTTCCATTCAGAGCCATTCTAACTAATTAATTAATCTTTATGTATCATGTCTCAATGCAGCCGGTCAGTGTGGCTCAGTAGGTTAGAGTGTCATCCTGTGCACCAGTAGGCCTCAGGTTCCATTCCCGGTCAGGGCATGTGGTTGCAGGTTCAATCCCTAGTCCCGACCCTGTATGCAGGAGGCAACCAATGGATCTCTCTCTCTCTCTCTCTCTCTCTCTCTCTCTCTCTCTCTGCCCCCATCCCTCCCTCCATACCTCCTTTCCTTCCTTCCACTCTCTGAAACCAATGGGAGAAAATATCCTTGGGTGAGGATCCTATCTAATAAAAGACAAAAAGGGTAATTGACCATACCTTCGCTATGCTTCCCATGGGCTAACCAGCAAGATATGCAAATTAACTGCCAACCAAGATGGTGGCCGGCAGCCATGCAGCTGAAACGAGCAGGAGGTTTGCTTGCTCCAGTGATAGAGGAAGCCAAGGTTACCCGCCTGCCACGGCCCAGCTCTGAGCTCTGAAAGCAACAAAGTTTCAATTATAGAAGCTAAACAAACCCCCGATACCTGCTTTCAGCCAGCCGCGGCCTCAGAGCTGGAGCGAGCAAGATAGCAACAAAGTTTCAATTATAAAAGGTAAATAAATCCCAGAAAAAAAAAAGAAAAGAAAAAAAGGAGAGGCTGGGAGCTTCAGTCGCCAGCCAGCCTGAAAATGGCCCTCACTCCCTCACCCAGACTGGCCAGGCCCCCCAGTGGGGACCCCCACCCTGAAGCGGGTGTGACCAGATGCAAACAGCCATCAGCCCCTCACCCAGGCTGGCCAGGCACCCAAGCGGGACCCCCACCCTGATCCAGGACACCCTTCAGGACAAACCAGGCAGCCCCCACCCGTGCACCAGGCCTCTATCCTATATAGTAAAAGGGTAATATGCAAACTGACCCTAACATCAGAAAGACTGGGAATGACTGGTCACTATGACACACACCGACCACCAGGGGGCAGATGCTCCATGCAGGAGCTGCCCTCTGGTGGTCAGTGTACTCCCACATGGGGGAGCTCTGCTCAGCCACAAGCCAGACTGATGGCTGCCAGTACAGCGGTGGTGATGGGAGCCTCTCCTGCCTCCTCAGCAGCGCTAAGGATGTCCAACTTCAGCTTAGGTCTGCTCCCCGCTGGCAAGTGTACATCCCCTGAGGGCTGCCTGGCTGCCAGAGAGATGTCTGATTGATAGCTTAGGCCCAATCCCCAGGGGAGCAGGCCTAAGCCAGCAGGTGGTCATCCCCCAAGGGGCAGGAGGGATGTCCACCTGCCGGCTAAGCCTGATCCCCAGGGGAGCCGGCCTAAGTCAGCAGGCAGACATCCCCTGAGGGGTCTTGGACTGTGAGAGGGCACAAGCGGGCTAAGGGACACCCCCACCCCATGCCAAATTTTTGTGCACCAGGCCTCTAGTTAAAAAATAATCTTTATGTATCATTTCAACCTGTTCATGACATAATCAGAACTTCCCTGCTAACTGGCTGTGTGACCTTAGTCAAGTTTCTAAACTACTCTGTTCTTACTTTTCTCTCATCTGAAAAATAAAGGTGAAATAATAGGACCTGCTGATTGTTGTGAGAGTTAAATGAGATCATCCAAATAAAGTGCTTAGAACATTTCTGACACAAAGAAATTCGCTTGATACATGCTAATTCATTATTATCATTAATTTGGAAAGTGTGAAAGGGTTTAGAACAGGATGCAACTAGAGAAAACAGCAGCCCAGACAAAGGGACAGAAGGACAAGGACAATGGAGAACCAGGGTCTCCACCCTCAGGACATAGGTGATGCGATGGAGAAAGGTATGCTCTTCGGGGTCAGCAAACTTGTGGTCAAATTCTGGTTCCACCATTTACTAGCTATGTTACCGGGATTCAATTAATCATTCTAGCCTCAGTTTGCTCATCAGTAAACTGGGGACCATGATGCTTTCTGACAGAGTTGCTGTGAATTTCTAAATGAAATAATTTATATAAAGTGCACAACGTGTCGTTTGCATGTAGTAAACACTCCAATGTTAATGCCCTCCCTTCCCTGTCCAAGTGAAACGTCTAACAATTGATAAAGTGACTGAGTCCTCCCTCCACATACTGTAGTTCTGAAGCCCATTTGTCTTTCTTGATCAACACACCCAGCTGGTGAATTAGATCTGCTACTCAGCCTTGGAGCCAGAAGATCATGATCAAGCATGAGCTCTGGTCCTTCCTGGCTAGTTGACTGCTAAGCCTCAGCTTTTCATGTAGGAAAAGGTAGATGGTAATACCTACCCATCCCGCCTCAAGGGGTTGTCGGAAGGATCTGATGAAGGATCTGAAAGTGATTAATTCATGAGGTTAAGGATCCGAAAGTGCCCTGTGACCTTTATTTGGTTTGTAACTGGAACACTTCTTCTTCAAATTATTTCTTCTTTTGATGTCAGTTTCAATTCCTTTGGAAAGGATCCTTGTCTTTTTACCTCCGTCTACTCTCACTTTTGTTCAACCTGATTTTCACTGCTCTCCTTTGGGGACCAACCTAACCATACATTATTTTTCATCCAGCTATGCTTGATGATAGCCAAGAGGCAAGATGTCACTACCGTTCTCATTGTGACATCAGTTTTCTCCCTATCTGCTGTGACGATACACACTTCTGCAGAAGCTACTTTCCTAGGTTCAACTCACCTTGTGGCCTGTGAGACCTAGTTCTCCCTTAGTCGCTCAAGGTTCTGTCTCAGAGGCCAGGCTGTAGGTTGTGAGCATTGAAGGATAACTATGATCCCACCTCCCTGTCTTTAATTGAGATTGAGCACTTTTGATTATTTAAAGTTCACATTTAACCTGTGATGACTTTCCTACTTAGAAATTAGGTCCAACACTCTTAGAAGACACCAAAATGCATGCAACAAAGCAATTATTTTACCAATATCTGCAATATCCTCCACACACAGATTATAGAAAAATCTGGTGTGGTTCTCAACAATAACAAGAAAAACAGAAAAATATGAGTCATTGCAAATGAAAGATGACAAGAACTTGGTTTTGCTCAACAACTGCAGAAAGCTGAGAGAATAGAAATAAAGAAAAGTAGAAATATTAAAAGGAAAATCTTGTGAACATTAAAACTAGTTAAGGGAACGGCAGTGGGGAATTATTTCTTGAAGAAATCCTACATTGATATTAAACCAACCAATCATTCATTCAGCCAATATGAATTACTTCTTTTTAAACATAACTATGTCTATTATTAAGTTTTATTTACACTGGAGATGAGAAAATTAAGGTTCAGACGTGAAGTCACATGACTAGTCAAAGAATTGCATATCTCATGCATCCTCTAATCCTAGATAGCACTCTCCGATGTGTGTGCTGACACAAAGCAGATCCATCGCCTCTTCCACGTAACAACTTTGATATAACTGAGGACACCACAGATACGCTGGTTTGCCCCCTTCCCTGTTCAGGTCATATCACAACGGGATTATCACGTTCAGTTCTGGGTGTGCCCAGGGTCTGAACTCTAAATTTTATGAAGGAAAGTTGAAGGACCTGGAGGAAGAGAAGCATTGCTTCTTTTTAATAAAACTCTCCATTGGAAGTCAGGATTCTGAGTACAAAACCGGTTGCTGCACTAACTAGCTGTGAGACCCTGGAAAGATCACTTAACCCAGGGGTCCTCAAACTACGGCCCGCGGGCCACATGCAAATACAAATATTGTATTTGTTCGCATTTTGTTTTTTTACTTCAAAATAAGATATGTGCAGTGTGCATAGGAATTTGTTCATAGTTTTTTTTTAACTATAGTCCGGTCCTCCAACGGTCTGAGGGACAGTGAACTAACTCCCTGTTTAAAAAGTTTGAGGACCCCTGACTTAACCTGTCAGGAACCCAGATTTTTAAACAAAAATCAAGGAGGCTGGATGCAGCATGGGTCTGGGCTAGAGATCAAATTTACAATATTTTTTTTTTTCACTTTCCCCAGGGAGAGCCTGCTCCTGGCACCTCTCCCCACTGCCCCCAGGGACACCATAACTATAGTTTGCAATCAACCATGGTGGGAGGGTTACATCATGGAAATCGGCAAATGCCACAAATCAATGCTTCTTTTCTTCTGAGAACAAACTGTTAAGTTTACCAAAACACCATTGTCAATGAGCCAGACCAGGTCATTTCAAGCTAAACTTCTCTGCTGTGGTCCAATCTCTGCATCTAAACAAATTTCACTGTATCTCTCCTTTGATTATATCCCCTCTAAGCTCCAAACATCAACACTGAATGCAGTCCTTTGCGCTAAAAAGATAGCAGAGCAAGAAGAGTAAGAAGGGGGCCTGGTCAGGCAGCTCAGTGTTGTCCAGATACGTCAAGGTTGAGGGTTCATTCCCCCGGTGAGGGCGTCTACAAGAATCAGCCAGTGATCTCTGGCCAGTGTTCTCAATGGTTAGAGCATCCTCCCGTGCACTGAAGGGTCATGATGTTCGATTCCTGGTCAGGGCACATACCCAGGTTGTGGGTTTGATCCCATTTGGGGTTTGTGGGTGAGGCAACTG
>NW_006288121.1:31964-35195 GCF_000327345.1 Myotis davidii | reverse complement strand
CAAGGGCATGTACCTGGGTTGCGGGCACATCCCCAGTAGGGGGCGTGCAGGAGGCAGCTGATCAATGTTTCTCTCTCATCGATGTTTCTGACTCTCTGTCCCTCTCCCTTCTTCTCTGTAAAAAATCAATAAAATATATTAAAAAAGGGGGGGGGCAGAGAGTGGCTCCTGTTAAGCTTAACCTGCTGGGTGTGGCATAGATATTCACGGTGCTGATATGTGGGCTGCTCTCGGGGATGTGGGAGAACGGGTTCTGAGTGGAAAAGAAATTAACCACAAGGAAGAAGGGAGACCTTTCCGTGGGTTTTCTTAATAAATAAAGAACCAGGGAGGGGTTTCATACACCTGACTGTCTCCTGCTAACTAAGCAGGTATTCTGCTTTTATTCAGACACCTCTGATCATGTGCCACTTAAGCCAAGAAAAGGTAAAATAAAAATTATAATCTCAAAAAAAAAACAAAAACTGGAAGGGGCTCCCTTGCCCATGTTTGTTTGTTTGTTTTTTATTCTCTAAACAGATGTGAGCACCTCCTTGGTTCTCCCGTGTTTATGCCTACCAAGAGGAAGACATTCATCAGAGTAAGGTATCCTGCTGTCTCAAGAGGGAAAAATTCCTAAGCAAATTAAGGAACACTTTTCCCCCAAAAGCATTAACAGTCGGTTTAAAGAAAAATAGGGGCTGTATGTGTGCTGCCCAGTGTGGTATCCAGAGCCCCAGGGGTCCGCAGCACACTTGATACAAGGCCAGTCTGAATTCAGACTGTAGAATACACCTCATGTTTTAAAATTCTAATTTTTAATGTTGACTAGAAATATTTTGGATATATTGGGTTAGATAAAATATATTCATGAAATCAATGTCACTTGTTTCTTTTTACTTTCTAAAAAAGTATGTTTTTATTGATTTTTAGAGAAAGAGAGGCAGGGAGAGGGAGAGAGAGAGAAACTTCAATTGGCTGCTTCCTGAACATCCCCTACTGGGGATGGAACCCACAACCTGGGCATGTGCCTTGTCCGGAATACAACCGGCAGTCTCTTAGTGCAGGGGATGATGCTCAACTAACTGAGCCACCCTGGCCTCTTTACTTTTTCTAATGTGGCAATGTAATGTGGCCTAGTGTGTTTCTATTAGAGGCCCAGTGCATGAAATTCATTCACGGATAGGGTCCCTACCCTGGCTGACGATCAGGGCCAATCTGTGGGGTGACCAGTAGAGTGAATGGGGCCCCCCACTTGCACCCACCTTGTCTGGCCAGGTGCCACCCACTCGCTGGCCCGACCCCCTGCCACCACCGCAGGTCGCCTCCCTCTGTGGGGCAACTGGTGGGGCCTGCAGGGTGTGGGCAGCTCCTGTGTTAAGTGTCTGTCCCCTGGTGGTCAGTGCATGTCATAGTGACTAGTCATTCCGCCAGTCATTCCGCTGTTCGGTCGATTTGCAAATTAGGCTTTTATTATATAGGACCAGATGCCCAATGCATGAGATTCATGCATGGGTAGGATCTCTAGGCCTGGCCAATGATCAGGGCTGATCTGTGGGGGATGCCCCCCTCCTCCCGCCCCACACACCTTGGCTGTCCTGGGGCCTGTGGGCTGAGGGCAGCTCCTGGGTTGAGTGTCTGCCCCCTGGTGGTTAGCGCACATCATAGCAACTGGTCATTCTGCTGTTCAGTCGATTTGCATATTAGGCTTTTATTATATAGGAAGGAGGATTGCACTGAGCTGAGTTAGAGTCTGGGTTCCAGACACAGCCCTTGAACTAGTCATCCAGCTTCTGTGTGAAGACGTGTAGTGACAGGGAATTTTCTCCTAAGCAGACTATTCCATTGGAGACAGCACACCCTTGGAAGATATAGTAACCCTCCTGCACAAACAAGCTTTCAAGATGGACACTGATGTCTAATCCCATGCTGCAGTCTCCACAGCACAGAGCTGCTGGCCTTCAGCACCACTTACTGGCTGAGGGCTGAATAGCTTTGCCTCCAAGATTAAGGTGAAATTATCTCCTCAGGCTCTAGGAATCTTTTCTCAGCCTTGTTTCTTGGGAAACCTCTTCTTAAATACTTAACATATTGCTTTATTGGACAATTAATTACTACTATCGGGGAATGATCACTGCTTTTAATAGCTAACACTCATTGAATCACTGCAACAACGGATGGGTCAGGTATATTAATAAGTTCCCCATGTTACCGACAGGGAAACCGAAGCACAAAGATATTAAGTAGCTTCCTGGCAGGGTGCAAATCACACTGCCTTCGCCTGTGTTTTTATAATACTATGACTTAATGCTCATTATCATTGAACATTTTCCTTGATCAAATACTCTCTCCCTGAAAAGCTTCCTGATTACATGGGAGCTTCCATCTTACCCATATCCCCCCAGTCCTGCCCCTGCCATTGCAGCAGCGCGTGGAGTGCCATTGGCATCGTGGCAGTCAGTGTTTGTAGGTTTGAGAGAAATGAAGGGGAGTCAGGAATCAAGTACTCAGAGTTGAATCCCTCCTTATCTCAAAAGAGAACTGGAAACTTCCTAAGTTTTTTAGACCAAAAGGATCATGAGCTGATGAATCAATAATAGAAAATTAACATTAATTTCAGAAAGAAAGGCCCCATCCAGGCAATGAGTTTGGAAAGTTATCTTTAATCCTTAAAGCCTGTGTTTTCTAAAATGAGACAAATATTTTCTAAATGTCTATTTTTTATTATAACAATCTTAAATAAAACACATTCATATCTATTTTCATTAGGTATATAATTTTTTAATATATGATTTTGAATCACAAGAATATGCATCCTACCTAATAATAGAGAAACATGGTAATTAGCCGTACCTCCACTACCCTTCCCATTGGCTAATCAGGGCAATATGCAAATTAACTGCCAACCAAGATGGCGGCCGGCAGCCAGGCAGCTTGAAGCAAACAGGAGGCTTGCTTGCTTCAGTGACAGAGGAAGCTAATGTTCCCTGCCTGCCTTGCCGGCCTCTCTGAGCTTGCAGTTTAAGAAATACTGTTACAAATATAGAAGCTAAACAAAACCCCAGAAACCTGCTTTCAGCCAGCCAGGCTTCAGCCAACAGCACTGCAACATTGTTTCAATTATAGAACAAATGCAGAACCCTGCTTTCAGCCAGCAGGGATCTCAGAGCTGGAGTAAGCAGGACCACAACAGTGTTACAATTATAGAACACAAACAAACTAGATACCTGTTTTCAGCAGACGAGGCCTCAG
>NW_006288121.1:27040-31695 GCF_000327345.1 Myotis davidii | reverse complement strand
CCTCCCCATCAACCCTGCCTTGAGTGTGACAGGGGATGGTGCCCCAACCCCCCAATCGGCCCTACCCTGATCGTGACTGAGGGTGGCATCACAACCTCCCAATCTCCCTGCTCTGTGCATGACAGGATGGCGCCCCAACTCCCCAATCGACCCTGCTCTGAGCCCGACCAGGGGCTGCGGGGCATGCACTTAGGGATTGGGCCTGCCCTCTGCCACCCGGGAGGGGGCCTAAGCCAGCAGGTCGTTATCTCCCGAGGGGTCCCAGACTGTGAGAGGGCACAGGCCAGGCTGAGGGATCCCCCCTCCCCTCCGAGTGCACAAATTTTTGTGCACCGGGCCTCTAGTTATTTAATAAAAATCATTTATGATCAGAAAGTGAGAGAGAACGGAGAGTAAAATCTCTTGCAGGCACTCTCGTTCTGAAGTTTTAGCGGGTTAAATGTAAAGCAGTGACTTTCAACTGGTGAGCTGCAAGAATTTTTGGAACACGCAATACTTGACTATTTAATTAGGGGCACTGACCTCTTTTCCCTTGGATTGCCAAACAAAAAATGACAACAAGCAACACAATAGCCATCAAATGTGAATGAATCAAATTATACCTATTTTTTTTTGCCAGATAGGCAAAAATGATACTTTTTGGTGTGCGACAGAATTGTAGTAGTTTTTGTGTGCCCTGAGATGAAAAAGGTTCAAAATCACTGACCTAAAGAAATAGAAATGATGTCTTTGAGAATTTGAAAAGCTCGTGAGTAATCACTAGTCTCTTCGCATGGAAAAGCTGCTGCAAACACCTTAGGTGGGGCTGCAAAAGGGGTGGGGTGGGGCTACCAGGAAAACAGTATTGGAGGAAGAGGGGGAGGAGGAGGAGGAAGAAGAAGAAGAAGAAGAAGAAAACAAAAAAAAAGAAATAAATCAGTTTGAACCAGTTGGACTCCAGATAAGGATGAACTTTCTGGCAATAAAAACTATGAATGATTAATACGGTTCACAGGAAAAAAGACAAATTGTGGAAATGACCTGGAATGTCTGTGGGGGCAGATCTGTGACCCTGTCCTTAGCTCTCGGAGGAGGACAGACCCCAGAGCTGCACCTCCTTCAGCCAGACACACCCAGATGTTTGGGGTTAGACAGGAATATTGTGAAATGAAAGTAGCTGCACAGACTACAGAAGCACTCCCTCTAAGGATACAGCAGGGAAGGAACAAGGTTGATGAGAGGAGTCAGGAGCAGGACAGGGGTTCCCCGGGGCTCAGGACACCTCTGGCCTGAGAAGCAGCGCCCCTGCCCCTGCCCCGGCCCCAGACCTGGCGTCCAGGCAGAGGCAACAGGTTCCCTGCAGAGCTGGGCGCCTGCTGAGCTGGGGGTGCAGGAGTTGTGCTCTCCTCCTCAGCACAGGTATTGAAAGGAATCCGTTGACAATGACCCCTCCCCGCCCCCCCAAGAAAAGCGGTGCCATAGACCCAGGCCACCAGAGCCACTTACCCAACAGCTGCACAGCCACTGGAATGAGAAGCAGCAAAGTCAGGAGCAGGGGCAGCCTCATGGCCCAGGGTGTGTCCTGTCTTCCAGTGATGGAGAGGAAGGCGAGCCAAAGAGCCAAAGCCAGGAGGGTGCTGGGTCGCCCCTTCCCCTCAATCCTCAGAGCAGCCCTGCTGAAAAGAAGGGTGGAGGACGCTCGCACTTTTAAAGGGCCTCTCAAATTAGGGAAAACCTCCAATAAGGAGATATCCTGTCACATGAGGGTGGTTGGAAAAAACAGGAATTCAAAGTTACAACTTTGCTTCGTAAGCGAACTTCTGAGGAGAGCAGATAGAGAGGAAGGGGAGAGCGGGACACGTGTGGGAGAAGTGTAAGGAAGGGGGGAGGTGAGCGGGCGATGGGAGAGAGGAGGGAGGGGCGAGCTGGCAGCGGGAGGCAGAAGTGAAACAGCTTGGGCCCTCACAGCCTCTGCCATGGGGCTGTGGACGGCACGCTGGAGGCCATCATGACCTGGGCCGGACAGGAGGCTCCCTCAAGAAAGCAGCTGAGCCCAGGGTCCCTGGGCAGACAGCCCCACTCTATGGGGACAGAAATGGCAGCAGCTAAAAAGGAGTTTTGGGTAGAAACATTTTCTTAATGGCTGAAACCAATCGCCCTCATTCTTCATGTCTAGTGCTTGTGGGTATCTTTTTTTCTTAGAAAGCTTCAAGAGAAACCAATCACATATAGCTTTTTACCCTTTAGCCAGGAGAAGAAGGGACCAGAGGCTAAACCTCAGGGAATTACAGTAATGGCCGGGAGGGAGAGAGTTCTAGAAATCTTTCTCTTAAAAGTTCTGGAGAAAGTCAAAGAAAATATCACAAAGGATTTGGAGAAAAAAAAAAAAAAAGCTTTGCTGTCCAGCCTCACCCAGGGGATTCTCTTCACGTGTGGAAGTGCCTTCTTGCTAGCAGAAAATCTGCTTGTTTGATAAAAAGACATATATAGTCATTACATCACAGGTGAAATTCTTCTTTTTTAAAAAAAAATGGTAACAAATTTATCATTAAGCACAATACTAACCCCTGAACATCTATTTTGTTATTTTTCAGAAGAACATTTTGAACCAGATATTAGGAGATAGGCATCCCACAACTAGAAAGTGGGAAATGTTAGCAATTCAGAAAGAAGCTGCTGCAAGTGTATTTTCTGAAAGTTTAAAGAAGTTTTTCAGGTGGAAAGCTCCAAGATTCACTGTCGTTATGCTAAAGTTATAAAGTTTTCTCCCTCATAAGAAACGTGTTATTCTCTCACTAGTTTGTTGTTGTTGTTGTTGTTGTCATTGTTTTTAACGTTCAAAGTTGAAGATGATTCTGACAGGAGGACAAAGATGGTGAAAATGTAGGACGCAGGACAAATTGTTTCTTTTCATTAAGCCAATGCTTAACTGACAAAAAAAAGTTGGTTACAAAACAGAACAGATGGAACAAAAACGTTTCTTTCTTCACTGATTTATCATGAAAGAAAAAAAAGCATTTTGAATGAGCCATTCATGGCTTTTACAGGTAAATAAGTTGCATAAATTTAAATTGTTTGGCCTAATTTGGATTTCTATCCATTTCAGAAGCAAATACAATTTAATTGAATTTTCTCTATACTCATATTCAGGGTGTTTTTGTATTATATAAATGTGTCATATGACCAGCTAGAATCAGTGGTACGATCTCACAAAGAAATTTACCCCATGACCTTGACTTTACTGAAATAAAGACTTATCAGGCTAGAAGAGTGGCGACCAGTTCATTCCACCTAAACAACTACTGAACTGACAGGAACTGCCTGAAGTAACTATTTTGGACTCTGGACTCAAGTAGAAAACTTGGGGCATCCAGTAGAGAGCTCAATGGAGAGCCTGGTAAATGTTGCTGATTTTCAACCTTTCCCGGTGGTCGTGGCTGCCATCTTCCATTCCCCAACTTCGTGGCAGGTATCAGTGAGGGTGGCAGAATGTTTCCTGGTGCAGCTTGCTGGAAACAGGGCAGACTATACACATCTTTTCCTCCAAATATCAGAGTTGGGTGTTCTGGAAGACCCAATACTATAAAACTTTTGGGGGTAAAGCATTAGGAAAAATCTTATGAGACTGGATTTAGGAATGATTTTTTTTATATGGCACCAAAGCACAGGCAATAAAAGAAGAAGCAGATAAGTTGGGCTTTATCAATATCAAAAATTTTGTGCATCAAAGATCACTATCAAGAGAGTGAAAAGAGCCCTAACCAGTTTGGCTCAGTGGATAGAGCACCGGCCTGCGGACTGAAGGGTCCCAGGTTTGATTCTGGTCAAGGGCATGTACCTTGGTTGTGGGCACATCCCCAGTGGGGTGTGTGCAGGAGGCAGCTGATCGATGTTTCTCTCTCATTGATGTTTCTAACTCTCTATCCTTCTCCCTTCCTCTCTGTAAAAAATCAATAAAGTATATAAAAAAAAGGAACTGCCATTGTTAACATGTTAAGTGTATTTCTTTAAAAAAAAAAAAAAAGGAGAGTGAAAAGACAATCCATAGAATAGGAGAAGATATTTGTAGATCATATTACTATCCATCCTATCTAATAAAAGAGAAACATGGTAATTAGTGTATGACCACTACCCTTCCCATTGACTAATCAGGGAGATATGCAAATTAATTGCCAGCCAAGATGGCCGCCAGCAGCCAGGCAGCTGGAAGCGAACATGAGACTTGCTTGCTTCAGTGACGGAGGACTCCAACGTTCCCCGCCTGCCTTGCCGGCGTCTGAGCTTGCAGTTTGAAACATTGTTACAAATATAGAAGCTAAACAAAACCCAAGAAATCTGCTTTCAGCCAGCCAGGACCTCAGAGCTGTAGTTGATACAGTGTTTCGATTATAGAATCCAAACAAACCAGATACCTGCTTTCAGCAGCAGAGGCCTCAGAGCTGGATCAAGAGCTAAAGCTGGCCCAAAAGAAAAAAAGGAGCAGTTGGGAGCTTCAGTCACCCGCAAGCCTGAAAACAGCCCTCAGCCCCTCACCCAGACTGGCCAGGCACCCCAGTGGGGACCCCCACCCTGAAGGCTGTGTGACCAGCTGCAAACAGCCATCATCCCCTCACCCAGGCTGGCCAGGCACCCCAGTGGGGACCCCAACCCTGATCCAGGACACCCTTCAGGGCAAA
>NW_006288121.1:15860-26804 GCF_000327345.1 Myotis davidii | reverse complement strand
CCCGCTCTGAGCCGGACCAGGGGCTGCACCTAGGGGTTGGGCCTGCCCTCTGCCACCGGGAGCAGGCCTAAGCCAGCAGGTCGTTATGTCCCGAAGGGTCCCAGACTGCGAGAGGGCACAGGCCGGGTTGAGGGACCCTGCCCTCCCCCCAGAGTGCACAAATTTTTGTGCACCGGGCCTCTAGTCCTATATCATAAAAGGCTAATATGTAAATTGATCAAACAGTAGAACAACCAATTGCTATGATGCACACTGACCATCAGGGGCAGACACTCAACACAGAAACTGCCCCATGGTGGTCAGTGTACTCCCACAGTGGGAGTGCTGCTCAACTAGAAGCCCTGAGCCAGGCTCATGGCTGGCAAGCGCAGCAGTGGTGGTGGGAGCTCTCCCGCTTCCACAGCTGCACTAAGGATATCTGACTGATGGCTTAGGCCCACTCACCATGGAGAACAGGCCTAAGCCATCAATCGGACATCCCCGAAGGCTCCCGGTCTGTAGAGAGCACAGGCCTGGCAAAGGGACCCCTCCCCTGAGTGCACAAATTTCATGCACTGGGCCTCTCGTAACATATAAAGGAGTTCAACTCAACAGCAGCAACAACAAAGCAAAACATTGCAACAAAGCAACCTTGGTGCATTGCTGGTAGTGATGTAAAATGGCATAGCTACTGTGGAAAATAGCTTGGTGTCTCTACAGAAAGTTAAACATAGAATTGACATATGATCCAGCAGTTCCCCTTCTATGTATATGCCCCAAAGGACTGAAAATAGAGACTCAAAGAAATATTTGTACACCTTTGTTCACAGTGGCACTTATTCACAATAACCAAAAGATAGAAGCAACTCGTGTCCATCAGACCCATGAATGGATAAATAATCTGTATGTATATGTATATTGAAATATTATCTATAATAATAAAAGCATAATATGCTAATTAGACCAGACGTCCTTCTGGACAACCTTCCGGATGAATCTGGGGCTGCAAGGGAAGCCTGGGTCCCAGGTGCCTGCCAGGTGCCAGAGGGAAGCTGGTCCCGGCAGCTGGGGGAAGGAAGGCCTACTCTTGCATGAATTTTGTGCGTCTGGCCTCTAATTTAGCCATAAGAAAGAATTCTGCTATCTTTTACAACATGTACAACAGGGGTCCCCAAACTATGGCCCATGGGCCACATGCAAATACAAATATTGTATTTGTTCCCGTTTTGGTTTTTTACTTCAAAATAAGATTTGTGCAGTGTGCATAGGAATTTTTTCATAGTGTGTGTTTTTTTAAACTATAGTCCAGCCCTCCAACGGTCTGAGGGACAGTGAACTGGCCCCCTGTTTAAAAAGTTTGAGGACCCCTGATGTACAACCTTGAAAACATTATGCTAAGTGAAAGAGACCAGACACAAAAGAACAAATTTTCTATGATTTCATTTATACGATGTACATAGAATAGGCAAATCCATAGACAGAAAGAATAGAGGTCACCAGGGACTGGTTGGGGGGGAGGGGGAGGGCAGAGAGTGAGCATTGTTGTTTAAAGGGTACAGAGCTTCTGTTTGGGATAATAAAGTATTCTGAAAATGAGTAGTGGTGATAGTTACACAGCATCATGAAAATACCTAAAGCTACTGAATTGTACATGTAAAAATAGAAAGAATGGTAAGTTTTATTCTATGAATATTTTACACAATAAAAATAAAATAAACTCTTAACCATTCTCTTTATATCCTTTATCTATGTTTTGGTTCTGGTTTTTGCTCTTTTGCTTAGTTACTGATGATGATGGTTGTTTTTAGCTAGTATTTTCTTCACGCTAAAGAAGTATGATTATAAAATAAAGAAAATCTTCATTTTTTTAAATTTTCAAGACAATTACTGAACTATTTCATTTCCTCCTAGTCAGTCTCTGTCACAGACATGATGTACTCACACCCACTCAATTCCATATAAGATGAACTTAGAGAACTCTTTGTTTTGAAATAGTTCCAAGAAAATTAGCTCAACAAATTCTGTCATTTTAACCAGTAAACTGGTGATGCATACACAAATTTGTTTAGTTCAAGGAAACCTAGTTTTTAGTGGACAAATTTGCACAAATGGCATTAAGACAATTTTGACTCACTCGGAAACAGAAGATATAATGAGGCAGCTGAGTGAAAATGTAAAACTTAAAAGACGGAACACTTTTCTAAACTGAATTTACTTGTATTGGGGTGAAATTGGTCAACAAAACCATACAGGTCTCAAGTGTACAACTCAATAAAACACCATCTACACACTGCATCTGGCGCTCAGCACCCACAGTCAAATCTCTTTCCACCACCATTTATTCTCCCTTTGCCCATTTCCAACTCCTTCCCACTTCTCTCTGGTTATCACCGACCATACTGTTGTCCATGTCTATGTGTCATACATATGTGTGTGTGTGTGTATACTTTTTTGCTTAATACATTCATTTTTTTACCCATTCCCCCAACCTCTCTCACCTCTGATAGCTGTCAGTCTGTTCTATGTGTCTATGCTTATGTTACTATTTTGTTCAATTATTTTGTTGATTAGATTCCACATGTAAGTGAAATCATATGTTATTTGTCTTTCTCTAACTGGCTTATTTCACTTAGCATAATAATTTCCAGGTCCATTCATGCTTTTGCAAAAGGTAAGATTTTCTTCTTATTTTATGGCTGCATAGTATTCCATCGTGTAAATGTCCCACAGCTGTTTAATCCACTCATCAAATGATAGACACTTGGGCTATTTCCCGATCTTAGCTATTGTAAATAATGCTGCTATGAACATAAGGGCTCATATATTCTTTCTGATGGGTGCTTCAGGAATCTTAGGACATATTCCCAGAAGTGGAATTTCTGGGTCAAATGGAAATTCCATTTTTAATTTTTGAGGAAACTCTACTATTTTCCAAAGTGGCTTCACCAATCTGCTTTCCAACCATGTACTAGGGTTCCCTTTTCTCCACATCCTCACCAGTACTTGTTGTTTGTTGGTTTATTGATGATAGCAATCTGGTAGGTGTGAGTTGATACCTCATTGTAATTTTAATTTGCAAATCTCTAACGATAAGTGACATTGAACATTTTTTTCAGACATCTCTTGGCCAACTGTATATTCCTTTTGGAGAAGTGTCTATTCAAGGCCTTTGCCCATTTTTAAAATTGGATTGTCTTTTGTTGAGTTGTATGACTTCTATATATATTTTGAAAATTAAGTCCTTATCAGCTGTATTATTGGTGAATATATTCTCCCATACAGTGGGCTTCCTTTTCACTTTGATGATAGTTTCTTTTGCTACGCAGAAGTTTTTATTTTGATGTAGTCCCTCCCATTTGTTTACATTTTCCTTAGTTTCTCTTCCCCTAGGATAGTGGTCGGCAAACTCATTAGTCAACAGAGCCAAATATCAACAGTACTTCTTCAAAATAGACTCACCCAGGTCGAAAACCGACTTCTGTGCATGGGCCACGAAGTTTCAATCGCACTGTACGTGCGCATCCACACATGGTATTTTGTGGAAGAGCCACACTCAATGGGCCAAAGAGCCGCATGTGGCTTGCGAGCCGCAGTTTGTCGACCACTGCCCTAGGAGATGTATTGATGAAAATTCTGCTACATGAAATGTCTGAGATTTTACTGCTTATGTTTTCTTCATGGATTCTTATGGTTTTGTGACTTATATTTAATTACTTTGTCCATGTTGAGTTAATTTTTGTGTATGATATAAGTTGGTGGTGCAATTTAATTTTTTTGTATGTATCTGTCCAATTTTCACAGCACCATTTATTGAAGAGACTGTCTTTACTCCAATGCATGTTCTTGCCTCCTTTGTCAAATATTAATTGACCATAATGGTGTGGGTCAATCCTGGGGTTTCTGTTCTGTTCCATTGATCTATATGCCAGTTCTTGTGCCAATTCCAGACTGCTTTGATTACAATGGCTTTGTAGTATAGTTTGATATCCAGGATTGTGATCTCTCCAATTTTGTTGTTCTTTCTCAAGATTGCTGAGGCTACTCCGGATATTTTTTGGTTCCATATACATTTTTGGAATATTTGCACTAGATTTGTGAAATATACTGATGGTATTTTAATAGGGATTGCATAGAATCTATAGATTACTTTGGGTAGTATGGACATTTTATTGATGTTAATTCTTCCAGTCCATGAATATGGTATATGCTTCCACTTTTTTGTATTTTTCTCTATTTCTTCCTTTCTTTTTTAATGTCCTATAATTTTCTGAGTACAGGCTTTCTACCTCTTTGGTTAAATTTATTCCTAGGTATGTTATTTTTTGTTGAAATGCTAAATGAGTTTTTTTTTGTTTTTAGTTTCTGTTTCTAAGAGTTCATTATAGCTGTATAAAAATGCCATCAATTTCTGAATACTATTTTATATCCTGTTTCTTTGCCAAATTCATTTATTAAATCTAGTTGTTATCTGGTGGAGTCTTTAGGGTTTTCTATGTACAATATCATATCATCTGTGACTAATGACAGTTTTATTTCTCCTTTCTCATTTGGATGCCTTTTATTTTTTCTTCTTGTCTGATCACTGTGGCTAGGACTTCCAGTACTATGTTGAATTAAAGTGGTGAAAGTGGACATCCTGTCTGTATTTCAGTGGTGTAACTTCTTTCATTTCTGATTTTATTTATTTGGGTCCTCTCCCATTATTTCTTGATGAGTCTCTCTAAAAGTTCATCAATTTTGTTTATCTTTTTAAGGAGCCTGCTCTTGGTTTCATTGATCTTTTGTATTGTTTTTTGTTTCTATGTCATATATTTCTGCTCTTCATTATTTCCTTCCTTCTACTTACTCTGGGATTTTCTTGTTCTCTTTCTAATTCTTTGAGTTGTAGGTTTAGATTTTTTTTTTTGAGATTTTTCTTATTTTTTGAGGTAGGCCTGTAGTGCTATGAACTTCCCTCTCAGGACCGCTTTTACTGTGTCCCATATATTTGGGGTTGTTGTGTGTTCACTTTCATTTGTTTCCAAGAAGTATTTTATTTCTCCCTTGATCTCATGGTAACACATTCATTTTTTAATAATATGCTATTTAACCTCCATGCCTTTGAATTTTTTGAATTTTATTATTATACTTGATTTCTAGTTTCATACTGTTGTGATCTGAGAAGATGCTTGATATGATTTCAATCTCCCTGAACTTGTAGAGAGTTTGTTTCCTTATATGTGGTCTATCTTTGAGAATATTCCATGTACACTTGAGAAGAGTGTATATCTGCAACTTTGGGGTGAAATTTTTCTAGATGTCAATTAAATCCATCTGCTCCTGTGTGTTGTTTAAGATCACTGTTTACATGTTGATTTTTTTGATCCAGTGTTATCAGTGAGGTGTCAAAGTGCCCTATTCTGACTGTATTGCTGTCTATGTCTCCCTTAAAGTTCTCCAAGAGTTTTCTTATATATTTAGGTGCTCTTGTATTGGGCACATATATGTTTATCAAGATTATATCCTCTTGTTGGATTGATCCCTTTAGTATTATGTAGTGACATTCTTTATCTCTCTCATGCCTCTTTTTTGAAGTCTATTTTGTCAGATACAAGTATTGCTACTCCCACTTTATTTGTTTCCATTTGCATGGAAAAATGTTTCCATCCCTTCAGTTTCATCCTGTGTGATTCTTTTGTTCTGAGGTTGGTCTCTTGTAGACAGCATATACATGGGTCATGTTTTTTTATTCATTCAGCTATCCTATGTCTTTTGATTGGAGCACTTAATCCTTTACATTTATGGCTATTATTGACTAGAAGCCCATTGCAGGAAGATTCCTGCAAGAATAGGGCTTCGCTCCCATCTCTGCCACTGCTACCCCTCCTGTCTCTGCCACTACTACCCCTCCCGTCTCTGCCGCTTCTCTCCTACCCATCTCTGCCACTTCTCTCCCACCTGTCTCTGCTACCTCGGCTCTGTTGTTTGGCTTCGTTCTATGGTGTCTTCAGTCTTCACTCCCAGCCTGTATATGCAAATTAACCGCCATCTTTTTTGGTGGTTAATTTGCAGATTGTGCTGATTAGCCTATGGGAGGCATAGCGAAGGTATGGTCAATTACCATGTTTGTCTATTATTAGATAGGATAGTTACTTTTATATTGCCTTTTCATTCTTTATGCTAGGGATGGGTAATATCCAGCCCACAGGCTATACAAGGCCCACAAAATCATTTTGTCTGGTCCTGTCAAGGCATTAGGGGTGAGTTAATTAAATGTTTGACCAAATATAGCAGGTGTTTCTTTGTGTTCACCTTGACTGGGACTCTTTCTGCTTCCTAAACTTAATGCGACTTTTTCCTTTATCAGGTTAGGGAAGTTTTCTGTCATTATTTCTTCAAGCAGGTCCTATATCCCTTGCTCACTTTCTTCCTCTGGTAACCCTGATGATGCAGATGTTGTCTGTTTGTTGTCCCAAAGGTCCCTTAAACTCTCCTCACACTTTTTAAGTGTTTTTCTTTTTGCTGCTGTAATTGAGTGTTTTTTAACCTTTTCTGCCATATTGCTAATTTGATCTTCTGCTTCATCCAGCCTGTTTTAATTCCTTCTGGTATATTCTTGATGTCAAATATGGTATTCTTCATTTCTGACTGGCTCCTATTCATGGTTTCTTTGACCTTTTCATGCTGATGTAGTTCCCACCAAGTTCCTTATAGTTCCCACTAAGTTCTTTGTAGTTCTCCCTAAGTTCCTTTAGCATCCTTATAACCATTTCTCTCAACTCTGTCAGTTTGCCTCCCCATCAGGGTGCATACCCAGGCTGTGGGCTTGATCCCCAGGAGGAAGTGTGCAGGAGGCAATTGATCAGTGATTCTCTCTCATCATTGATGTTTCTATTCTCTTCCTCTCCCTTCCTCTCTGAAATCAATAACAATATATATATTTTTAAAATACACTATAACACTTTATAGGTAGGGTATTATATAATAATCCTAATTCCTTTTTCCAATCCCTGTGTCATGCTATCATTCATGTATATATAAATATCATAAGCATATATGTGTAATATCCAAATGCTTATATATATGTATAGGTATATACATATATAAGCATGTACTTAATCACACATAGTCTAATACATTGTTTCTACTGTTATTTTGAACAAACTATAATTAGATCAATTAAGAATAAGAAAAAGAAAGATTTTAATTTTACCATCACATTAATTTTCTAATACTTTTCTTTCTCTGTTTAGATCCTTCAATACTGGAGGGAACCCTTATGACTGAGTCCCTCTACAGCAGTGGTTCTCAACCTTGGCTGCACATTAGAATCACCTGGGAATCTTTTTAAAATCCTTATTTCTGGGCCTCATCCTCCAGAAACTCTGTTTCTTTGTTACTAATGTTGTGGCCCCACCCCATAACAAAGAAACAGAATTTCCAGATGAGGCCCAGAAATCAGGATTTTAAAAAGATTCCCAGGTGATTCTAATGTGCAGCCAAGGTTGAGAACCACTGCTCTACAGCTTTCAACTAAGTTATCTACACAGAGCCTCCAGCACTTTGTCAGCTGCAGCTCAGGTTTTCCTACCTGGGTGCTAGTTCCCTAGACATTTCAGCTGGTGAGTCTCTGTGCTGAGAAGCTGTGATTCCCTGTATTCACCCGTCTGTCACTCCAATCTGGGGAGTAGCAGTGTTCCCTGTGTCCTCCCCTCTCTTATGAACCTCAGAAAAGTTAATATTTTTCTGTCTGTTTAGCTTTTTACTTGTTGTTAGGACATAGCGGCAACTTCCGATCTCCTTATACACAAAACTGGAAACCAGAAGTAGCCTAACCTACTTCTAAAGTAATTTTGTCAATTTTACCAAGACTTTTTTGTGGGTTACTTAATCATAAAAGCCATATAAAAGGTACTAAAATTTGTTGAATGAATGAATTGATGAAATACTTTTTATAAACAGAAAATATATGGGAATATATGTAAAAGCTCTTGTAAAGAATTGTTTATAAATCTCTAGTGCTGCAAAACTACCAAGCACAGGTACTTTAGTTTCATTTCCTCAGGGCCACTGCACAAGTATGTGCAGGTTGTGCACTGCTCAACCTGAAGGGGTGCCCTTTCCATAGGCCACCCCAGTCATAGTGACAGTCCTGAGAACTACATGGAGCAGCATGATACAAAGCTCATGATTTCATCTCTTTATGAGGCATAAAACACCTTTCTAATGCAGGTGGATTTGGTTTTGGATATTTCTGTGTGTGCAGGTCTCTGTTTTTCTTTATTCTTGCATCTCTTGATTCTGCTATTTGTGTGTTTTGATCAGATTACTAAAGAATTGGGAAGATGGTTGAGAGACAGCTAACCAGGAACTGAAAATTGAGTAAACACATCCTTCCATTATGAAAAAGGCATCACAACAAAGGATATGCTTAAACATATAATTTTTTAACATGAAAAAGTTACCCTTTTGTAAAATAAAATAGCTTCAGATATATATACTTAATATATTTTTTTCATTTGTTATTTACTACATCCTTCTCTATGAGTATAAGGAGCTATTTTAACTACTATAGCTTCTAAGTAGTAGATTATTCTTTTTGTAAAATTTAACTCAATATATTTTAATGTTTATGAAGAGGGAACATTATTGATATATTCAGTAAATCCTGCTCCAAGTTCCCCTGCACAAGATAATTATTTGTTAAGCAAACAGCACAGTGCCCTGCACATAGTAGTTATTCAACAAATGATTTCCTTTCTCACGACCAAATACAATTGTCATTCAGTGAAATGGGGCTCTAATAAGAAAAGCAAGACTGTTAACATTCACACTTAATTTTAAACATTCACTTTTAAAAGAAAAAGGCACTATTAAAGTTATTAGGATTTTATAACAATACCAGAGGCCTGGTACATGTAATTTGTGTGTGGGGGGGGTGGGTGGTCCTTAGCCCGGCCTGTACTCTCTCACAGTCCCGGAACCCTCAGGGATGTCCAACTGATGGCTTAGGCCTACTCCCCATGGACATCCTTAGCGCTGCCATGGAGGTGGGAGAGGCTCCTGCCACTGTTGCTGCACTCACCAGCCGTGAGCCCGGCTTCTGGCTGACAGCAAGAATAGGGCTTCGCTCCCATCTCTGCCGCTGCTACCCCTCCTGTCTCTGCCGCTGCTACCCCGCCCATCTCTGTCGCTTCTCTCCCACTCATCTCTGTCGCTTCTCTCCCACCCATCTCTGCTACCTCGTCTCCACACAGACACTGGGGCAGTGGGGGCTTGCCCTCAGAGGTAGGAGTGCTTGGGGAGGGCGGGTGTTAATCAGGGAAAAAGGAGACATGTAATACTTTAAACAATAAAAGTACTTGGATTTTGTTTTATTTTTTTTTAAAAGATGAACTTTTTTAAGTTTATCTTTCCTACAACCAACATTTTTGAGCCTGACATTAAATTAAGACATAGTTCCCAGGTGGGCTCCACATTTTGCTTGGAATAAAGTACCATCTAGCCTACTCCCTAACCTGCCATTTTTTTTTTTGCATGTATACTTTCAGATAGTAGAGAAGTAAGTTTTATAACAGGACACAAAAGTGATATGGACTTTAGTATCAATAACCACTAGAAGCTATGAGTATTGCAATATAATTTTAATAGCATAACTTTTAATCACACACTGTAGAACTATGAATGTTTCACTAGCATAATATGCTACAATTTCTATTATGTACCACAGACTTGAATATTATAAACATGTTTATACTCTTAAAATAAAATATTAGATACTCAAGAATTTTCTTACTACATGTAACTTTTTATATGTGCCTTCATTATTTGTATAAATTGTTGCAACTTTCCAAAATTTCAGGCACATCCACAGTCAAACATGAGATACAAAATGTATTCTAAATTCAAGTGAGTAAAACTTTTCAGCATACCTGAGCATTGTTCACACTATATATCCCAAAATAAAGATATAGATACATTTATGCAATATATTTTCATATGTAGGAATATTACAAATTGGTTTTAAGTTCTAAATATAGAGTTATAATTTAAAAGAAATTATTTGTATTAAAATTCTTTTAGAGTTAAGTATAAGTTTCTGTTGGATTGAGAGATGAAATCAGAGACAAAGATACATTGATAAACAAGATTCCCTCAGACCTTCCCTTAAGGAATTTAAAAATTAATGGATAACTCAGAAAAGTAAAAATACAGTGAAAGCCTTAAAGTGGATAACAGGGTTCTATGAGAACTCATAGGAGATACTCAAATGCCTAATTAATAAATACGTCAACTTTCATCTGCATATTCAGTACATTTCTCACTTCTGAACATACTACTACTTGATAAAAAATTACTTCAAGTATACTTAAGACTTACATATTATTTTTCATAAGTGTATGGTTTAAATTATTATTTTTGAGGGTAAGCAGAGATGCAGAAAAGAATGCAAAAGGAAAATTAAAATAATGCATTTAGCTACTTGTCTGTCTTTTGTTTGGTACAATTAAAATACTTTAACAGTTATTGCGTTACTATTCTTTGCCAGACAATGTGATGAAAACATTCCTTCCCTCATTTAATCCTCTCAACCCTATTAAAGTACTTTCCACAAATTCTAATTTATGCTTCCCATCACCTTTTATCCCCTCTATCCCTCTATCACCCACTCCCATCCCCCTCCACTCCCGCCATTGCTCAGCTTTTAGATGTGGAAACCAGGGCTTACAGTGGTCAAAGAACTTGCCCAAAGTCAAAGCCAGAAGCTAACTAAGCTTTTAACAGCTGCAGATAGGCCTGACAATGTGAGGGGAAAGCAGAAAGCACAGAACAGTGAGTTGGGGACATTGGTGGAGAGTAGGGGGAGACAGGCAAGTTCAGTTTTACACTTCTAAACTATTTGTTCCCACAGATCGTTGAAGAGCCTGGCTCTGTAAAACATTCTGCACACATAAGACTCTGCAAATCCTTCTAGCACCAGAACAT
>NW_006288121.1:12714-14609 GCF_000327345.1 Myotis davidii | reverse complement strand
AGATGCAGAAAAGAATGCAAAAGGAAAATTAAAATAATGCATTTAGCTACTTGTCTGTCTTTTGTTTGGTACAATTAAAATACTTTAACAGTTATTGAGTTACTATTCTTTGCCAGACAATGTGATGAAAACATTCCTTCCCTCATTTAATCCTCTCAACCCTATTAAAGTACTTTCCACAAATTCTAATTTATGCTTCCCATCACCTTTTATCCCCTCTATCCCTCTATCACCCACTCCCATCCCCCTCCACTCCCGCCATTGCTCAGCTTTTAGATGTGGAAACCAGGGCTTACAGTGGTCAAAGAACTTGCCCAAAGTCAAAGCCAGAAGCTAACTAAGCTTTTAACAGCTGCAGATAGGCCTGACAATGTGAGGGGAAAGCAGAAAGCACAGAGAGTTGGGGACATTGGTGGAGAGTAGGGGGAGACAGGCAAGTTCAGTTTTACACTTCTAAACTATTTGTTCCCACAGATCGTTGAAGAGCCTGGCTCTGTAAAACATTCTGCACACATAAGACTCTGCAAATCCTTCTAGCACCAGAAAATTCATATAAAATGAAGAGTCCCTACTATGAATATTCAAGAGTGTCCCAACATAGTGAAGGCAAATTGCATAATTATGTATCTAATTATTTACATCAAGCTATGCGTTTTATATGATAACCACGTAAGACACTAACTAGTACATTTGTAAGTTGAACTCTAATTTTAAACGGGGCTTGTACGTGATTATTTTTATGATGGTATCAAATTCCCCAAAATATTCTTTTGCTTTGATATCTACATCTCAAATTTATGGCTTCCTAGAATTATAAAATTTTACCTAGGTATTGCTGATGTACCTTGAATTTACTATATCAAACAATCTTTATGTTAGTACTTTAGTACTCATAAAAAAAGCTAAGCCTTAAAGTGAGACAAATATCTGTTAAACAGAATTGCTTTCTCTGCTGAAATCAATTAACTACATAAAATACACCTATCAAAGTAGGATGAAGAACATAATTCCATGTTTGAAGGTGACCCTAAAACTACAATTCAGATTTTTAAAAAGTATAACCTAAAAATTATTCAAGAACTCCAGGTGTATTTTCTAGAAATTAATTTCAATTATTTAATTCCTGTAGTGATATTTAATATAATATGCTTAATTAAATAAGAAAAATCTCCCTCTTGAACTTAGTGGGGAAACGTTCTCATTTAGCTTACAGGCTTTATTGAAGAGTGCTTTAAGAAAGGTGCAGTACACAAAACTAACTAAAATTAACTACTATTTTCTAGAGATGCAGGGGAGTCAACATATAAGGACATAAATTTACTTAAATTTAGCACCATTTATACACATTTAAAAAACCTGATGGTACCATTTTTTAAAAAAAAAAATAGCTTATTTTCTACGATCTAGTTTCATCCCTTTATATAGTGCAAAAACATATACCCCAGGAAAGAATAAGATTCCAAATGTGTCCACATGCAGAATAAAGAGGCTTAGCTATAGTACAGTTCCTTTTTAAAATGAAGACAATTCGAAGGAGGAGAAAACCCTGAGTTTGGTTAAGAAATTGAAGTAACCGTAGGAGAGAGTCACCAGCACGTTCTTGCAGAGGCCCAGCACGGGCGTGACGGTGCCCAGGTCGATGAGTAAGCCGAGCCTGACGAAAATGAAGGGGACGTCCTGGAGCAGGACGCCCAGGGCGCTCAGCAGCGGGCTCTGGGGCGTGAGCACAATGCGAAGGAGCGAGATGAAGCTGAACAGGTAGACCGGGTAGAGCCAGGCTGACCTGTACACGGCGTGGTGGCCGGCCACGCGCACCATCTCGATGGTGTCCGACCAGAGCACGAAGCTCCACAGGAAGATCTCCGCGCGGGCGTCCCGCTGGGACATGGCTCTCA
>NW_006288121.1:9564-10821 GCF_000327345.1 Myotis davidii | reverse complement strand
GTACAGTGCTTATTTTAAACTTCAACGTTTATGTAACTTGAAACATGTTTATTTTTAAAATTGGAAAATAAAATTGTAAGTATTCTCTTACTCGATTGAGGTCTGTTTTACACCTAATTTCAAGATAGCAATGCGTCGCATATGGGAAAAAATAGGCAAAATTCATGTCCTTGGATCCTGGCTGTGGATCCTAAGTCATGTTTACCATTTCACAGTAAGCGCCATTCTCGGTTACTAAGCTAAGCATTTTCACATATTCTCTCATTAAATCCTCGGGGAAGTTGAGAGATAGAGATCACTATCCCATTTTCCCATTTTATAAACATGGAAGGGGGCGGAGGGAGGTAGAATAACACCTAAATTCAGTTACACAGTAATGAGTGAGCAGAGCTGGAATCCACACCCAGACTTGTCGGACCCCAACTGACAAACTCTTAACTTTATGGCAGCTATTACCTACCTAGAGGCAACATATCATGTGCTAACTATAAACACACAGATATCATAAAAGCAGAGGAATCTAGCTAAATGGTGGAATCAAAGTACAATGGTCCAGTCTTGTCATTTAATAAGAGGCCCACAGAATTCTATACAAACCAGACCTACAGGCTCGGAGTTTGGTGCTATTTCACCATGAGCAAGTCTTAGTGATGAGTGACATTCTGAATCCAAGATTTTTAAACCTATATTTTCTGGGCAGTTCTTTACATCCCCGTGAATATTTTGAAACTAATACAAAATAATATTGTAAACATATTGTAATTACAAAATACTTTACAAACCCGTGAATATTTTGAAACTAATACAAAATAATATTTAATGCAAACTGTAATTACAAAATAAACTTTTAAAAAAAGATTTTAAACCTGTTTTTCCCCAAAGTTTTTGAACATTGGTTAGACTAAAAGCATCTCATTTATGGCCACAGACTATGCCTGGTCAACAAGTCATCTAACTAAATGAGTAGGGCATTTTCTCATCAACATTACATTGTGCGTGTGTGTGTGCGCACATGTGCACACCTCTCTGTGTTCACGTGGGTGTTGAGGTTGGGGGATTATGAAGAGATCCTCAAATCTCAAGACTTATTAACAATGTTGATGGTATGGTTTTTATACATGAAAAAGGTATAGCACGTTATGTTTTAAACATTTATCTACTTAAGCATCATTTTTGTTGCTGAGAATTTATCAGGCCTTAACAAAGTTTACGCTGAATATTCTGAGTTTCCATATTACTTGATAAAATAAAATTTAA
>NW_006288121.1:6397-8556 GCF_000327345.1 Myotis davidii | reverse complement strand
TCATTCGGCCTCTCTTGATCCGTCACGGTTCGTATGCGCTGCAACGTGGTGGCGCGGATGTGCGTATCTTCATCACCTGCAGCATGTGTACAGTGCTTATTTTAAACTTCAACGTTTATGTAACTTGAAACATGTTTATTTTTAAAATTGGAAAATAAAATTGTAAGTATTCTCTTACTCGATTGAGGTCTGTTTTACACCTAATTTCAAGATAGCAATGCGTCGCATATGGGAAAAAATAGGCAAAATTCATGTCCTTGGATCCTGGCTGTGGATCCTAAGTCATGTTTACCATTTCACAGTAAGCGCCATTCTCGGTTACTAAGCTAAGCATTTTCACATATTCTCTCATTAAATCCTCGGGGAAGTTGAGAGATAGAGATCACTATCCCATTTTCCCATTTTATAAACATGGAAGGGGGCGGAGGGAGGTAGAATAACACCTAAATTCAGTTACACAGTAATGAGTGAGCAGAGCTGGAATCCACACCCAGACTTGTCGGACCCCAACTGACAAACTCTTAACTTTATGGCAGCTATTACCTACCTAGAGGCAACATATCATGTGCTAACTATAAACACACAGATATCATAAAAGCAGAGGAATCTAGCTAAATGGTGGAATCAAAGTACAATGGTCCAGTCTTGTCATTTAATAAGAGGCCCACAGAATTCTATACAAACCAGACCTACAGGCTCGGAGTTTGGTGCTATTTCACCATGAGCAAGTCTTAGTGATGAGTGACATTCTGAATCCAAGATTTTTAAACCTATATTTTCTGGGCAGTTCTTTACATCCCCGTGAATATTTTGAAACTAATACAAAATAATATTGAATGCAAACTGTAATTACAAAATAAACTTTTAAAAAAAGATTTTAAACCTGTTTTTCCCCAAAGTTTTTGAACATTGGTTAGACTAAAAGCATCTCATTTATGGCCACAGACTATGCCTGGTCAACATACCAGTCATCTAAATGAGTAGGGCATTTTCTCATCAACATTACATTGTGCGTGTGTGTGTGCGCACATGTGCACACCTCTCTGTGTTCACGTGGGTGTTGAGGTTGGGGGATTATGAAGAGATCCTCAAATCTCAAGACTTATTAACAATGTTGATGGTATGGTTTTTATACATGAAAAAGGTATAGCACGTTATGTTTTAAACATTTATCTACTTAAGCATCATTTTTGTTGCTGAGAATTTATCAGGCCTTAACAAAGTTTACGCTGAATATTCTGAGTTTCCATATTACTTGATAAAATAAAATTTAAAGGGAGTCATTAGATTGAATATCTATAAAAGTTAAAGAAACAAAATCAGTAAAAATTTCTTGAAATATACTGAGCTAAAGTAAAACATTTTTAAATTATTGTGATTAAAGATTAATAAAATGTTTGATTACTGTATTTAGGTACTGTTTAAATGACAAATAAATCTGTTTTCTTTTTATACTATTAACTATTTAAATTTTTTAACTGTGAGTTGAGTATATTTATGAATCAAAAAGATAATCTAAATTATTGATGAAATATTACTTACTTCTGGTATGAACCATTCATAAATTAAATAAATGCAGGATCCATGACCCTTAGAAACTTCTTTACCAACCTTCAATGTCACCATAGCATGAATGAGTATCATTTTAATAAATAATACTCAAGTAAGAGAGAAAATTACATACTAATTTGAGGCTTGGTGCACAAAATTCATACACTTAAGAGGGTGGTCCCTCAGCCCGGCCTGCGCCCTTTCGCAGTCTGGGACCCTTCAGGAGATGTCCACCTGCTGGTTGCCATTCCCTGGGCCTAATCTGGCAGTCAGACATCTTTCTCGCAGTCCTGGGCCCTCATAGTCTGAGACCCCTTGCTCCTTACAGCCTGTCTGCAGCGGAGGCGGGAGAAGCTCATGCCACTGCTGCTGCGTTCCCCCTGTGGGAGCGCACTGACAACTAGGGGGCAGCTCCTGCATTGAGCATCTGCCCCCTAGTGGTCAGTGCACATCATAGCAACCAGTCGTTCCGCCATTTGGTCGATTTGCATATTAGGGTTTTATTATACTAGTACTAGAGGCCCGGTGCACAAAAATTTGTGCACTTGGGGGGGGGGCCTCAGCCTGGCCTGTGCCCTCTCACCGTCTGGGATCCCTCGGGAGATAAC
>NW_006288121.1:0-5809 GCF_000327345.1 Myotis davidii | reverse complement strand
TGGGGAACGTTGGTTTCCTCCGTCACTGAAGCAAGCAAGCCTCATGTTAGTTTCAAGCTGCCTGTCTGCCAGCCGCCATCTTGGCTGACAGTTAATTTGCATATCTCGCTGATTAGCCAATGGGAAGGGTAGCAGTTGTACACCAATTACCATGTTTCTCTTTTATTAGATAGGATAGGATTATTATTATTTTAATGTTCATAAAATCATCCCTTTTTAAAATCAGATGCCCACTGGTATACAGCTCTCATTTTACAAAAAAGATATCAATATAAAAAAATGTTTCTTAGGGTATGTCATGTCCTAGAGAACTCTCCTTCACCTCTTTTAGAAGATAAAGCTGTTTGAGGAAAAGCTAAATTCCTTTTTCAACATGTGTATAATTTGGGCTTTGGAAGATGATTGCCAATTCAGCATTGTTTCAACACCAGGAAGTGGCAATCTAAGAAGTGACACATTAACACTTTTAAACAGTCAGTAAGAATCTGAATATCTGTAGCTGTTGGATGCACAATGAATTCTTAGTCAGAGTTAATTCTTAATGAAATGCTAAAGCCCCAATCCATGTATGTTTGGTGAAATCTGAGCCTGGAGCTTCCTATCTCTCCACAGCTCAATAGAGGCCAGTTTAGGATCGGGGATACAAGGACTCGGTGTCCTCTTTCCAAGAGAGAAGCACTAGAGCTATTAGCTGGAAAGCTTGACTGGCCTCACAGAGGCTATGATAAAGTTGAACAAATCAAGAAATCACCTGGTCATTCAAATGGACCAGCAAATTTATCCCCAGGCAATGTAAACTTTCATGTATTTAATACTATTCTCCTTGGCTTCATGATTAGTTTCCCTCTGAATTACTTTTTTTTTTTAATTTCCACTTACAGCTGGAATTCATTGTATGGTTATTGTTAGCTGTTAGTGTTCTGTTTGGGTAAAGCAATGTTGCTTCGTGCAAAACCCATAGAAGATACCAGCATGAAGAAAGAGATCCACTCGCTCCCTTAGAGGTTCACACGGCCCAATAAAAACTGAAAACAGCAGCCATTCTGTGTAGTTCCTCACATAGGATGCCAGTTGACAAAACAACTTTGTGCCTTCACTCTGCAAGCTACCTAATTAAGGAAATGTAATTTTGAGACAACAGATACATGTTTAAGTAGGAAACTCATATGTATTTTACTCTATTATTTCTTTAAATGAGTTATTTCTCTCTAACTTGTTTCCCAGAAGCTTTAGGTGGCTTACAGGGGAAACACAAGCACAACTTAACAAGTAAGTAGTGAGGAATTTTCTAGAGTGAGTATGTATTCTTCTTGTAAAAATAAAAAAAAGGAGCCCTAAGCTAGTTTGCTCAGTGGTTAGAGCGTCAGCCTGCAGATTGAAGGGTCTCGGGTTCAATTCCAGTCAAGGGCATGTGCTTCAGTCGCAGGCTTGATCCCTGGCCCCAGTTGGGGCATGTGCAGGAGTGCAGGAGGCAACCAATCAATGTGTCTCTCTCACATAGCTGTTTCTCTCTCAGTCTCTCCCCCTCCCTTCCACTCTCTCTAAAAATCAATGGAAAAAAATATCCTCGGGTGAGGATTAACACACACACACATACACACACACACGCGCGCACACACACACACGCGCACACACACACACATGAATAAAAGAGAGGAATCACAAAGAAAAGTACCTAAAATCAAGACAGAAATGAAGTGATGCTAAGAAGGCAGTGTTTAGGCTGGCGTCTGATATGAGCGGACAGATTTCAGAGTGCTGTACCACGCTTAGGCTGGGCATTGGTAATGACGCAGCAAGCAACGTGGAAACGGTCCCTGCCTCCACCACTCTGTCTCCTGTGATCACGTCGATGAGCTCAGAATAAATTGTGGCAGGACTTTAAAAGGGAGGAAGGTTCTGTGATGAGACACTGTCACAGGGGGGTCTGAATTAGACACGGTGTCAGAAGGCTCACCCGACAAGAGACAGTCAAGCGGAGACATGAAGAATAAGTAGGAATGAATTGGGTGACGAATTGAGGAAGGAACTTTTCAGACAGTAGGAAGAGCTTATGTAAATATCTTTCACATAGAATGATTGAATGAGAGTTTGGAGAGGGGCTGGAGCAGCACAGAGGAGCTAATATTTAAGTTTTCTATATACCAACACTGTTTCTATATATCAAGCCCTTCCTATGCATTAATTCTCTTAGTCTTTATGAAAACTCAATGATGTAGATACTATATTTTCCCATCTTAAAGATCAGTGAACTGAGGCATGGAGAGATTAACAATTGTTTGCAAGGTCACACAACTGGCAAGTAGAGAGACCGGACTGTGAACCTCAAATATTTAACTACTCGACCACACTGGCTGTGGCTGAGTCAGATTTTGTAGACCCTTAAGGCCATGATAAAGTTTTTGTATTTTATTCTAAGCTCCATGGAGAGCCACTGAAGATGAGAACAGAAGTAAGGGGAGCCAGGGAAGTCATGGTGACGTCAGCAAAGAGGCTCTTGAGGCTGCCAAGGGAGTTGATAAGAAATTGTTACTCAGTTCATAACAACTAGAAGATCAAAGTATAGAATTACTCAGAAAAATTCTGGCTATTTTTTATTAAAAGTGCCCCATATCCATTTTTTTTTCTGAGAGGAAAATGTTCCAGAGAAAGTTAAATGCTAATGATTTAGACATAAGTGGAAAATTCTACATATCAGGGCTTTCTTTCTGTCTGAGCAATGGTTCTCAACCTGTGGGTCGAGACCCCTTTGGGGTTACATAAGACCATCAGAAAACACATATAGCATAACAGATATTTACATTATGCTTCATAACAGTAGCAAAGTTATAGTTATGAAGTAGCAACAAAAATAATTTTATGGTTGAGGGTCACCACAACATGAGGAACTGAATTAAAGGGTCGCAGCATTAGGAAGGTTGAGAACCACTGGTCTAGAGAGACAGTTGTTTACTAGTAAGTATTGACTAAACACTGCTGCTTGTGTTCAAAATTAGAGGCAAGTGTTCACCAATCCTATATAATAAAAGCTTAATATGCTAAGTGTCCGACCCTTTGACTGTTTGACCAGTTGCTATGACATGCACTGACCATCAGGGGGTAGACACTTCAACCTGTAAGTTAGCTTGCTGCTGGGGTCCAGCCAATTGGGACTGGGCAAGATGGGCCAGCCATGCCCTGGAGCCATCCTGCAGTCCCTCCCTGGGTCAGCCGGCCCCAAATGGGAATGGATGAGATGGCCCCAATAGGGACTGGGCAAGAGGAGCTGGACATGCCCTGGATCCCTCCCAAGGTCCCTCCCTGGCCCTGATCATGCACCAGTGGGGTCCCTCAGCCTTGCCTATGCCCTCTCGCAATCCAGGACCTCTCAGGGGATGTCAGAGAGCCAGTTTTGGCCCAATCCCCACAGGCCAGGCTGAGGGACCCCACTAGTGCACGAATCTGTGCACTGGGCCTCTAGTAAATAATCCTATATAATAAAACCCAATATGCAAATTGACTGAATGGCAGAACGACTGGTCGTTATGATATGCACTGACCACCAGGGGGCAGATGCTCAACTCATGAGCTGTCCCCTGGTGGTCAGTGTGCTCCTATGGGAGCACTGCTCAGCCAGAAGCCAGGCTCATGGCTGGCGTGGTGGCAGGAGTGTCTCCTGCCTCTGAGGCAGCACTAAGGACCCCTCGGGGGATGTCTGCTTGCCGGCTTAGGCCTGATCCCACAGGCCCCTAAGCCAGCAGGCAGACATCCCCCGAAGGGTCCCAGACTGCCCACCCCCCCCACCCCCCCTTGCACAAATGTCATGTACCGGGCCTCTGGCAAATAATAATAATGATGAATTCAAGACAAATTCAACCCATCATCTGTTCTGGAACAGCCCATGGGCATACATAGAGTTGTGGCAACTTTAAGGAAGGCATTACATTGTTATCCAGTAAATTTACAAGCCCTAAGACCCACTTTCAGTTCCCTGTCAGGCACTGCATCAATCTGACAATAAATAAATGTATCATTTCTGGATTCTAGGCAATGTGAAATTGTAGGCTCATCTAACCATGGACAAGAATTGCTAAAAACTGATAGTGCTGTAGATTTTTAAATATTTCATTTTCAAAGATTGAGAAAATTTTCTAACCTAAAAATTTTTTTAATTTTTTTAAATATATTTTATTGATTTTTTACAGAGAGGAAGGGAGAGAGACAGAGAGCTAGAAACATCGATGAGAGAGAAACATCGATCAGCTGCCTCCTGCACATCCCCCACCGGGGATGTGCCCGCAACCCAGGCACATGCCCCTGACCAGAATCGAACCTGGGACCCCTCAGTCCACAGGCCGACACTCTATCCACTGAGCCAAACTGGTCTTGGCAAACCTAAAATTTCTGATCTTCACTTTTTCATGTGGGATATTCTGATGTTCTCCTTAGTTGATATGTGTTTAGACTAGAGAATGTGATTTGATTTACAATATATAAATAGAAAAATTATTTTTATATATTCATATCAATATATTATAATAGATACCATAATTAATAATTGTGTTAATTATGCTAATTGAGATAGTAATCATTAATATGAAATATAATATGTATTTATATATAGTATGATATTGAGTATATTTAGATGAAACATAAACAGTAAGATCAAATGCTGAAAAGCATATATTTCCAAATATAAATAACTCTAGACTTTGAAATGATTTGCAATGCCTCTGCTAGTTAAGTACTTAGATCAAGCATGTCAAATTCACGGTTGCATGTGACACACAATGAATATTTTTGCAGCCCAGCCAATATAACGGTATGTAAGAAACATTTTAATAAAATTTTGTAACTTAAGTTTTACAATATCCTTCTATACATAATTATTAATAATGAACTACAACATTCGCTAATGACTGGTTACTATAATCGTGTTGCATTCATTTCCCTTACGCACAGGCGCACCATTTCTCTCCACTAACACTAGCAGTGGATATGTTAGCAGCTGACTGCCACGTCATTAGTCTTGTACTGACTTGTTTGGTGTGCGCAACAGGAAATATTTCGCTTTCGGAGAACAAGAAAAATAGTTTTATTTGCCTTATGCTTATTAATTTATGCAGTTATTCAGTGTCAGGTAAGTTAATGTTCAAGAAAAAATATTAATTTTTATTAAAATGTCCCATTATTTTATGTTAACGATTACTCATTTATTTCAGCCCTTTGTATTCAGCATGTCTCTATCGAAATAAACTATGTTTCTAAGAAAATTGAAGCTTTTGGGTGTTTTGTTTTGTGTGGCCCACATAAACTTAAACCTGTTTATTTGGCCCGTGTTAGCCTTTGAGTCTGACATGCCTGGCTTAGATACAGACCAAAGCCTGAACCCAAGCTGGGCGGCAAAGGCAGACACGCGGGAATGAGTGAATCCGCTGCCTTCACGGCACTTCCCTCAGCTTGTGCACATGTGTTAGCGTGCTGTATTATGTACTGCTCGGCCCACGAGACCGTGAGCTGGTCTCACTCGCCCCGGTACCTGCAGCACCTAACAGCATGCCCGGCATGGAACAGATTCTTCATAAAGATTTGCTGAATAAAAGATGCAGAAATAACTGCTCTGGAGTCTATTGGCAGGAGGGCGCAATGGACATCCTGGGGGGTTGGGGAATCTGCACCGAAGCAAGTAAGCTAAAGCATAAGAACCAACTGTAGGTGTATAAAGTGTCTAACCACTATGCTCTGAAAAGAAAGAACAGCCTTCCCTCTGGGAATGCTGAACTCATAGAAACAGGGAGAAAAGAAGATGGCGGCGATATAGGCAGAAGCG
>NW_006288120.1:0-262 GCF_000327345.1 Myotis davidii | reverse complement strand
GTCTGGAGTCGCTGCTGCTGTGGGCTGGGCAGCAATAACTTGAGGGGTTTGCAGAACTAACCCCATAGAGATAAGAAATGCATCCTGGGTAGTGGGGTGTCCAGGGACCAGCACAGGTCGGCAGGAGGGAAGGTCTGAACTGCACTGGGCTTGCGACATTAATCTGGCTTGGGTCACAGGTGGCTGTGATGGTGGAGGCTGGAGCTGGTTACCTTGACCATGCTGGCGTCAGCCCACTGAGCTGGTGTAAGGGCCACACCCT
>NW_006288119.1:0-240 GCF_000327345.1 Myotis davidii | reverse complement strand
CCTGCAGACTGTAGGGTCCTGGGTTCGATTCCGTTCAAGGGCCCATGCCAGGGCTGTGGGCTTGATAAGGGGGCATGGAAGAGGCAGCCCATCAATGATTCTCTCTCATCATTGATGTTTCTATCTCTCTCTCCCTCTCCCTTCCTCACTGAAATCAATACAAGTATTTTTTTTAAAAAATCAGAAATTAGTGTTTGTCTACAGTAGTTCTTTTTTATATTTTATTGATTTTTTACAGAG
>NW_006288118.1:81458-88078 GCF_000327345.1 Myotis davidii | reverse complement strand
TTTTTGTGCTCCAGGCCTCTAGTCCTATATAATTGAGGGAATATGCAAATTGACCCTTACTCTGCCACAATGATGGAGGCACCCACAGTGGAGGTGTGGGGTTTCTGTCACACAAGATAGCTGCACCTACAGTGAAGACTTTGTAAGAAAAGATGGCTGCACCTACAGCGAATGCCAAGTTCTCGTAATGAGCCTTAATGAGCAATCAGCAGGGACCTAAGGCTGTGCCCCCTGCCCCCCAATTCCCTCTGTGGGGCTTGAGAGGAAACCTCATGCCATGCCCCCAACCTGGCAGGGCTTGATGGGGGTCCTCAGGCCATGCCCCCAACCTGGTAGGGCTTGGTGGGGGTACTCAGGCCATGTCCCCCACCTGGCGGGGCTTGATGGGGCACCTCATGCTGTGTCCCCCACCCCGGCGCCAGGCCGGGCAATCTCAGGCTGTGTTCCCCACCTTATGGGGCTTGATGGGGACCTCAGGCTTCACCCCCTGTCTCGGCACTGGGCCAGGAGACCTGAGGCTGCACCCCTTGCCCCATTGCCAGGCTCGAGGACCTCAGGCCAAGGCCCCTGCCTGGCAAGGCTTGACAGGGGACCTCAGGCTGCTACCCTTCCTAGTGTGGTTTGATGGGGGACCTCAGGCCACGCCCCCCTCCCCAGCACCAGGCCGGGGGACCTGAGGCCGTGCCCCCCGCCTGGCAGGGTTTAACGGGACCTCAGGCCACATTCCCCACCCAGCGGGGTTTGACGCGAGACCTGAGGCTGTGGACCCTTCCCGGTGCTGGACCAGGGTCCGCAGGCTGTGCCCACCTTCCCAGTGGGACTTAACAGGGAACCTGAGGCTGTGGCCCCCTCCTGGCATGGCTTGAAGGGGTACCTGAGGCTGTGGCCCCCTCCCAGTGTCTTGCCAGGGGACATGAGGCTGGGTCTCCTGTCTGGTGGGGCTTGACCAGGGACCTCAGACCACACCCCCAGAAAGATGGCTGTACCCACAGTGGAGGCCGAGTTCCTGTAACGAGACTTAACGAGCAATTAGCAGGGCTGTGCCCCTCTATCAACACCCCACCCCCTGCTGTGGGGCTTGATGGGGGACCTCATGGTGTGTCCCCCATGCAGCAGGGCTTGCCATGCCCCCCGCCCAGTGAGGCTTGATGGGGGACCTGAGGCTGCACCCCCTGCCCGGCGGACCTTGACAAGGGTGGGACTGGCCAGGTCTGGATCTAGCCCAATCGGGGCAGGGCCTGCCAGGTCTGGGTCTCATGTGATTTCGAGGCATATGTGGGTGGGCAGGGACTTGACTCTGGGTCCCATGGTGTGCCCCAGACTCTGACAGGAGGAAGATTTTCATATACATTTTACTAATTTTCTTTTATCTCTGACACTTTTTTTATAGATGAAGGGCAAATAGCAATATTAAAATATTTCCTCTAATTAATCCCCCTTTAATGTGCATGAATTTTGTGCACCTGGCCACTAGTCATAGTCATAAAGTTATACAAGCAACCTATAAACAACTATATTATAAAAAGAATAATATATAAATTCAATATTCTTTACACCTTAAAGAATTATAGACTTAGATGAGGAATCGACATGAGGTTTGCTGTTTGCTACCTGACATCTTCCTCTGTGTTGGTAAACACGGCCTTCTGGTTAATGAGGTAACTGTATGGGGTCAAGGTGGCACTTTGGAGAAAGGATTGTGCACTGGGACAGTGGCGAGTTTGATCAACTACTTTGCAGAGAGAGCTGAAACAGAGAAAGCAGGACAAAAGAGTCAAATGCAGCACCAGTGGATCACCTAGCTCTTGTACAGAAAAGTGGTCAGTTAAAGAATTTTACAGGCTGAAGATTAAAAATGGCAGCAGAGTAAGTGGATGTTGCATAGACATGCTCCCAAGAACAAACTGGAATTACAACTAAAATACAGAGAAAATTCCTGAATAAACAATGGAAAACTAACAGGAGAGAACCCTGACATCTGAGGAATGAAAGTGAAGACTGCATAGAGACTGGTAGGAGGGGTCGAGGTGCAAAAGGGTTAGCTGGATGTTCACAGACAGCAACTGAAGTCCCAGAGAGATATCTCAGTTGTGGGGGGCTCCCACTGAGATTGCTGATATCTAATCCCCAAGCTAGGCCCCCCAGCAGTGAGCACCAAAATTAAGGAGAGTGCCCACATAACATCTGACTGTGAAAAGAGCCAGGTAGCTGTCTGCCAGCAAAAGATAACTGAAAATTCAGGCACCCTCTTAAAGGGCCAAAGCACAAAATTATCTGTGGAACCACTCACCTTGTGTTCTGGCAGAGGGAGGGTGAAGTGGACTGTAGCTGTGAGGACAGAAGCCAAGATTGAGGACTCAGAGGATAGAGCTCAGAAGGCAGACACCCAATGTTTCCTGGACTGAGTCATTTCCCACAGGGACATTTGCCTTGCCTGGGAGGAAGAGAGTTGACACACCTTATTGAAAAACACCTTGCCCCGAGGCCACTTAGAAAATTAAAAATAATAAGTAGCCTTAAGGCAGAATCAACTGCCCCAATATATTGTAAAAAAAACTCTTGCCACACCTGATATGATTGCATGGGCGTCAATTTGAGTCGGAATCCTATCAGTCTGTAGAATGAGGTGGTCTCTGGATGCTTTGAGTCTTTGCCTGATTTAATTAGTCAGAAATAGCCTTAAACACTGTCCTGCACTAGAAATTGAGAGGTGTACTAGTAGAGGATCTACCTAATACATAGTCACAAATCCCAACAGAAAGCCAAAATGAGGAGACAAAGAAACAACCCCCAAATGAAAGAACTAGAGAATTCTCCAGGAGAAGATATAAATGAAGCAGAGATAAGAAATTTATCTGAAACAGAGTTCAGATTAATGATGGTAAAGATGCTCAGCAGCATGAAAAAAGATATAATAACTCTGAAAAAGGAACAGTCTAAGATAAAGAATGACATAACAAAGAATGCATGGAAAGGAATACACAGCAGATTAGGGGAAGATGAGGATAGAATAAGTGAATTATAATAGAGTTGAAAATATCACTCAATCAGAGAACCAAAAAGAGAAAACAATTAAAAAACAGGAGCACAGCCCTAGATGGCTTAGCTAAGTTAATAGAGCATCAACCTGTAGACTGAAGAGTCGTGGGTGTGATTCTGGTCAAGGGCATATGCCTGGGTTGCAGGCTCAATCCCCTGTAGGGGGTGTGCAGGAGGCAGCCAATCAATGATTCTCTCTCATCATTGATGTTTCTATCTCTCCTTTTCCCTTCCTCTGTGTAATCAATAAAATATATATATTTTTAAAAAACCAGGAGGACAGCTTAAAGGAGCTATGGACAATGTGAAAGGTAACTATATTAAAATAGCAGGTGTTTCAGAAGTAGCAGAAAGGGAGAGGGGAATAGAGAAAGTGTTTGAAGTAATGATAACAGCAAACATCCCTAACCTGGTAAAGGAGAAATTCACACAAGTTCAGGAGGCACAGAGAACCCCAAGCAAGAAGAACCCAAACAGGCCAACACCCAGACACATCATTATTAAGATGCCAAAAGTTAAAAACAGAGAGAATCTTAAAGGCAGCAAGAGAAAAGAAAATGTTACCTACAAAGGAGTTCTCATAAGGCTGACACCTGATTTCTCATCAGGAACTCTATAGGCTATAAGGGAATGGCATGAAGTACTCATGGTAATGGAAAGCAAGGATCTGTGATCAAGATTGCTATATGCAGCAAGGCTATCATTCAAAATAGACAGTTAAATAAATAGCTTCCAAGACAAAAAAAAAGAGAAAAGGCTAAAGGAGTACATCATCACCAGCTCAGCATTATAAAGAATGCTAAAGGGACTGCTGTAATGAGGAGAAACACAGAGAGAAATCTAGCCATAGAGAATTAAAATGGCAATAAATAAGTACATATCAATAATAACCCTAAATGTAAATGTATTAAGTGCTCCAATCAAAAGGCATAGGGTAGCGGAATACCCTGGTAAACATATATGCACCCAATTTAGGAGTACTTAAATATTATAAAAATCTTCTAGAGGACTTTAATGGAGAGATCAACAACAATACAGTTATAGTCGGGGAATTTAACACCCTTCTGATTTCACTGGATAGATCTTCCAGACAAAAACTTAACAAGGAAACAGAGACCCTAATTGACACACTAGATCAGATAGACTTAATTGACACTTAATAGAACACTAGAGGCCCGATGAACAAAAATTCATGCAAGAATAGGTCTTCCTTCCCCTGGCTGCCGGCACTGCCTCCCGCCTTTGCTCCAGCCCAGAGCAGCCTTTCCACATTTGCGCACTGCCCAGAGGCCCAAAACAGCTGGGTCATGGCGGAATGCAAGCGTCCCTGCCTGGCCGCCACCATCTCTGTTGCAAAGTGATGGTCAATTTACATATTTCATCTTTATTAGATAGGGTATCACCCCAACGGAGCAGAATATACATTCTTCTCAAGTGCACATGGACTATTCTCAAAGATAGACTACATGTTGGGGCACAAAACAAGCTTCCACAAGTTCAAGAAGATTGAATTCATATCAAGCACCTTCTCTCTACAAGTTCAAGAAAATTAAAATCATGTAAAGCATCTTCTCAGATCACTGTGGAATGAAATTAGAAATAAACTATAGTAAAAATACACAAAAAATTCAAACACATGGAGGCTAAATAGCATGTTATTAAACAATGAATGGGTAACCAACAAGATCAAGAAATGAATAAAAACCTTCCTGGAAGCAAATGAAACTGAACACACAACAACCTACAATCTCTGGGACACAGCAAAACCAGTCCTGAGTAGGAAACTCATAGTACTTACAGGCATATCTCAAAAAACAAACAAAGAAAAAAACAAGGAAAATCCCCAATAAGGTATTTAACCCTACAACTTAAAGAACTAGAAAGAGAACAAAAAGAATAGCCCATAGGAAGTAGAAGGAAGTAATAAAGATAGAACAGAAAGACATATCATAGAGACTAAAAAACAAACACAATACAAAAAATCAATGGAAGCAAGAGCTGGTTCTTTGAAAGGATAAAAAAAATGATAAACCATTTGTCAGATGCATCAAGAAACAAAGAGAGCCTACACAAATATATAAAATCAGAAATGAATGTGAAGAAGTAACCACTGAAACCACAGAAATACAAAAGATTGTAAGTAAATATCATGAAAAACTATATGCCAACAAGCTGGACAATGTTGATGAAATAGAGAAATTCCTAGAAATATCTCCCAGAACTGAATCAGGAGTAATCAGAAAACCTGAAAAAACCAATAACAACTAATGAAATAGAAGCAGTTATAAAAAAAAACTCCCAGCAAACAAAAGCCCAGGTCTAAATGGCTTCACGAGGGAGTTTTCCCAAGCATTCAAAGAAGAAGTAACACCCATACTCTGTAACTATTTCAGAAAATACAAGAGGAAGGAACACTTTGAAACTCTTTTTATGAGGCCAGCATTACCCTAATTCCACAACCAGATAATGACACTAAGAAGTAAAAGAATTACTGGCCAATATCCCGGATGAACATAGATGCTAAAATCCTCAAAAAAAAAAATTTTCAAATTGCATCCAGCAATATATTAAAAAGATCATACACCATGATCAAATGGGATTTATTCCAGGGATGCAAGGCTGGTACAATATTTGAAAATCAGTAAACATCATACATCACATAAACAAACTGAAAGACAAAAATCACATGATTATATCAATAAACACATAGAAAGCATTTGACAAAATCTAACACACATTTTTTGTAAAAACTCTCAGAAAAGTGGGAATAGAGAGAGCATATCTCAACATGATAAAGGCCTCATATTACAAACCTACAGCCAACATCATGCTCAATGGGCAAAAAGTAAAACCATTTCACTAAGAACAGGAAGAAGACAGGTATGCCCACTTTCACCACTACTGTTCAACATAGTACTGGAAGTGTTAGCCATAGTGATCAGACAAGAAGAAATAAAAGTTGTCCAAATTATTAAAGAAGAAGTAAAATTGTCATCATTTGCAAATCACTTGATATTTTACATAGAAAAACCTAAAGACTCCATTAAAAAACTGCTGGGGTTAATAAATGAATTCAGCAATGTAGCAGGATACAAAGTTAACACGCAGAAATCTATGCCTTTTTTTTTTATAAACCAATAATGAACTCACAGGAAGATAAACTATAGCAATAATCCCATTTACCATTGCAACAAAAAATTAAGCTACTTAGGAATAAACCTAACTAAGGAAGTAAAAGACCTGTACTTGGAAAACTACAGGATGTTGAAAAAAGAGATAGAAGACATAAACAGATGGAAGAATATACCGTATTCATGGATTGGTAGAATCGACATCATTGAAATGTCCATACTACCCAAAGCAATCTATAGATTAAATGCAATCCCCATTAAAGTACCAATGGCATATTTCACAGACCTAGAGCAAACTCTCCAAAAATTTGTATGGAATAAAAAAAAAAGACCCCGAATGGCCATAGCAATCTGGGGAGGAAGAACAAAGTTGGAGGGATCACAATACCAGATATCAAACTATACTACAAAGACACTGTTCTCAAAACTGCCTGGTACTGACACAAAAAC
>NW_006288118.1:78234-81229 GCF_000327345.1 Myotis davidii | reverse complement strand
GACATCCGCAGGCCGACGCTCTATCCACTGAGCCAAACCGGTTTTGGCGCCATAGCAATATCTTTACTGATACTGTTCCTAGGGCAATGGAAACTAAGGAGAAAATAAACAAATGGGACTACATCAAAAGAAAAAGTTTCTGCACTGCAAAGAAACCATCATCAAAACAACAAGATAGCCCACTGCCTGGGAGAACATATTTTCCAATGCTATTTCATGTAAGGGTTTAATCTCCAATATTTATAGGGAACTCTTACAACTTAACAAAAGGAAGATAAACAATCCAATCAAAAAATGGGCCAAGGACCTAAATAGACACTTTCAAAGGAGGACATTCAGAAAGCCAAGAGACATATGAAAACATGTTCAAATGGAAAACAGTATGGAGTTTCCTCAAAGAATTAAAAATAGAACTCCCATTTGACCCAGTGATCCCACTTCTAGGAATATATCATAAGAAACCAGAAACACCCATCAAAAAGCATATATGCACTCCTATGTTCATAGCAGCAGAATTTACAATAGCTAAGATTTAGAAACATCATAATTGCCCATCAGCAGATTGGGGGATTAAAAAGTTGGTTCACCTCACAATTGAATACTATGCTGATCTAAAAAAGAAGGATCTATTACCATTTGCAACAGCATTGATGGACCTGGAGAGCATTATGCTAAGCAAAATAAGCCAGTCAGAAAAAGATGAACAACGTCAACTGATAAACAAAAATAGAGCCAGAGGAAAGTATTTTAGATTATAAATAGAAGTAATCCTATTGTTTGCATATTTTTATATTTCCTACTACTTTTGTGATATTATACTATGATAGTACAGTTTTGGTAATATTATAATACTAGAGGCCCAGTGTATGAAATTTGTGCACTCAGGGGAGGGATGGTCTCTCTGCCCAGATGTGGGAGGGTGCAGGCCATGCCAAGGTACCCCCACTGGTGCATGATCGCCACTGGGGAGGGATGAGGGAGGTTGGCCCACCAGGGAGCAACTGAAGGAGGGCTCCAGGGTGTGTCCGGCCAGTCTTACTCAGTCCCAATCAACCAGACCCCAGCAGCAAGCTTACCTACAAGTCGGAGTGTCTGCCCCTTGGTTGTCAGTGCAGGTCATAGTGAGTGGTTGAGTGGCCTTAACATATCATTAGCATATTATGCTTTGATTGGTCGAATGGCTGACCAGATGACTGGACACTTAGCATATTAGGCTTTTATTATATAGGATTTAAAATCCTTTTTCTTGAAATATTAATGTTTATTGCATGTTATATTTACAATTGTTTTTGTTGTAATATTAATTTTTATTGCATGTAAATGGGTAATTATTTTGTATCTACAATCTGTTAATCGATTTATTTTGTATATTGTAAAAATAAATAGATAAATAATATGCTCTAAAAACGAGTTCTACAGGCGTAACTTTAGACTTCATGGACTATGTTAGTATTATTTTGACCATTTTGATAAAAATTTCAGAATCTATTCTGGAAAATTGTATTCTCTCAAGACTTTCTAGTGGTCTAAATAAAAACATGCATCTATGTAAAAAAAAAGAATTATAAAAATGAAGGTCTATCTAATTCCAAAGTGTGCAGAGTAAATAATGAAGATTCAAGGAGAGATAAGCTAAATAGGGAATAGAAAACAATAGAGGTAATCAATAAAACTGAAGGTGGGATTTTGTAAAGATCAACATTGACAAATCTTTAGGTCGACTGAACAAACAAAAACGAAAGAGAAAGACAGAAGACACCATTTGCTAATATTAGAAATTAGAGTGGGGCATTACTACCGAGTTTGCACAAATGGAAAGAAATAATTATAAGAAAATAGTAGGAAGAATTGTGTGTCAACAAATAAGACAATCTAAATGATATGCACAAATTCCTAGAAACACACAAACTACTACAACTAAATTAAGAAGAAATAAAATGCTTGAATATACCTATAATAAGTAAAGGGATAATATTAATAAAATCTTATCAAAAATAAAAGGCCAGAGTTAGATGGCTTCACAGTAAATTTAAAACAAACATTTAAAGAAAAATTAAGACAAATTTTTCTCAAATATTTCCAAAAAACAGAAGAGGGAGAAACACTACCTCTAGTAAGCAAGAAAATAAAAGGCATCCAAATTCAACTGGAAGAAATAAAATAATCTCTATTTACAGGTAACATGATCCTATATGTAGAAAACCCTAAAGAGTCTACCAAAAAATATTAGAACCAATAAATGAAATCAACAAAATAGCAAGATGCAAATACATTAACACACAACAATCTGATGCATTTCTATATACTAACAATGAAAAATCAGAAAAATTGAAAAAACAATTACATTTAAAATAATATGACAAAGAATAACATACTTAGGAATTAACAAAGGATGTAAAAACCTTGCATATTGAAAACTAAAAGGATTTTACTGAAAGCAATTAGAGAGAGTGAGCTCAGATGAGTGGTGGTGTGAGAGATTCCCTATGGCGGAATGCAAGCGTCCCTGCATGGCCGCCACCATCTCTGTTGCAAAGTGATGGTCAATTTACATATTTCATCTTTATTAGATAGGGTATCACCCCAACGGAGCAGAATATACATTCTTCTCAAGTGCACATGGACTATTCTCAAAGATAGACTACATGTTGGGGCACAAAACAAGCTTCCACAAGTTCAAGAAGATTGAATTCATATCAAGCACCTTCTCAGATCACTGTGGAATGAAATTAGAAATAAACTATAGTAAAAATACACAAAAAATTCAAACACATGGAGGCTAAATAGCATGTTATTAAACAATGAATGGGTAACCAACAAGATCAAGAAATGAATAAAAACCTTCCTGGAAGCAAATGAAACTGAACACACAACAACCTACAATCTCTGGGACACAGCAAAACCAGTCCTGAGTAGGAAACTCATAGTACTTACAGGCATATCTCAAAAAACAAACAAAGAAAAAAACAAGGAAAATCCCCAATAAGGTATTTAA
>NW_006288118.1:72895-73880 GCF_000327345.1 Myotis davidii | reverse complement strand
ATTACATTTAAAATAATATGACAAAGAATAACATACTTAGGAATTAACAAAGGATGTAAAAACCTTGCATATTGAAAACTAAAAGGATTTTACTGAAAGCAATTAGAGAGAGTGAGCTCAGATGAGTGGTGGTGTGAGAGATTCCCTTGAAGTTTCAACAATTTGAACAGCAATAATTCAAAGGATTCCTGCTCAGTGCACGAACATGCCTGAGAGCTCTGCACATTGAAATATCTGAAGGTGGGCAAATGGGAGCAAACCAGGGAGAAAGAAGGAAGAGCTCAAAGCAGCTACATAGGCAGCCTTGCAGCCCAAAGCTCACTGCAGGGCTCAGCCTGGAGAGGGGAGGAATCAGGTTGCAAATGGCACTGTTACTGGAGAATTAAACTCCCTTGTTGCTCAAGGGAGTAAGGTTCTTGCAGTATCTTCAGAAAATGAAATTTCCAAGATTTGCATGGGAGGATGGGATGTGGAGGAAAGTTTTATTGATATGGAGTTACATTTCTTGGGTTCCAAAGTCCCCTTCCCCTTAAGACAGTCCTGGAAAAGCTACAGCTGGGGTTTCAGCAGAGCCAGGACTACTGTCCAGTTTCCATTCCATCTTGCAGCCTGATTTAGTTTATTATCCAAGTTAATTAATTTCTATTAGTCCATGCGTGGAGTCCAAGATGGATATGTACCACTGGGCACAGGGGAGTGCATCCCCCTGACACAGGAGAGGCAGGAACCTGGAATGTGAGGGAGAAAAGAAAGATAGCTAACTCACTTTGTTTGGAAATTTAAATATTTATGTTTCATGCCCTTGCAGTGGCCATACCCTTTCTGACACTGACTTGCTTTCAGGTGTGATTGATGGGAGACAGGTAGGCACCTTCCCTTGTCAGTCAGACCTTTGCTGGGCATGTGTCTAAACTGCCTTTATCTAGTCCTTACACCCACTGATGCATGGGAACAAACTTGGACATCGTTAAATGCGCTTTTTGCA
>NW_006288118.1:65928-68697 GCF_000327345.1 Myotis davidii | reverse complement strand
ATGTTTCATGCCCTTGCAGTGGCCATACCCTTTCTGACACTGACTTGCTTTCAGGTGTGATTGATGGGAGACAGGTAGGCACCTTCCCTTGTCAGTCAGACCTTTGCTGGGCATGTGTCTAAACTGCCTTTATCTAGTCCTTACACCCACTGATGCATGGGAACAAACTTGGACATCGTTAAATGCAGCTTTTTGCAAAGTTGTATAAATGGAACACCTATATCTAGTCTTCCTTCTCTCCCTTTGCTGTTAAATAATAACCAGATTATTACAGTGGCATCACTACCTGCAGCCAAGAGGAGCAAATAGATTTAGAGAGCATTTGTGGAAGAGAGGGCAGTATGAGCTCTGCCTGAGCCTCGTGACCAGGGCAGGAATGAAGCACATAGGTGTGTCAATGGTTGTCTGGTAATTGGAATTGCAGGCAGAGAAACAAAGCTACAGAGCCCGGTAGTCTTCCCTTCATGTCCCAGAGTGTGCCTTTCCTCACCCTTCTGTTAGGTTTCAAAGCACATTATCTGCAAACCCAAGAACTGGTACTAAAGAAACACATTTTCCCTGTGTGAAGGATGCTCTCTGCAACTAATCCCAGGATTGGGTGGAAGTGCAGAGGGATGCTGGATAGGTCCACTGGTCACCATTGCTGGGAAGGCAAAACAACAAAGGAGGGGACCATATGCCCCCAACTCACCCCACCCCCACATATTGAGGCTGCACTGCCGGCAACTTATGGCTGCAGATGATAGCACTGGGGTTTCATGTATTTGTAGCCCCATTGTCCATTGCACTCCCCTGTGGAGTTGGTCTACTGGGACCAAAGCAATAGGACCAAAGGGGCAGCTCCCTCCTTCCCAGGGAACATAAGCCATTTTCTACTACTCTGCAGAGATCTAAAAAGACAGAGAAGTGCAAGGGAGCTAAAAATCTTCAGTACAACATACTGAAAAATAATAGATAGACTTCTTGTTATCAATGTGCCACTCATACATAGATGCCTAGATAGAGAAGCAATCCATCAGATACCATGATACCATGAATAACCAAATAATGAGGCAGCTCAGAGAGAAAATAAAAAAAAATACCCAGAAAATAAACTTAAAGACATGGAAATGTGTGACAGAGAATTCAAGCTAGCCATCCTGAAAAAACTCAACAAGATGCAAAACACACACACACACCAAACCAAATCAATCAACAAAATGAGTACTTTACCAAAGATACTGAAACTTTAAAAAAGAACCAAATAGAAATTCTTCAGATGAAAAATTAAAGATTTCAAGAATGAACTAGTGATCATAGAAAGTAGAGCAGACCATATGGATTAAAGAATTCGTGATATAGAAGATAGAAATCTAGAAATGATTCAAATGGAAGGAAAGAGAGACTTGGACATAAAAAATTAAAGAACTCTATGAGGACTATCTGACTCCAACAGAAAGAGCAATATAAAAATAATGGGTATACCGAAGAAGAAGCTGATGAGAACTTCCCAAATCTATGGAAAGAGCTAGATCCTCAAATCCAAGAAGGAAACAGAACACTTAATTACCTGAATCCAAAAATGGTCTTCTCAAAGGCATATTGTAGTAAAACTGTCAAACAATTAATGACAAACAATGTAAGCCATTAGACACAAATAAATGGAAAGACATCCTATATTGATGTACTAGAAGAATTAATATTGTTAAGAATGCCATTACTACCCAAAGTGGTCTACAGAGTCAATGCTGTCTCTATCAAAATTCCAATTATATTTTGGAATATACAGGAAAATTCCATGCAAAAATTAATATGTACTTTCAAGGAACCCCAAATAGCCAAAATAATCTTGAAAAAGACAAAGTTGGAGGTCCCAGACTTCCACATTTCTAAATATACTACAAAGCAACAGTAATCAAAACAATTTTATAGACACAAATACTATTAGAATAGAATAAAGAACCCAGAATAAACCCTCCCATATTTGATCAGATGATATTTTGATAATGGTGCCAAGACCATTCAATGGAGGGGAAAAAAGGTATTTTCAACAAATGGTATTGGGAAAACTAAATATATACATGCAAAATAATGAAGTTGGACCCTTCCCTTACACCATATACAAAAACTAGAGGCTCAGTGCACAAAAATTTGTGCACTCGGGTGGGGGGGTCCCTCAGCCCGGCCTGTGCCCTTTCGCAGTCTGGGACCCCTCGGGGGTGACCACTTGCTGGCTTAGGCCTGCTCCATGGGGGATTGGACCTAAGCTGGCAATCAGACATCCCTCTGGCAGCCGGGCAGCCCGGGGGATGTCCCACTTGCCGGTGGGGAACAGGCCTAAACTGCAGTCAGACATCCTTAGCGCTGCTAAGGAGGCCGGAGAGGCTCCAACCCACACTGCTGTGCTGGCAGCCATCAGCCTGGCTTGTGGCTGAGCAGAGCTCCCACTGTGGGAGCACACTGACCACCAGGAGACAGCTCCTGCATTGAGCATCTGCCCCCTGGTGGTCACTGTGTGTCATAGTGACCAGTCCTTCCCAGTCATTCTGCTGTTAGGGTCAATTTGCATATTAGCCTTTTATTATATAGGACTAGTGACCCAGAGCACGGATTCATGCACATTGAAGAGAAATTAATTAGAAGGTGGCCGGTGGGTGGGGGGACTGGGCTAGACCAACCAGACACACCCTGGAGCCAACCTCCCATGGTTCCTCCTTGGCTGGCCTCACCTGGGGTGGTGCCATGGCTTGAATGGCATCTGTGGAGTGAGCTGCGTCCCTCTGGCAGGGG
>NW_006288118.1:60447-65804 GCF_000327345.1 Myotis davidii | reverse complement strand
TGAAAGTAGGTTTCTGGGGATTGTTTAGCTTCTGTAATGAGCTATGAATTGCAGGCAGAGAAACATAGTTGCTTAGAGTGCAAGCTCAGAGGCCGGCAGCAGCAGGCGGGGAACCTTGGCTTCCTCTATCACTGGAGCAAGCAAGCCTCCTGTTTGCTTCATCTGCCTGGCTGCCCGTCGCCATCTTGGATGGCAGTTAATTTGCATATCTCGCTGATTAGTCAATGGGAAGGGTAGCGAAGTTATGGTTAATTACCATGTTTTTCTATTATTAGATAGGATCAACACAAATGGATTAAAGACCTAAACCTAAAAATCTAAGACTGTAAATCCATTAGAAGGAAACAGAGGAAATAAGCTTTGTGATGTTGGATTTGGCAAGAATATTTTAGATATGATACCAAAACAGAAGTAAATATACATCATTGGCCTACAAAATTTAAAATTTATGTACTTCAAAACACAAACAACAGAACGAAAAGGCAACCTATAGGATAGGAGAAAATAGTCTTAAATTATATATCTGACAACAAGTTAATATACAGAATATGAAAGAACCCTTACAACTCTACAATAACCAAAATGCTAACATCATGATTTTAGGTTCTGTAAAAGACTTGAATAGACTTTTTGAAAAAAAGATATTCACATGATCAACAAACACATAAAAATGCTCAACATCATTAATTATTAGGGAATTAAATATCAAAGGCATAATGAAATACTATTTCATATTCATTAGGATAGCTACGATTTTTGAAAGTAAAAAATAGCATGTATTGGTGAGGATGTGGAAAAATGGGGACCCTTGTGTAATGGTAGGCACATAAAATGGTGCAACCACTATGAAAAACATCATGGTGGTTCCTCAGATAATTAAAAATAGAGCTACCATATGATTCAGCAATTTCATTTTTAAGTATATACCCCCCAAAATTGAAAGCAGAATCTCAGAGATATTTGTACATATTTGTTTATATGTGTTCAACATTGTTAATAGATTATTCACAATATCCAAAGATGGAAACAAACCAATAATCAACAGATGAATGGATTAATAAAATGTAACATATACATACAATGGAATATTATTCAAGCTTAAAAAGAAAGGAAATTCTGACACATTCTACAACTTGGAGAAACGTTGAGGAATTTATGCTAAGAATTTATGCTAAGGAAAATTAGCCAGTCATAAAAAGACAAATAGTATATGATTCCACTTTTATGATGTACCTAGAGTAGTCAAAAGTCACAGAGACAGAAAGTAAAATGGTGGTTGTTAGGAGGTGGTGGAAAGGAAGGATAGAGAATTGTGGAATTTCAGTTTGGAAACATGAAAAAAGGACTGAAGATGTATGGCAGTGATGGTTGTACTGAAGTATAGTAACCTCCATCTTGGGTAAAAGCTGCTGTTTAAATTTTAACCCTGGTACTCTGTAAAGATTTGCTTGCTTAAATAATAGGGAAAATAAGACTACTTCCTACTCCAGAGAGGCCATAAAATATGCCCCAGAGTTGTCAGTGCTGGCACCAGGCTAGGCCTTGAGATATGGTCTCACAGCCCTGTTCCAGCACACAGGACTTTTTGTCAGATGGTCTGGAAGTCTCATTCCAAATTTGTAAAACAAAGAGCTGAAAAACATATAAATTGAAAAGACTTCCACCATATTGGGCCCCAGAATTTGAGAAGCAAGAGTTCGCTAGCACTAGTGAAAATGAACAGGACTCCAAATAAATTTGGCTTATTGATTAAAGCGTCTTCTGATTTACAATGTAACAGTACCACAATGTGAATGTATTCATACCATTGAGCTGTAGTCTTTAAAAAAGTTTAAATAGTTGAATTGTATGTGCTATAAAAAAGACCTAAAACTCTTAGAAGAAAACCTAGGGAAAATCTTCATGACTTTGGATTTGACAATGAATGCTTAGATAGGACACCAAAAACACAGCAAACAAACAAACAAAGATAAATTAGAATTTATCAAAATTAAAAAAAAAATATGTGCCTCAAAAAAACACATCAAGAAAGTGAGAAAACCACTAAATGAATGGGGAAAATATTTGCAAATCATATATCTGATAAATGCTACCTGGAATATATAGAATTCTTAAAACTTGGCAACAAAAATACAAAAAATAACTAATTAAAATGGTCAAATGAATTGAATAGACATTTCTTCAAAGAATATATAAAAACTAGAAGCCTGTTGCATCAAGATTCGCACAATAGGCCTTCCTTCCCCTGGCTGCCAGCACTGGTTTTCCTCCGGCACCTTGGACCCAGGTCTTTGGTCTGGACGCGGTGGAGAAGCCAAGACTCTTCAGTCTTCAGTCTTCAGTCTTCACTCTGGCTGGAGCCTTCAGTCTTCACTCCGCAGAAAGAAAGAAAGAAAGAAAGAAAGAAAAAGTGTGGATGTGTAGAGATCTGAATCCTTATACATTGCTACTGGGGATGTAAAATGAGGCAACTGGTGTAGTAAATAGTTTTGTTGTTCTGCATAAAGTTAATCACATAATAACCATGTTGCCCAACATTTCTACTTCTAGGTATATTCTCAAAAGAATTGAAAATAGCCCTGACCAGTGTGGCTCAGATAGTTGGAACATCACCTTGTACACCAAAAGGTGGTGGGGTGGGTTCAATTCCAAGTCAGGGCACATACCCAGGTTGTGCGTTTGATCCCTGGTTGGGATGCATATAGGGTGTTTTTCTCTCACGTGCACACAAGAGGCTGTCCTTCCCCTGGCTGCCGGCACTGGTTTTCCTCCAGCACCTGGGACCCAGGCCTTTGGTCTGGCCACAGTGGAGAAGCCAAGACTCTTCAGTCTTCAGTCTTCAGTCTTCACTCTGGCTGGAGCCTTCAGTCTTCACTCCGCACCTGCGTTTGCAAATTAACTGCCATCTTTGTTGGGTTAATTTGCATAGTTGCTCTGATTGGCTGGTGGGCATAGCAGAGTGACACCAATTTGCATGTTTCTCTTTTATTAGTGTAGATTGCCAACAGCATATAAAAAGATTAGTCAGCAGAGTAATGCAAATCAAGACCACAATGAGATACTATTTCGCACCCACAAGGATGGCTGCTAAAAGTGAACGCTCATACACTGCTGGTGGGAATGTAAATGGATGCAGCTCGCTTTGAAAACAGTATGGAGGTTTTTCAAAAAATTGAAACTAGAGCTACTCTATGACCCAGAAATCCTTCTTCTGAGTATCTATGGATCTCTCTCTCTCTCTCTCTCTCTCTCTCTCTCTCTCTCTCTTTCTCTCTCTCTCCCCCTTTTCTCTTAAAAATCAATAAAAAATAAAAATAAAATAGAAATGTTGCCCTACTATCGTCTTCAAAAGAAAAATTGAAAAAACAAATATTCAAATGGTTATACACAAATGTTCATAATGCATTATTCACTATAATCAAAAGGTTAATAATTAGTCGATGACAGGATAAACCAACAGTGCTATGTCCATACAATGGAATGTTATTTAACCATAAAAGAATGTATTACTGATACATACTAAAACATGTATGAATCTTGAGAATATTATGCTAATTGAAAGACAGCAGACACCAAAAACTACATGTTTGATACCACTTCTATGAAATATCCAGAAAAGAAAATCCAATGACAGAAAGTAAATTAGTGGTTGCCAGGGTCTGGGGAGGGGATAATAAGGAATGACTAATTAATATATACGGGTTTTCTTTGGTGGGGGTAATGAAAATATCCTGAAACTAGATAATGATAATGGTGAATGTACTAAATGCCACTATAAATGAGTACTTTATGTTACGTGAATTTTTTCTCAATAAAAACAATTATTCCATTCATACTATTTATGAAGCTTCTGGGCCAGTAGAAATGATGAGTGGTTGGGATTGTATAGGCCTAAACTGGGTGAGATGATGACATGATTTAGATAAGCACTGTAAATGTCTATATTTAAGACCATATCTTCATCTTTCTAAAAAATGGGCCCTAACTGGTTTGGCTCAGTGGACAGAGTGTTGGCCTGCAGACCAAAGGGTCCTGGGTTCGATTCTGCTCAAGGGCATGTACCTTGGTTGCAAGCACATCCCCAGTAGGGGGTGTGCTGGAGGCAGCTGATTGATGTTTCTCTCTCATCGATGTTTCTAACTCTATCCCACTCCCTTCCTCACTGTAAAAAATAAAATAAATTAAAAAATGGGATGTTTTTCTGTTTTTATTGAATTTATTGGGGTGTCAGTTTTTAATAAAATCATACAGTTTTCAAGTGTACAACTCTATAACACATTATTTGCATACTGCTTTATGCACTCTCCACCGAAAGAAGAGTCTTTTTCCGCCACTATTTATCCCCCCATGCCTCTTCTACCTCCTCTCTCCCCTTTCCTTCCACCATACTATTGTCTGTTGTTCCTTTATCCCTTCACATTTTTTCACCCAGTCACCCAAACCCCCTACCCTCTTACATCATCAGTCTCTTTTCTGTATCAATGAGTATGTTTTTATTTTCTTGGTTTATTTTGTTCTTTGATTCTACATATAAGTGAAATAATATGGTATTTGTTTTTCTCTGACTAGCTTATTTCACTTAACTTAATAATCTCAAGGTTCACCCATGCTGTCACAAAAGGTAAGAATACCTCTTTATGTACAGCCAAGTAATATGTGTAAATGTAACATTGTTTAAATGTACCACAGCTTTTTTATCCACTGATCTGATGAGCATTTGGGTTGCTTCAGAATTTTGTCTATTATAATGCTGCAATGACATAGGAGTGCATTTATTAATTCAAATTAGTGTTTCAAGTTTCTTTGGATCTATTCCCCGTAGTGAACTCGATGAGTCATAAGGCAGTTCCATTTTTAATTTTTTGTTGCAACTCTTTACTGTTTTCCACAGTGGCTGCACCAACCTGAATTCCCACCAAAAGTGTACCAGGGTTCCCTTTCTCCACATCCTCACCAGCACATGTTGTTTTCTTGTTGATTGATTGATGATAGCCATTCTGACAGGCATGAGGTGATATCTCATTGTAGTTTTCATTCACATTTCTCTGACGATTAGTGAAGTTGAGATGGCCATCTGTATGTCCTCTTTGGAGAAGTGACTATTCAAGACCTTTGCCCATTTTTAAATTGGACTGTTTGTTTTGTTGCTGTTGAATTGTAAGTTCTTTATAAATATTGGTTATTATGTGTCGTTAGCCAATATATTCTCCCATTTAGTGGATTTTCTTTATATTTTATTGATTTCTTCCTTCGCTGTGCAACAGCTTTGTAGTTTGATGTAGTCCCACTTGTTTATTTTTATTTTGTTTACCTTGCCCAAGGAGATATATTGGCATAAATATTGCTACGAGAACTGT
>NW_006288118.1:59405-60256 GCF_000327345.1 Myotis davidii | reverse complement strand
CCCACTGGGGATGTGCCTGCAACCCAGGAACATGCCCTTGACCGAAATCGAACCTGGGACCCTTCAGTCCGCAGGCCGACGCTCTATCCACTGAGCCAAACCGGTTTTGGCATTGAATTTACTCTTGTGTGTGGTGGACTTTCGTGACCTAGTTTCATTTTTTTTTGCATGTGCCTGTCTGATTTTCCCAATATCATTTTTTGAAGAGATTGTCTTTACTTCATTGTATGCTCATGACTCCTTTTTCAAATATTAATTGACCATAAAGTCATGGGTTTATTTCTGTTCTCTCTGTTCTGTTCAATTGATCTATATGCCTGTTCTTATCCAAGTAACAGGCAGTTTTTAATTAAATTATAGGGGTGAAACTGGTTAACAAAATTACAGGTTTCAAGTACACAATTCTATAACACATTATCTGTACAGTGTATTGTGAGTTCACCACCCCAAGTCACGTTTTCATTCACCACCAATGGCTGTTTTGATTACAATGGCTTTGTAGTATATTTTGAGATCAGGTAGTGTGATACCTCCAACTTTGTTTTGCTTTCTCAAGATTGTATGTTTTTAGAAATTTATCTATTTTAGTCAGATTGTCCAATTTGTAAGCATGTAGTTGTTTATAGTATTTTCTTTCTTCTTTCTTTCTTTCTTTCTTTCTTTCTTTCTTTCTTTCTTTCTTTCTTTCTTTCCTTATTCTTCTCCCCCCTGTGGATGCATTATTTTATTTTATTTATCCCCCCCCCTCCTTCTTTTACTGTGGATGCATTATTTTATTTTATTTCTTTTTTATTATTTAAACTATTACATATTTCTCTTTTTTCCCCCATCAACACCTCCCCGGCCACTCC
>NW_006288118.1:53520-58641 GCF_000327345.1 Myotis davidii | reverse complement strand
GAGAGGTGGAGGCCCAAGAGAAAGAGAGAGGCAAGTGTTGATCAACAGCTGCCATGGGGGCTATGGATCAGCCCCTGCTTCTCTCTCCCAGCCTCTCTCTGGGCCTGATCCACAGCCCCCTAGGTTGGGGCGCCCACAGTGGCAACCCAGCACTGACTTCCAGTCTGGTCGAGCCTTTGGTGGTAATGGTCATTATGACCCTGGCTCTTTATTATATATATTTTATTTAGTTGAGTCCTTTTTCTTTATGAGTCTGGTTAAAGATTTGTCAATATTGTTTATCTTTTCAAAGAATCATCTCTTGGTTTCACTCTTTTTCTGTATTTTTAGTCTCTTTGTCATTTATTTCCACTCTGGTCTTTATTATTTCCTTTTTACTACTTACTTTGGGCTTTGTTTTTGCTTTTTCTACTTTTCCCAGGCGTAGGGTTAGGTTTTGAGATTTTTCTTGCTTCTTGAGGGAGGGCTGTAAGGCTATGAATTTTTCTCCCAGGACTGCTTTTGCTGTGTCCCACAGATTTTGTTTTGTTTTGTGTTCATTTTCATTTGATTTTTCTTTGATTTCATTGCTAATCAATTCATTGTTTAATACCATGCTATTTAGCCTCCATGTGTTAGAATGTTTTTGAGTTTTTATTTTAATTGACTTCTAGTTTCATATTATTGTGGTCAAAGAATATGTTTGTTATGATTTCAATATTCTTGAATTTAATAAGTCTTATTTTGTTTCCTAACATAAGGTCTATTTGAGAATATTCACTATGTACTTGAGAAGAATATATATTTTGCTGTTATGGAATGAAATGTTTTATAAATATCAATTATATCCTTCATGACCAGTGTATCATTAAGGTCACTATTGCCTTGCTGATTTTTTGTCTGGAAGATATATCCATTGATGTCAGTGAGATGTTAAAATCCTTTACTACGATTTTATTGCTATCAACCTCTCCTTTAAGGTCCCTCATGATTTTCTTTATATGTCTATGTTCTCCTATTTTGGGTGCATAGATGCTTACAAGGGTTATATTCTCTTGTAAGATCCATCACTGTGGTATTATATAGTGATCTTTGTCTCCTGTTATGGTCTTCGTTATAAAAGTCTATTTTGTCCAATATAAGTATTGCTACACCAGCTTTTTAAAAAATTTCCATTTATATGGAATTTTATTTTCATTCCTTTATTTGCAGTCTATGTGTATCTTTTATTCTGAAATGGATCTCTTGTAGACAGCATATATATGGGTTATGCTTTTCATCCATTCAGCTACCATGAGTCTTTTAATTAAATAATTTATTAAGTTTACATTTAAAGTAATTATTGATGGGTAGTTACTTATTGATACTTTATTCTTTATAAATATATTTCTCTACATATATTTGTTCCTTTCTTCTTCTTAAAGAAGGCCTGTTAACATTTCATGCAATTCTGGTTTGGTGGTAATGAACACTTTTAGTTTAGTTTTGTTTTTTTCTCTGAGAAGCTTTTTATCTCTCCTTCAATTTTAAATGACAGGCCTTTTGTATAGAGTAATCCTGCTTGTAGGTCCTTGCTTTTCATTACTTTGAACATTTCTTGCCAATCCCTTTTGGCCTGTTGTATTTCTGTTGAGAAATAAGTTGACAGTCTTATGGGAACTCACTTGTAGTTAACTAACTTTCTCTTGCTGCTGTTAAGATATTCTCTTTATCTTAAACGTTTGCTGTTTTAATTATATTGCATCTTGGTGTACGTCCCTTTAGGTTCATCTTGATTGCTACTCTCTGTGTTTTGTGAACTTAGGTGTCCTTTTTCTTCACATGTTAGGGAAATTATTGGCTATTATTTCTTCAAAAAGATTCTCTATCCCTTGCTCACTCTTTTCCTTTTCTGGTATCCCTAGCATGCAGATGTTGTTGTTTGATGTTGTCTCAGAGGTCCCTAAAACTATCCTCATTTTTTAAAAATACTCTCTCTTTTTTTTATGCTGTCCTTGGGTGCTTACTGTTATCTTCTCTTCTAAATTGTTTATTCAGTGATTTGCTTTATCTATCCTGCTGTTGATTCCTTCTGGTTTATTCTTCACTTCTGATGTTGTATTCTTTATTTCTGACTGATTTTTTTTATGGTTTCTATGACTTTTTAATACTAACTATCTCTTTATGTGCCAGTGAAATCATCCATTCTTCCCTAAGTTCCTTGAGCGTCTTTGTAATGACTGTTTTAAACTCTGCATTTATTGTCTTTGTAGTTTTCATTTCATTTAATTATAGTCATTACTCTGAACTTTATCTCTCATAAATTGCTTATCCCCATTAAATTTAGGTCTTTTTTCTGGAGAATTCTCTTTTTCTTTCTTTAGTTGTTTTTTATCTTTGTTTCCCCAAATATTGTTTTTTCTTTCTTTATTGATTAAGGTGTTACATATGTGTCCTTATCCACGCATAACCCTCACACACCCCACTCAGGTCCTCACCCACCTGGTGTTTGTGTCCATTGGTTATGCTTATATGCATGCATACAAGTCCTCGGGTTGATCTCTCCCCCTTACCCCCGCCCTTCCTTATGTTTCCTCTAAGGTTTGATAGTCTGATCAATGCTTCTCTGTCTCTGGATCTGTTTTTTATTTATCAGTTTATGTTGATCATTATATCCCACATAAGAGTGAAATCATGTGATATTTATCTTTCTCTGACTGACTTATTTCGCTTAGCATAATGCTCTCCAGTTCCATCCATGCTGTAGCAAATAGTAAGAATTCCTTCTTTTTTACTGCAGCGTAGTAGTCCATTGTGTAGACGTACCACTGTTTTCTAACATGTTCAAAGTCACTAATAATCCAGGAGATGCAAATCAAAACAACAATGAGGTACCATCTCACACCTGTCAGAATGGCTATCATCAACAAATTATAAATGTTGGAGATTAAACCCTTATCGGTGATAACATTGGCAAATATGTTCTCCCATGCAGTAGGGGTTCTTGTTGTTTTGTTGATTTTTTTTTTTCCTGTGCGGATGCATTTTATGTTGATGTAGTCCCATTTGTTTATGTTCTCCTTAGTTTCCATTGTCCTAGAAACTGTATCTGTACAGACTGCTACAACATATGTCTGATATTTTTCTGCTGTGGATTCTTCTAAGGTTTTCATTATTAATTTTCTTACATTTAGGTCTTTTATTAATTTTGAGTTTATTTTGGTGTATGGTGTACGTTGGTGGTCTCTTTTCATTTTTTTGCCTGTATCTGTCTAATTTTCCCAACAGCATTTATTGAAGCGACTGTCTTAACTCCATTGTATGCTCTTGCCTCCTTTGTCAAATATTAATTGAGCATAATGGCTTGGGTCAATTTCTGGGTTCACTGTTCTATTCCATTGGTCTATATGTCTGATCTTGTGCCAGTACCAGGTAGTTTTGAGAACAGAGGCTTTGTAATATAGCTTGATATCTGCTATTGTGATCCTTCCAACTCTGTTCTTCTTTGTCAGGATTGCTGTGTCTATTAGGGGGTCTTTTCTTATTCCATATTAATTTTTGAAGACTTTTTTCTAGATCTGTGAAATATGCCATTAGTATTTTAATGAGGATTGCATTGACGCTATAGATTGCTTTGCGTAGTATGGCCATTTTAATGATGTTGATTCTACCAATCAATGAACATGGTATATTTTTCCATTTGTTTATGTATTCCTCTATCTCTTTTTTCAGTGTCCTGTAGTTTTCTGAGTACAGGTCTTTTACCTTCTTAGTGAAGTTTATTCCTAAGTAACTTATTTTTTTTGTTTTAATGATAAATGGGATTGTCTTTTTAGTTCTTCCTTCTGTGAATTCATTATTAGTGTATAAAAAAGCCACACATTCCTGGGTGTTAATTTTGTGTCCTGCTACATTTCTGATTTGATTTATTAAATCTAGTATTTTTTTTATGGAGTCTTTAGGGTTTTCTATTTTCAATGTCATATCATTTGCGAATAATGACAGTTTTACTTTTTAATTTCCAAACTGGATGCTTTTTATTTTTTCTTCTTTTCTGATTACTATGGCTAGCACTTCCAGTACTATGTCAAACAGGAGTGATGAAGGGGGCCTCCCTGTCTTCTTCCTGTTCTTAGGTGAAATGGTTTTAGTTTTTGCCCATTGAGGATGATGCTGGCTGTAGGTTTGTCTTATAAGGCTTTTATTATGTTGAGGTATTATCTCTCTATTCCCAGTTTGTTGAGAGTTTTTATCCTAAAGGGAGTTTGATTTTGTCAAATGCTTTTTCTGCATCAATTGATATAATTGTGATTTTAATCTCTTAATTTTTATATGATACATCACGTTTATAGATTTGCTGATATTGTACCAGCCTTGCATCACTGGAATAAACCCCACTTGGCCATGGTGTGTGATATTTGTAATGTAATGCTAGATCCGATTTGCTAGAATTTTGTTGAGGATTTTAGCATCTCTGTTCATCAGGGATATTGGCCTGGAATTCTCTTTCTTTATAGTGTCTTCATCTGGTTTTAGAATTATGGTAATGCTGCCTTCATAGAAAGAGCTTAGAAGTGTGCTTTTGTCTTGAATTTTTTGGAATAGTCTGAGGAGGGTAGGTTTTAGTTCTTTGAATGCTTGGTAAAACTCCCCTGTGAAGACATCTGGCCCAGGGCTTTTGTTTTCTGGAAGTTTTTTTTTATTACTGCTTCAGTTTCCTCCTTACTTATCAGCCTTTTCAGATTTTTGGACTCTTCCTGATTAAGTTTTGGAAGGTTGTATATTTCTAGGAAGATGTCAGTTTCCTCTAGGTTGACCAGTTTGTTGGAATAGAGTTGATTATAGTATCCCATCTAATAAAATGGTAATATGCAAATTAACCAGTACTCACAAAATGGCAGCGCTCATAGCCACAATATGGCAGTGCCTAGTCCTCTCAGCCCCACTGGACTCCCCCAGTCCCGGGGGCCCATCCGCTGAGAGCAGGCTGTGTGAGAGGCCCATGGAGGGCCTCTGGGCAGCAGGCACAGAGCAGCTGCTTGGGTGGGTAACACTGTGTCATTGCCCTGGCACCTAGGCAAGCGTTCCACGCCCAGCCACTTAGGACCTCTGGCCAGGCTGGGCCTGGAACATTTTCGTCGTTTCAGGCCAGGCTGAGGGACA
>NW_006288118.1:47787-53479 GCF_000327345.1 Myotis davidii | reverse complement strand
GTTTTGGAATGTTGTATTTTTCTAGGAATTTGTCCATTTCCTCCAGGTTGTCTAGTTTGTTGGAGTAGAGCTGTCCATAGCATTTTTTAACAATCATTTGTATTTCTGTGGGGTCTGTTGTTATTTCGCCTCTGTAGTTTCTGATTGTGTTTATTTGGGTCCTCTCTCTTTGCTTCTTGATGAGCCTGGTTAGAGGTTCATCAATCTTGTTTATCCTTTCAAGGAACCATCTCTTGGTTTCATTGATTTTATGTATTGTTTTTTTGGTCTCTATGTCATTTATTTCTGCTCTGATCTTTATTATTTCCTTCCTTCTGGATACTCTGGACTTTTCTTGTTGTTTTCTTTCTAACTTTTTGAGTTGTAAGGTTAAATCATTTATTATCAGTTGTCTTGTTTTTTGAAGTAGGCCTGTAGAGCTATGAACTTCCCTCTCAGGACTGCTTTCATTGTGTCCCATAGATTTTGGATTGTTGTGTTTTCATTGTCATTTGTTTTGAGGATGTTTTTATTTCTTCTTTGATCTCTTTGGTAACACAATTATTGTTTAATAACATACTATGTGGCCTCCAAGTGTTTGATTTTTTAATTGTTTTTATTGTAGTTGATTTCTAATTTTATCAGCAGAGCAATTTATCAGACATTGGTTTCAAATTAATATTTATAAGGATGCTCAAGGAACATGGTGAGAACTACAAGGAACCTAATGGGAACTATTATAGCATGAAATAGGACATAGAAACCATTAAAAAGAGAACCAGTCAGAAATGAAGAATGTAATTTCAAGAATGAGAAAAATACTAAAAGAATGTAAAAGAAAATGGCGGTCAAATAGGCAGAGGTGTTGCACACTTCCTCTTGGGGCCAGGACATAGAAGCCACTAAATTGGAGAACATCCACCATTGTGATATGAGAAAATACTTGATATGATTTATTTATTTTTTTTTATTTTTATTTTTTTTTTCCAAATTTTATTTTTTATTACAAAGGGTATTACATATGTGTCCATTTTTTCCCCCGCCCTAGACAGTCCCAGCCTCCCCTTCTTTTTTACTGCAGCGTAGTATTCCATTGTGTAGATGTACCACCGTTTTCTAATCCATTCATCTGCTGATGGGCATTTAGGCTGTTTCCAGATCTTAGCTATGGTGATTTATATTTTTTTCAATTTGAAGAGACTTTGCCTGTGTCTCAATACATGGTCTATATTTGAAAATGTCCCATGTGCACTTGAGAAGAATGTATTTTCTGTAGCTTTTGGGTGACATGTTCTGAAGATGTGAATTAGGTACATCTGATCTAGTGATTCATTTAGGATTGCTCTTACTTTGGTGATTTTTTTTTGTCTATTGGATTTATCCAGTGATGTCTACAGGATATTAAAGTCCGTTACTATACTTGCATTACTGTCATCCCTTGATATCATCCAGAAGTTGTTTTTTTTAATGGATTTTGGTGCTCCTGTATTGGATGCATATATATTTACAAGAATTATATCCTTTTGTTTTATTGATTCCTTTGTTATTATAAAGTCGCCTTTCTTATCTCTTGTTATGGCCTTCATTTTAAGGTCTATGTTGCGAGAAAGAAATATTGCTTACCCAACTTTATTTTTTCATTTCCACTTGCCTGAAAAATATTTTTCCATCCCTTAACTTTCAGTCTGTGTGAGTCCCTTGTTCTAAGTTGGGTCTCTTCTAAGTTCTGCGTGCTAACCGATTGCGCCACTGGAGCTCCAAAGGTGGGTCTCTTCTAGACAGCCTGTATATGGGTCATGTTTTCTTATCCATCCAGCCACTTGATGTCTTTTGATTGGAGCATTTATTTCATTTATGTTTAAGTTTATTATTGACAGGTACTTGTTTGTTTCCATTTTTATTGTTTATGCCTGTGTTCCTTCTTCCCTTCTTTTTAAAAAATATATTTTATTGATCTTTTACAGAGAGGAAGGGAGAGGGATAGAGAGCCAGAAACATCAATGAGAGAGAAACATTGATCAGCTGCCTCCTGCACAATCCCCACTGGGGATGTGTCCACAACCAAGGTACATGCCCTTGACCGGAATTGAACCTAGGACCCTTGAGTCCGCAGGCTGATACTCTATCCACCGAGCCAAACTGGTTAGGGCTCCTTCTTCCCTTTTTCTTTTTTTCTTTTTACAACAAGTCTCTTTAGCATTTCTTTTATTGCTGGCTTGGTACTGATAAACCCCCTTAGCCTTTTTTGTCTGTGAAGCTCCTGCTTTCCCTTTTGATTTTTTTTTTTTATTTTTATTTTTTTAAAATATTTTATTGATTCTTTACAGAGAGAAGGGGAGAGAGATAGAGAGTTAGAAACATAGATGAGAGAGAAACATCGATCAGCTGCCTCCTGCACATCTCCTACTAGGGATGTGCCCGCAACCCAGGTACATTCCCTTGACCGGAATCGAACCTGGGACCTTTCAGTCCACAGGCCGATGCTCTATCCACTGAGCCAAACCGGTTTCGGCTCCCTTTTGATTTTAAATGACAGCCTTGTTGGTTAGAGTATTATTGGATTTAATCCCTTGCTTTGCATCACTTTGTATACTTCATTCCATTCCCTTCTTGCCTGATGTGTTTCTATTGAGCAATCATTTGATAATCTAATGGTCCCTTGTAGGTAACTCTGTTTCTCCATTGCAGCCTTTAAAATTCTTTCTTTATTGTTAACATTTGCCATTGTAATTGTGACTATTCTTGGTGTGAGTCTTTGGGGTTCATTTTATTTGAGACTCTCTGTTCTTGTGTGACTTTTTTCTTCCCCAAATCAATGAAATTTTCTGTCATTGTCTCTTCATATACGTTTTCTACCCCTTGCTCCTATTTTTGTCCTGCTAGCACCCATATTGTATGTATGTTGCTTTGTTTCATGCTGTCCCAAAAATCCCTTTGGCTCTCCTGCTTTCTTATTTTTTTCTCCAATTGCTGTTCAGATTTTCTGCCCTGTCTTCTAACCTGCTAATTCGGTCCTCCACTTCTGGTTTACTATTGAAACCTTCCATTGTGTTTTTTTATTGTAGCTTTATCATTACTCATTTCCTCTTGATTCTTACTTAAGTTGTTGATTTTCTCATCCAACTGGTTTAGGACCTTCATTACCCTTATTCTGAATTCTTTTCCTGACATATTGCACACCTCCTTTTCATTTAGTTCCTTTTCTGGAGATTTCTCCTTTTCTTTCCTCTGGGGCTTGTTTGTTTGTCTCCCCATTTATGCTCTCACCAAATGGTCCAGGTGCCTAGTTGCATGGGGGAATGTGGCTGATACAGGTCTTGGCAGTATGGTCACACACTTGGCGCCTCACCAGAGGGCCTGGATACCTATTCTTGTGAAGGACCAGTTGCCAAATCATACTCGGGACCTGTGGCTGAAGCAGCAGGCTTGGTGGGAAAGTCATGCACTCCAGGCCTCATGTTTGTGGAGCCCCGGTGGCAAGTCATACAAAAGGTCCAGCCACCAAGTCATGCATGGGGTCTGTGGCTGAAGTGGCTGGCTTGGTAGTAGCATAATGCACTCCAGGCTCTTACTGGGGGACCCAGGTGCTCAGGTGCACAAAGGGTTCAGTCACTGAGTCATGCACTGGACCTTTGCTGAAGCAAAAGGTTGGTGGGACAGGAGTGCACTCCAGGGCTCACAGGAGCCTACAGCCAAGGAGACTGAAGTTCTGGTGTCTGTGGGTATGCAGATGAGGTAGCAGGTCTTTGGCCAGAGTGGCTGTAGTGTCCAGGATTGTGTTTCAAGCAAGCCTGGGTGGTGGTGAGGCTGGGCTACTAGTCACAGCAGTTCTCCTCTTCAAGGTGGTGTGGTTTCTGTGCCAGAGCCATCTTCCCCTGCAGTGCTCTGCCGTGCTTGCAGTGGTAGAAGGGATTCCTCATGTAGTAGAGCCAGGTCTGCCAGCCCCTGAGATTTTTGCAAGGTCTAACTGTCCCTCACTCACACATACACACACACACAAACCACATGTCCACACACTCCCCTTTCACTCCCTCACTCACTCACACTTTCTACCTCACTGCTTTCCTGCCAGCCACCACCTTGACTCCAGTCCTCACTTTCTTGTGGCCCAGAGTAAGGTGCACACTAGGTTGTTCCAGTTTGCCCCTCCCCCATGTCAAGCAGGGGTGGATTATTGTGGATCACATAGTCTGTGCTCTCCGGTGGTCTGGAGTGAGGCATGCACTGGGTTCTTCCAGGAGTGGAAGACTGTCCTAGGAGCATGGGGTAGAGTCAGACCTCTTCTGTGGCCCTGAGTGAAGCACTTGCTGCATTGCTCTGTGTCTCGCCTCCCAGGTCTGGGGTGGAGTATGGGCAGGTTGCTTTGAGTCACACAATCTGTGCTCTTCTGTGGCCCGGAGTGAAGCACACACTGGGTTACTCTGGGTTGCCCCAGCAGCAGGTCCTAGGGCTCAGGGAGGAGTGGGTGCTTGGTGGCTCTGGGTTGAACTAGCCAGCACATTTCTGGGGCCAGGGGTGGGGGTGGAGCATGAGTTTCCCACTGGCTTGCATTCACTGCAGGATCCTGGAGCCATATCCAGGACACTGGGTCCCAGTAGGCTGGTGAGGAGGCCTGTTGCAGGAGATCACGCTGGCAAGTGCTCACCTCATATGTCTGGGAGCCTGCTGGGAGGTACTGCACCACTCACTGCTGGGGCATAGTGGTGGTTCCATGTGGGTTATGGCAGGCAAGTGGTGTTCTTTAGGCATCCTCTGCCATTTCTTATAGAAAATTGTCTCTTCAACTGTGTCTAATTTGTTAATTCATGGTTGATGTTCTCTGATTTAGTTGCTTTGCTGGCCTGGCCCCAGGAGGAAGTGAACAACACTTCTGCCTATTCAGCCACCATGTTCTCCCACTTTCTTTTAGTATTTTCCTCATTTATGAAATTACATTCTTCATTTCTGATTGGTTCTTTTTAATGGTTTCTATGTCCTATTACATGCTATTGTAGTTCTCGTTAAGTTCCTTGTAGTTCTCACCATGTTCCTTGAGTATCCTTATAACCATTACTTTGAAATCAATGTCTGATAAATTGCTGTGCTGTATTTCATTTAGCTTTTTTTTCTGGAGATTTCTCCTGTTCTTTCATCTAGAGCAGTGGTTCTCAACCTTCTGGCCCTTTAAATACAGTTCCTCATGTTGTGACCCAACCATAAAATTATTTTCCTTGCTACTTCATAACTGTAATGTTGCTACTGTTATGAATTGTAATGTAAATATCTGATATGCAGGATGGTCTTAGGCGACCCCTGTGAAAGGGTCGTTTGACTGCCAAAGGGGTCGCTACCCACAGGTTGAGAACCGCTGATTTAGAGCATGTATGCTTTTCTCCTCATTTTGGCTGCTAGTTTTTGGTTGTTTCTATGTATTCGGTAGATCTGTTCTGTCTCCTTGTCTTAGTTGCTTGGTCTTATGTACTTTGTGTCTTGTGGGATCCAGTGGAGCAGTCTCCTTGATCACTGGAGCTGTATGCTGCAGTAATATCCCTTGTGTAGTTTATGTGAGCCCTCCTGCGGTAGTTGTCTTGATTGCTATTGGCCTGTTTATGCATAAGTCTGACCCTTAGGCTCACTGACTGTGAGGATCAACTCTGACCACTGTGTACTGACTGCAGTGTAGGTGCTTATCACATGAAGTGGAATTCCCCTCATCCGGGTTTGGTACCTGCCC
>NW_006288118.1:44818-47557 GCF_000327345.1 Myotis davidii | reverse complement strand
TGCTGTGAGGCTCACTCAGCTTCATATTATCCGGAGCCTCTGGATGGAAAACTCTAAGGTCTTGAAATCCCAAATTGACATGGCTCCATCGATACCTGTAGTGCAAAATTTGCGACAGTCTTGCTTGTCCACCTCATAAACAGACACTTGAGTGATGCTATGCTGGTGCAGCGTCTCCGAGGCTGTACTGCAGTCCTCAGTTGTGGCCCTCTTGTCCATGTTGTGTTGGATGCTCTGTTTTGGAATGTCTAGCTGGGAGACCAAAGTCAAGCAGCCGCGGTCATCATAGCTAAAGAGCATTGGGCAGCAGTCATGGCGGGCAGCTAAAACGCTATTCTCTGAGACAAATGACACACTCAGGAGGGGCAGGAACTCTGTTTTCAGACTTGAGACCTGCACGCTTTTTGAGGCATCGGCAACGGACACGGTGCTGTCGTGGCTGACCCAGGCCAGTCACTCCCACTGGCAGAGAAGCTGATGCCATGCACCCAGGCACCAGTACCACTGCCACCAAACTCTGACATCAGCTGACCAAAAGGCATCTTGCTGCCCCAGGGTGTGCTGGCTGGCTTTCCATCCACTTCTTTAATGTATGCAGAAAACACCCTGCATTTGAAATCACATGATCCTGCTGCCAACAAAACATTGTTGGGATGCCAATCCAAGCTGAGGACCGTGGAGCGAATTGGCTTTTTAATGTGCTTGCTTACCCACCAGTCATTTTCAGACTCAAAGTAACAAACAGAAATGAGTCTTGCTCCACTTCCCACAGCAGATTTGTTCTCTAGTGGGGACCACTTGACAAAAGTGGCTGCACGGTTAATTCTCACGATCACCAGGGTTGGCTTCCAGACACCATCTTTCTGACTTCAGACATAGGCATTGCGGTCTGCCCTGCAAGTGACAATGCGGTTGCTCTTGGGAGCCCAGTCGATACCTGTGATGTGTCCATTGTGCTTCTTGAGTTCATGAGCTTTCACCCACTGGCTCCCGTTCTTTTTATAGATGTGAACTTCGTGATTATTGGGGCTAAGGGCAATCTGGGTACGGTCCCTGTTCCAGGCATGACAGGTGATTGGCTCTAGTAAAAATTGATGCAGGGACATTATTCTTAGTGGTTTCAAAGGATCGAAAGCTGGGGTCGGGGCGGTCCGGACGGCTCGGAGCGGCGAATTCGCGGACTCTGGTCAGTCGACGCGAACAGGCTCTGGCGGGCGCTGGCGGAGGACCCCCCACATCTTCTTTTGAATAAGCTCCTTGTGAAGCTTATTAGATCCTGCTCTGATGGGGATCCAGCCGGCACCCTGGGCATGTGCCCTTACCATGAATCAAATCATTACCTCCTGGTTCATAGATTAATGCTCAATTACTGAGCAACACCAGCTGGGCCAACAAAACTTTTTTTACCATTAAAAGTAATTTATTTTGGAGAAACCAAGATGGCGGCATATGTAAACCCCTATACTTGCTGCCTCTCACAACTACATCAAAATTACAACTAAAAGGCAGAACAACTACCACCCAGAACCACAGGAAAGCTGGCTCAGTGGAAGTTCCACAACTGGAGAGGTGAAGAAAGCACATTAAGACTGGTAAGAGGTGTGGAGGCACGGAAAGTGCTGGCACCTGGATGTGCTGCTCTTTTAATCGGGAGCGAGATATAAGCTCTGCTTGCTCTGAAATTCAGTTCTGGGTGAGACTCTGGGGGACCCAGACACATATGGGGAGAAACTGGACAGTCTGGCATCGGGATAGGAACGCGAAGGCGGCTTTCTCTCAGAGGTGCTCTCAGTGATCATTGTTCCTGCATGGGGGCGTGGAATGTGGAGACCCGGGGATCTCTCTGATGCAGGGCTGACAGGCAGCCATTGCTGTTTGCTCCACCCTGGTGGTTCCCAGAGACCCCGTCCCACCCACTTTACAATCCCACCTAAGCTGTGCACATTGGCTTTTGCCTATAAATAGCCTGTCCTTTCTCTGCCTAAAACCTGTCAAATTGCAGCTGGGTCAGAGAGCCCCAGAGCTTCCAAAAGAAGGCTCAAGTCCTGGCAGCAGCAGCCTGCCTTGCTTCACAGCTGGGCCTCGTCTGAGCACTTCCAAACCTCATACAAAGAGGAGGAATCTGCAGTTGTCTCTGATTATCCTGCTGGGCAACCCCAGACAGTAGCTGACCTTGTACCTCCTTAGAGATCCAAGAGTCAGTGTACCCAGTAGTCAGAGTGAGACCATACAATTTTACAACTCTTCACAACCATAAGCAACACACTCAAGAGGAAGACTCAGTGAGCACCAAAGCCCCACTGAAGCAAGTCCTGCCCCATACGGGTGTCTCCTGTGCAATAGATCTTCCAATATAGACCCAGCTGGTCATCACACCAATCGTCCTGGAGGTCAATTCCTCCCAGTGATACCAACAGCAATCAAGGGTTAACTACAATGAGACTGTGCAAACAGCCCACAAAGATGTGCATCAAGAGTGTTCACCTCAGGTTACTGGGGAAGATAAGCCACTGGGCCCTATAGGACACCTACCACACAAGGCCACTCTATCAACTCAAGGAGACTTAGCAGCTACCCAGTACATAGAAACAAACACAGGGAAGCAGCGAAAATGCAGAGACAAAGAAACAAGTCACAAATGAAAGAAATGGATGAAAGCAAAATACTGGATATAGAGTTCAAAACCACGGTTATAAGGTTACTCAAGAATCTTCTAGAAACCTCTGAGAATGTTGTAAT
>NW_006288118.1:37303-44432 GCF_000327345.1 Myotis davidii | reverse complement strand
AATACTCTATCCAGGAAAGCTATCATTCAGAATTGAAGGTCAGATAAAGAGCTTCACTGATAAGAAAAAGCTAAAGGAGTTCATCAGCACCAAACCAGTATTATATGAAATTCCGAAAGGTATCCTAGAAGAAGAAAAAGGTAAAGAGAAAAAAATATGAACAACAAAGTGACAACAAATACATATCTATCAACAAGTGAACCTAAAAATCAAATGAATAAAAAACCTGATGAACAGAACAGACTGGTGAATGTAATAGAATCAGGGGCATGGAAATGGAGCAGACTGACAATTCTCAGGGGAAAGGGGTTGCCAGTTGTCGGGGGTGCGAGAAGACATTGGACAAAGAGTTTACACCTACGGACGAGGTTAATGGGGGAGGGGAGGGAAGGCCTGGAGTGGGGTGGGAACCGGGTGGAGGAGAGCTAGGGGGAGAAAAAAGAGGAACATCTGTAATAATCTGAACAATAAAGATTAAAACAATAATTTATTTTTTCTTCAATTTAAAGTAATAAGTGATTTTTGTATGAAATTCAGAAAAATCACAAAAAAGACAATAAAAATGGTATACTAGTTAGAAGGTAAATTGTTAAATAACTAAAAGATAGTTTGGTAATATGTATCAAAGGCCTTATAATTTTGTATATTTTGTGGTCTGGCATACCACTTTTTGAAATTTATTGTAAAGAATTCATAACAAATAATTAATTTTCTCCAGCCAGAGAAAACCATATTTTTTTGAAGCTTAGTCACATTTATTTCTGTGTGTGTTAAATAGTTATTATTGCCTCTGTTTTACTGTTGGGTAACTTTAGAATGACAAAGTCTGATTTTCCAAAGTAATTTTTTAAACTATCAAGTTGCAGATATGAGACTTAAACCCAGAAAATATGAACAGAGGTCCTTCTCTTTTTTCACATTTACCAACACTTTTGCCCAGACAGAAGAAAGCTTTAAGGTCTGTGTTACTTTGGAAAATTATTGGAATATCTTTTGCAAGGTTAGCAAGGTATGGTGCAGACATGGCAAGAAGTTTCATACCAGAGTACAAATTATTGAAATAGTGAGAATATCCAAATTTCTACTTATTTTCAAAATTAGAATATCCAGATAATCTCACAAGCAGTCTCATCCAGATCCTACAAAAGTGTCACCTATGCAAAATACTCAAAACTTAATAATAAGCATAGTTATTCATAGTTATTAGGGTCCTGTCAGTAAGACATCACACATCAGAATGTAATATCATATTGTAGTATACAGGGTACAAGTCTTGGAGTACGGTGAACTGGGTTTGGGCTTAGTTTTGCTACTTACTGGTTGAGTGCGTGTAACGATGCTCAAGTTACTTACTATAAGTTTTATTTTACTTATAAAACAAAACGACCTATCATGCAGAGTTATAAAGATCGCGATAAAAGCCAGATTGCTAGTTGAGATAATTCTCCAGCGAAAGTTATATGCCAAATGGGTAAGTGAGCTTCAGGATAGGTAACAAATCTCTTCTTCTCAATGATTATTGTTGTTTTTAATTTTTTTGTGAACTTTGGGAAATAAATACTTGCTTCTCACTTCTGCTTCCAGTTTCATTTATCCTATACAGATAAGGAGCGCTATGAAAATGAAGAGAGACCTGATGTCCAAAAGCAGATCCTCGTTGATATTGCCAAGAAGCTACCAGTTTACACAAGGACTGGAAGTGGAGGTCAGTTCATCCAAAGTCAACCAGCAAGGCAAATCAGCAAGTGTCTCAGAAAGTCTAAGTCATATATATCCTTAGGCTAGCCCCTTTTTTCCTCTTCTCTTCTGAAAAACAATATGGAGTCTTTCTCAGCATTTTATTATAAAAAATTTCAAAATTTTATCCAAGATGGAAGAATTATACAATAAAAATTTGTATGCCCACCACTACAGTCCACTACTAACATTGAACTATATTGATTTATCAAACACCTGTTCACAAACTCATTCCTCTATCCATCATTCATAAAGCTTAATTATTTTTGGTGCATTTAAATGTAAGTAGAAGATATCAGTACATATTTAAATTAAATATTTTATAATTCTTTTGGGGATGAAATATACATATAAAAACTAGCACAAATCATAAATGTACCATTCAGCATTTCCATAAATGTACACACTCGTATAACCAAAATCTCTATAAATATTACCATACTCCAGAATATTCTTTCATGCTCCTTCTCACTAAATACAGCCACTATTATGATATTTTTTCCTCCATATATTAGTTTTATCTGCTCTAGAATTTTATATAAATAAATGTATACCATATTTACTATTTTGTCTGCCTTATTGTATTCAGCATAATGCCTTTGGGACTTACATTGCTGTGTATTTTATTGCCGAGTAATATTTCATTGTGTGAATATTTCATAGTTTATTTATCCATTTACACATTAATGCACATTTGGGTTGTTTCTGCTGCTTAGATATTGTGAGTTAATCTGCTGAGAACATTCTTGTACAAGTATTGGTGGAGAGATATGCCTTCATTTTTCCTGGGTAAATATCTACTGTGGAGTTTTACTGTTAGTTTTTATATGCATGACTAGAATTATACTAACTGAACTAATTGTTTGCTTTTTCAAATTTGAAAAATAAGGCTCTTTTGACAAAAAGATTCTGTTTCAAAACTTTAGAAAGTGTACTTTAGTTATTTATGTTCATTTATCATTTACTTAATAAATATTTATTAAGATCCTATATGACAATGGGGGAAATTTTAATATGGTCTGAATATTAGATTATATTAAGGACTTGCTGTTAATTTTGTTAGAGCATTAATGTCATATGGTGATTATAATTTTTAAGTAAAGTCTCAAGGCATACTAATATCTTCTGAAAAGAAGACAGACACAAAATTATACAGTTTCCGATAGTAGAAAACAGAATTATGTGATAAAGCAGTGATTACAAAGAAGAGGCATATTGGATGTACTGGGTTCAGGTTTATATTTTGTCTGATCTCTGTGTCTGTTAAAACTTTGCATTTGTTACTAATCTTTAACAATTAGAATATTACCAAGTGAAAATCCAGATTTCTAGCTTCTCTTGAAAACTCAAACAATCTGCATTTCTGCATGCAGAAATTAGCTGAAGCTGAGTAGTAAATCTCTTTAAATAGGGCATGGATTATCAGGTTCTCCCACAGACTCCAACTAGCTGCTTCACTCACTATTCCCTATTTCCTGGACCCTTGAAGCTTTTTTGCAGCCCCTGTGATAGAGAGTAATATCAGGCTTCTCTAAATAAATGTCATTTGATCTGAGACTTGAAGATAAAAAGCAAATGCAAATACAAAACACCCTGGGACAGGAGCAAACTTATATTAATAGGAGAAAGTACAGATAATAAGTGTAACTGGAGTATTATAGTAGGAGAGTGGCACAAGTTAAGAATGAAGAGGTAGCCTAAAGCCAGATGATGCAGGCCATGGTAAGGAGTTCAGATTTTTTTCTAAGGGTGTTGAAAATCCATTGAAGGCTTTAAGTATAAAGTGATATGATCTGATTTTCATTTTAACTGATCAACTGGATCTTTTGTAGAAAATATATTGTGGGTGGAAGAGGGACAATAATGAAAGAATGAGTAAATAGGCAGCAGTTATTGTAATCATTCATGTGAAAGATGATGGTGGCTTACACTGGGCAGTGACATTAACCATATCTTTAAAAAATCAAGCTAGAGAAAGAAATAAAAGGCATCCAAATTGGGAATGAAGAAATAAAAGTGTCACTTTGACAGATGACATGATTCTTTATATATAAAACCCTAAAGACTCCACCAAAAAAATAAGAAACAATAAACAAATACTGTAAAGTAGCAGGATACAAAACTCAATGTACAAAAATCCCCTGCATTCCTATATACTAGCAATGACATTTCAGTAAAAGATATGGAAAAGAATTCCTTTTGCAATTGCAAAATAAATAAATAAAATACAAAGGAAGTGAGGGACGTATCTACTGAAAAATACAAAGCATTATTAAAAGAGGTGGAAAAAGACAAAATGAAATGGAAAGACTTTCTGTGTTCATGGATTAGAAAAATCAACATAACTAAATGTCCATATTACCCAAAGCAATATACAGATTTTATACAATCCCATTAAAATCTCAATGACATTTTAAGAATAAATAGAACAAAAATATCATCAGATGTATATGGAACTACAAAAGGAACTAAAGAGACAAAGCAATCCTCAGAAAAAAGAAAAAAGCTGAAGGTATCACACTACCTGCCATAAAATTATACTACAGAATAAACATAATAAAAAAAACCCATGGTATTGGCAGTAAAACAGATACACAGACCAAAGAACAGAATTGAGATCCCAGAAATAAAACCACATGTATATGGACAAATACATTTTTGACAAATGAATCAAAAACCTACAATGAAGAAAGGAAAGCCCCTTCAATAAATGGTACTGGGAAAATTGAAAAGTCACATGCAAAAGAATAAAACTAGAGTAGAGTTTGTGCCATGTACAAAAATTCATTCAAAATGGATCAAAAACCTAAGTATAAGATCAGAAACAATACATTACATAGAAGAAAATGTACATATTAAACTTATAAGCCTTGGTCTTAGAAAATAGTTTATGAATTTGTCCCCAAAGGCAAGGGGAATAAAAGGAAAAATAAATGAATGAGACTATATCAAACTAAAAGCTTCTTCACAGCAAAGGAAACTGCCAATGAAACAAAAAAGCAACAACCAAGTGGGAGAAGATATTTGCAAACAACAGCTCTGACAAGAATTTAATATCCAAATTATATAAAGGACTCATACAACTCAACACCAAACATACAATCCTATTAAAAAATGAATAAATTTAAAGGAGTTAAAAGACTTGTACTTGGAAAACTAAAGGACATTCAAAAAAGAAATAGAGGAAGATACAAATAGTGTATATCATGTTAATAGGTTGGAAGAACTAACATCATTAAAATGTCTATACTACCCAAAGAAATCTGATTCAAATCAATTCTTATTAAAATGCCAATGGCATACTTCACAGAGTTAGAACAAATACTCCAAAAATGTATATAGAACCATAAAAGACCCCAGAGAGCTGCAGCTACCTTGAGAAAAAAGAATGAATAGAGGGGATCACAATACTAAATATCAAACTATACTACAAAGTCATTACAACAAAAATAGCCTGGTATGGGGCATAAGAACAGGCATATAGACCAATAGATCAGAACACAGACCCCAGAAATTGACCCACACCATTGTGGTCAATTAATATTTGACAAGGGAGGCAAGAACATACAATGGAGTAAAGACAAATGGTGTTGGGAAAACTGGAAAGACACATGAAACGAGGCCACCAACTTGTCCAATACACAAGAATAAATTCAAGGTAGGTAAAAGACTTAAATGTACGGCATGAAACCATAAAAATCTTAGAAGAAAACATAAGCAGCAAAATCTCATACATCTCATGTGACAATATATTTATGGATACATCTCCTAGGGCAAAGGAAACTAAGGAGAAAATAAACAAGTGGGACTACATGAAAATAAAAAGCTTCTGCACAGCAAAAGAAACCACCATCAAATTGAAAAGGGAACCCACTGAATGGGAAAACGTATTTGCCAATGATACATCTGATAAGGGATTTATATCCCAAATATATAAATTACTCATACAACTTAACAAAAAGAAGACAAGCAATCCAATTTAAAAAATGCGCAGAAGACCTGAATGGACATTTCTCCAAAGAGGACATACTAATGGCCAAGAGACACATGAAAAAATGTTCGAAGTCACTGATCATCAGAGAGATGCAAATTAAAATGACAATATCACCTCACACCTGTCAGAATGGCTAGCATCAGAAAAACCAACAGACAAGTGCTATCCAGGATGTGGAGAAAAGGGAGCACAAGTTCATTGCTGGTGGAAATGCAGATTGGTGCAGCCACTATGGAAAGCAGTATGGAGTTTCCTTTAAAAGTTAAAAATGGAATTTCCATTTGACCCAGTGACCCCACTTCTGGGAATATATCCTAAAAACCCCCAAACACCTATCAGAAAAAAATATATGCCCTCCTATGTTCATAGCAGCATTATTTTCAATAGCTAAGAATTGGAAACATCCCAAGTGTCCATCAGTGGATGCATGGATAAAAAAGATGTGGTATGGGGGGTTGGGGAGGGTAGGAGATCAACCGAAGGACTTGTACAAAGGAAGGTACTCCTGCCTTTTGCAACAGTATGTTTGGGCCTGCAGAGCATTATGTTAAGCAAAATAAGTCAAACTGAGAAAGAGAAATATCACATGATCTCACCTATTTGTGGAACCTAATTAACAAAAGGAATTTACCAACAAAATAAGACCTTAAGCAGGGAGGTATGGAACAGACTGACATACCTCAATGTGGGGTGGGGAGGGAGGGGGTAAGAAGTGATAAACCAAAGAACTTATATACTTATATGCATAGCCCATGGACATGGGCAGTAGGTGGCAAAGACATAGGGGAGTGGGTAGGGGCTGGGAGAAGGAGGTGAAAGGAGGAGAAAATGGGAGATATCTATAATACTATCAATAATACAAATGTATATTTTTTAAAAAATAGAGAGAAAAAAAAAGACAGAAGATATGAACAGACACTTCTCCCAAGAAGACAAATGGCCAATGGATATGTGAAAAGGTGCTCAACTTGGTTAGCTATTATAGAATTGCAAACCAAAACTACAATGACATACCACCTCACACTGGTTAGAATGCCTATGTTCATAGCAGCATTATTTTCAATAGCTAAGAATTGGAAACAGCCCGAGTTCCAATCAGTAGATGAATGGATAAAAAAGCTGTGGGACATTTACACTATGGAATACTATTCAGCTGTGAAAAATAGGGATCTCTTACCCTTTGGGACAGCATGGATGGATCTGGAGAATATTATGCTATGTGAAGTAAGTCAAACTGAGAAAGAGAAATATCACATGATCTCACCTATTTGTGGAACCTAATTAACAAAAGGAATTTACCAACAAAATAAGACCTTAAGCAGGGAGGTATGGAACAGACTGACATACCTCAATGTGGGGTGGGGAGGGAGGGGGTAAGAAGTGATAAACCAAAGAACT
>NW_006288118.1:33318-37280 GCF_000327345.1 Myotis davidii | reverse complement strand
GCTTGTCAGAAGTCATCAGCCATGGCGGGGGGAGGTTAGGAGTTGGGAGGAGGAGGGGAAACGGGAAGAAAATGGGAGATATCTATAATACTATCAATAATAAAAATGTATATTTTTTAAAAAATAGAGAGAAAAAAAAAGACAGAAGATATGAACAGACACTTCTCCCAAGAAGACAAATGGCCAATGGATATGTGAAAAGGTGCTCAACTTGGTTAGCTATTATAGAATTGCAAACCAAAACTACAATGACATACCACCTCACACTGGTTAGAATGCCTATTATTAATAAGGAAATTAATAACAAGTGTTGGAAAAGTAGTGGAGGAAAAGAAACCCTCATTCCCTGCTGAGGGAAATGTAAACTGGTACAGCCACTACGGAAAAGAGTATGGAGGTTCCTCAAAAAGATCTCTTACCCTGTGGGACAGCATGGATGGATCTGGAGAATATTATGCTATGTGAAGTAAGTCAAACTGAGAAAGAGAAATATCACATGATCTCACCTATTTGTGGAACCTAATTAACAAAAGGAATTTACCAACAAAATAAGACCTTAATCAATAAAATATATATTTTAAAAAAGTAAAAATGGAGTTACCTTTTGATCCAACAAACCTCTCCTGGGTACCTACCCGCAAAATTTGAAAACATTTATTCGCAAAGATATATACCCAAATATGTTCGTTACGGCATTATTCATGGTGGCCAAGACACAGAAACAACTAAAGTATCCTTCATAGATGATTGGATAAAGAAGATGTGGTACGTATATGCCATGGAATATTTCTCATCCATAAGAAAATATAAAATACTGCCACTTGAGACAACATGGATGGAGGTTGAGAATATTGTACTAAGTGAAATAAGTCAGTCAAATAAAGCTAAGAACCATATGATCTCATTCATATGTGGGATATAACTGAAATTCAGAGACACAGAGAACAGTATGCTAATTACCAGAGGAAAGGAGGTTGTGGGGAGTAAAGGGGGCCAAATACCTGGTGATAGAAGATGATATGACTTTGGGGTTGGGCACACAATGCAATATACAGATCATGTACCATAGAAATGTATACTTGAAACCTATATAATCTCATTAACCTATATCACCTCATAAAATTTCATTGAAGATAAAATTTTAAAAATATGCTGAAAGAGTCAAACAAGCAAGTACCCTTCTTTTTTGCCTTAATTGTATCAAACTTTGATCACTACCTATTATTGGAAATGAACACATACTGTGCTGAATTAGAAGTCTAGTATGTTGAATCAGTTGTGTGTGTTTAGTGTACACTTTTGATGAAATTATTATATTAGCTCAAATTATTCATAACTTTGTTACACTTAATGTCATTAAACATAGTCATACTCTATCAATAAATACAGAGAAAATGAGCAGGAAAAGAAAATGCCTTTTCGAAAAGATGTATGCAACCTTATGTCTATTGCAGCATTATTTACTCCTAGGGGCCCAGTGCACAAATTCATGCACCTTGAAAGGAACGGTGGGCCACAAGGCTGCGGTGGGCACAGGGATGGGTCTTGGCCCATCCTCCAAGCCCCTGCCTGGCACCTTTCACTGCGGCCCCCAGTCCCCTGTCTGCTGGCAGCTTCGCTCCCATTGCTGCCACTCCCACCTGCTGATGGCACAAAGCAATTAGGACTGGTGCCAGCAGCGGGTGCAAGTGGAAGCTGCTGCCCCAATTGCCCCTCAGAGCAAGGGGAGGTGGAGAAGCCTCAGGAGCGATTGGGGCTGGTAGCCACCACTCGCACCCACTGATGGTGTCAAGTGATCGGCACTGGCGCCGGTCACCAGCAGCGGGTGTGAGCAGTTGCTGGCAGCGGGTGCAAGTGGGGCCAGCGCTGGCAGTGGTGTGAGTGGCAGCTCTGGCACCAGCAGTGGGTGCAAGCAGAGCCATTGCTGGCAGCGGGTGAGAGAGGTGGCTGCTGGCCCCGATCACCCCTCAGGAGCAGGGGGAGGTGGAGAAACCCTGAGAACAACCAGGGCCTACAACTGCCACTTGCACCTGTACCCACCGGTGGTGCCGAGCAATCAGGGCCAGTGCCAGGTGCCTGCAGCAGGTGCAAGTGATGGCTCTGGCACCAGCAGCAGGTGCGAGCACCAGGCGGGGTTGCGGCATGCAGGAGCAAAGAATTTTCAGTAACCACTAGATGATCGCCCTGATGACTGGCGCCCCACCTTGGTCTGGCGCCCCAATTCACCTACTCTACCATCCCTCTGTGGCCAATGTCCATCATGTTCCATGCTCTGCCGCCTGCTGCCAATGCCTGCCATGTTCCGCGCATGCCCCCTGGTGGTCAGCACACATCATAGTGACTGGTTGTTCAGTTGTTTGGTTGTTCTACCATTCTATTTGCATATTAGGGTTTTATATATATATAGATAGCAAAGGTATGGAAGCAACCTACATGTCCATCAGTAGATGAGTGGATAAAGAATATATGGTATATTTGCATAATGGAATATAACTCAGCCATAAAAATGAAATCTTACCATTTGTAACAACATGGATGGATATAAAGGGTATTCTGCTAAGTGAAATAAGGCAGACAAAGAAAGACAAATACCATATGATTTCATTTATATGTGGAATCTAAAAACAATAAACAAACAAAATAGAAACAAACTTATAGATACAGACTATATTTTGATGTTTGTCAGATAGAAGGGAAGTTTGGGGTGATGGGAGAAGAAGGGGAAGGGATTAAGATGTGCAAATTGGTTCCAGGCCGGTGTGTTGACCTGTGAACCAGGAGGTCATGGTTTGATTCCCAGTCAGGGCACATGCCTGAGTTGTGGACTGGATCTCCAGTGGAGGGCATGCAGGAAGCAGCCGATCAATGATTCCCTCTCACTTGTTTCCATCTCTTTCGCTCCCCCTTCCTCTCTGAAATAAAGAAAAATATATTTTAAAAATTGAAAAAAACATGCAAATTCACTGTTACAAAATAGTCATGGGGTTGTAAAATACATCACGTGGGATATAGTCAATTATCTTATATATAGCTCAGCTGGTGAGACGGTTTGCAGCCGGGAAGGGCAGAACTCCCCTGGAAAGGTAAAAAAAAACCCAGGGATTTGGGCAGGAAAGTTTGCCAGACCTCTGAGCCCAGACGGTCGGAGGGAGACCACGTGGCAGACAGCCGCGTCCCTTGGGACAGTCACAGCCCCTGACTGGGGAAAGGAGATCCGCGGGATTCCTGGTGCCGCCGGGGGATTTGAGAGCTGGGTTCTGTGATCACGGAGGATTGAGCCTAAAGGGGGCAGCCTGAAGAGCTGACCTGACCATGCAGTGCCCGTAAAAGAAGAGTTTACAGAAACCAAGCCTTCCCCGTTTCCGCAGCCGGCGTTTGTTTGTTTGTTCTCACCGAATCCTGTTCATGGGACATTTCGGATTCAGACACTCACCTGTGCTGAAGAGAGGGAGAGGGTGCGGAGGAGTGGAATCTGGGGAGAGACTGAGGAGAGAAGGGGGACCAGGAGAGGTGGCAGTGAATTGAGTGCTGAGACACCCCTGGGCCCAGGATTGGGGCAGCCATTCTCTCCAGAGGGTGGGACTCCTCTACCTAGCCCCAAGCAAGGAGCACAGCCACACCCAGATTCCACCCTGAAGGAGATAAAGGATTAAATGATCTGATCAGTCCATGGGAGTTAACAGGGTCTGGCCTATAGAGGGATTTTTAATCCCAGCAACAACACAGATCAGGGTAATGATTAAAGAACCAGCTCTGGACAGGTGACCTCCCCAAACCAGTTTTAAGTGCAATAGAGAAAATAAACCCTTGCTACTGCATAGAGAAGCCGTATAGCCTCAGAGGCCAACCCAAAAATACTGCCACCCAGAGGCTGAGCCACAAACTGACTCTCAGCTAAATACAAGTTAAGGCAGTCTGGGACACAAATACAGCCTGCTTTAAAATTAGAACTGTGTTTTACA
>NW_006288118.1:8794-27902 GCF_000327345.1 Myotis davidii | reverse complement strand
GCAGAGAAAGATAAATAGCACATGATCTCACTCACTTGTGGACTATAATGAACAACATAAACGGATGAACAAAAAACAGATCGAGGGACAGAGAAGCATCGATCAGATGCTCAAACCTCAGAGGGAAGGTAAGGGAGGGTGTGGGTAAGGGAGAGAGATCAACCAAAGGACTTGTATGCATGCATATAAGCATAAGCGATGGATGCAGACAACAGGGGATGAGGGTGAGGGCAAGACTGGGGGATGAGGGGACAATGGGGGAATAAAGACACATTTGTAATACCTTAACCAATAAAAAGTTAAAAAAAAATAAAAAATAAAATAACAAACAATCTTAAAAGATCAAAAAAAATTATCTTATATATTAAAAGGCTAATATGCAAGTAGACCAACTGGCAGAACAACCAGTTGCTATGATGTGCACTGACCACCAGGGCAGATGCTCACATATGTAATACCCTTTGTAATTAAAAAAAAATTAAAAAAAAATAAAAAAATAAAAAATAAAATAACAAACAATCTTAAAAGATCAAAAAAAATTATCTTATATATTAAAAGGCTAATATGCAAGTAGACCAACTGGCAGAACAACCAGTTGCTATGATGTGCACTGACCACCAGGGGGCAGATGCTAATGCAGGGGGAGCATAGTTCAGCCAGAAGTCGGGCTCACCTTTCTCGCCTCTGTGGCAGCGTTAAGGACCCTTCGGGGGTTGTCCACCTGCAGGCTTAGGCCTGCTCCCCCAGGCTGTGAGAGAGTGCAGGCTGGGCTGAGGGCCCTCCCTACCAGTGCATGAATGTCATGCACCAGGCCTCTAGTATTGCAATAACTATGTATGGTTTCAGCTAGGCACTAGAATTATCTAGGTAATTCCTTTGTAAGGTATATAAATATCTGATAACTATGGTGTACACCTGAAAGAAATATAATATGGTATGTTAGCTATAATTGAAAAAAAAGTTTAAAAAGAAAATGCCTCTTATTTAAGGGAAATAAGAAAGGAAGGAGGAAGGGGGGAAATGATTTTGATATGGGAGTTACAGAGTGAAGAGAACAATAAACTATGGGGTCAGAAAACTTGTACTGGTCACAGCCCTGCCACTTACTCATTGTGTGGCCTTGTATAATTCACTTGGTTTGACTCAGGTCTTTACTTCCTTTATCTATGAAATAGTCACTTGAATTATTTTTTCTACAATGTCTCTTCTATTTCCCAAATAGTTATTCTAAGAACCACTATATTTTCTATGCTTTAGGAATTTTATCTACCTCATAGAATAATAAAATGTCTGAAAACAGAAGATAAAATATGAATCCTAGTTTTCAGATAGGAGAGTTAAAGTAAACAGAGGCTAAATAATTTTCCCAAGATCACTCAAACAGTTGACAGTATAGTTTGTCATGTAACACAACATCTTATGATATGAAAACTTTCCCCCTTACCTTCATTCCCATAAAGGTACTTTCAAGATTGATACAATAGGGTACACTTTCTCTCTCTCTTAAGTATGCTTGAGCACTTCCTCACCCCCTACTTTCTCCAGGACTCTCTCTCTCTCTCTCTCTCTCTCTCTCTCTCTCTATTCCCCCTTTCTTCCCTGTGCATACATTTGTGCACACTCTCTCTCCTAATCTCCAAAGGACCTTCTTTTGCCTCTGTATCTTGTTTCCTGAGCCTGTGCAGCCCAGCTGGCTCACCTTTCTTACTTCTGTGACTTTCTAAATGAACTTTTGTTTGTATTTGAAAAAAAAAAAGATTGATACAATAGGAAAAAAACATACATACTACAATTCTCTTATGCAATTTGCCTTTTGCCTGATAACTTGAAATGAGTTTGCCTACCTGTAATCTATATATATATATAGCAAGCCATTCAGATAAGCTAGGAAGATAGATGGTATCACATTGAGCTCTAATCAGTGCTAACCATCTTATTTTTCCTATAGCTGTAAGATTCTGTGACCAGTGCCATTTGATCAAGCCAGATCGCTGCCACCACTGTTCTGTCTGTGCTATGTAAGTGACAGCTATATTTTCCCTGGACTAAGCTTTGCAATTGATGGTTGCCAAGACAACAATGTGACTGATCTTAACATGTAACCATTCCTAGATAAGAGCATTTCCTTTCAATTATAATGAGCACATGCCAAACACACTCATAGAAATGATAATTCAAACTATTCTAAAGATAGGAAAGAAAAATAAAGTCTCATTTAAAAAATAAACATTTTAGCCCTACCTAGTTTGGCTCAGTGAACAGAGCATTGGCTTGCAGACAGAAGGGTCCCAGGTTTGATTCTGGTAAAGGGCACATACCTCAGTTGCAGGCTCAACTTGGGAGGCAACCAATTGATGTGTCTCTCTCACATTGATGTTTCTCTTTCTCTGTCCCTCCACCTCCCATCATTCTCTCTAAAAATCAATGGGAAAATATCATCAGGTGAGGATTAAAAAATAATAATAAATAAACATTTTATTTTAGAACAGTTTTAGATGAATAGAATTATTCTATATAATAAAAGGCTAATATGAAAATTGACCAAACGGCAGAACGACCAGTTACTATGATGTGCACTGACCACTAGTGGCCAGACCGTCAATGCAGGAGCTGCCCCATGGTGGTCAGAAGCAGGGCAGTGCCTAGGACCCCTTGGGGCCTGGCAGGTGGACATCCCCTGAGGGGTCCCGGACTGTGAGATGGCACAGGCCAGGCTGAAGGGACCCCCCTCTTCCCATTGCACAAATGTCATACACCAGACCTCTAGTTGTAAAGATAATTCTCATAAGTCTCACACAGTTTTCCTATTATTAACAGCTTATATTAATATGATAAATTTGTTACAATTAATGAAGAAATATTTATACATTATTTTGGACTTAAATCCATACTCTATTCAGATTTCCCGTAATGTTCTTTTTCTGTTCCAAGATTCCATTCAGGACACCATATTACATTTATTTGCCATGTCTCCTAAGGTTCCTCTTAGATGTGATACTTTCTCAGAATGTACTTTCTTTTATGTAACCTTAACAGCTTTTAGGATTGTCAGGTATTTTGTAGAATATATTTTAGCTGAAATTTTTCTGATATTTTTCTTTAAATTAGACTTGGGTAGTGTGTTTTGGGGAGGAAAACCATAGAGGTAAAGTACCATGCTCATTATATCATACCTAGAGTACATAATATAAACATGACATCATTGTAATGTTAGTCTTGATCATCGGGGTGAGGTAGTGTTTGTCAGATTTCTCAATTATCAAGTTACTCTTGCCAGCCAGTGTGGTTCAGTGGTTGAGCATGACCTATATACTAGGATGTCATGATTCGATTCTGGTCAGGGCACATGCCCAGGTTGTAGGTTCAATCCCCAGTAGGGAGGAAGCTGATCAATGATTCTCTCTCATCACTGATGCTTCATTCTCTTTACATTTTGTATTATAACTCAGTACTACATTGTTTTGTTACTCTAATTGTTCCAGCTTTGTAAAACCACACTTTTATGTTAATTAGGTATCATCTTCATATCTTTCTTCTTGGGTGCTTATTCCACTTGTATTTATCTTACCCTTGATTCAAACACAGATGTAGCCACATAGTTTCTTCCATAGTTTTAATTAACTATATATTGAGCAAAATGAAGGGCAATATCCTAGACCTATTCTCTGTATCAATATCCTAGATTTCCCAACCACTTTTATAGATTAAACTTTTAGGCATGCAACTTGTTGCCAGCATGATCCTATAAATTGTTGTGCTTGGCGAATACAAGGAATAACTGAGAACACAATAGTCTTAGTGTAGCTATAGTGGAAATCTAGGAATGAGTGTACTGATACCATGTAAAAGTACTGGTGAGAAATTGACTTAAATTATGAGATTTTGCTTCATTTCCATAGCCCTACTTATCACACTATATTTTGCTCCCTTTTTAGGTGTGTTTTAAAAATGGACCATCACTGCCCTTGGTAAGGCCCTTTTATTTTATTCTTTCCTCCAAAAAGAGTCTCTTAATATGCCTACTTTAGTAAGCACAGTTGTAACATGCCTATTTCTGCTATTCACTGAGCTCTTATTTGTGTGAGGGACAGGAGGCTTAACATTCTAAAGCAAGAATAAATATACGATAAAAAGTATGGTTGTGAATTCTTGGGGTCACAAAGCTAATGGTCTTTTGTCGATTAGCTTTAACAATTAGTCATAGTAATGGAATAAAGCACAAATAGTTCTTCATTTTGACATTATACAATCAGTATTGTTTTTGTTTTTTGTTTGTTTTTTTGCTGTCTTGATGTTTACTTGGCTCTTAACAAGTAGGCTACTGTTTAACTGAGTAAACAATGTTACATTTTACACATTTTGCCTTTGGCCCTCCTAGTCAGCCAATAACCAAATTAAAATACTGTAAATTGTTAGCATCAGCAATTCTCCAAATTTTCGGTCTGATCTAGAGAACCAGTCTGAAATCATCTAACTACAAAGAGAACATGCCACACTGTACTAAATGTAGCTGCTGAGATTTTAATAGGTTTTCAGCATCCAAGATCTAAGTTTGATTGGGTGTGTCAGGAACCAGTTCAAAACAATTAGATTGGCCAGGTGTCTGTCCCTGTGGATGAAAGGAATAACAAGTGTGATGTTAACTTGCTTTTCTAGTTTGTTCCTCTTATGGGAATTTTATTTCTGTTGAATTTCTACACAACACATAATGAAACAGTAGGAGCAACATACTTCCATTGCTTAATTCACTTATGTATCAGTGTGCTCTCAATAAATGGGTCCTGATTTCAAATTAGTTTTTCTTTTCTTTTTTTAGGGTTAATAATTGCATTGGATTTTCCAACTATAAATTCTTCCTTCAGTTCTTAGGTTATTCTGTTCTCTACTGCCTGTACATTGCTACAACGGTCTTCAGCTATTTCATCAAATACTGGAGAGTAAGTTAAAAAATCCTGAATTCCATGCCCCCCCCTCAAAAAAAAACAAAACACAGAAACACACACATACTCCAGTCTGTGACATTGTTTGCCTTATTTTTTAATACATTTTGAAATAACTAATATGGAAATAACCATAAGGGAAAGCACCAAAAGCAAGTTTCCCATGTTGAATATTCTGAGATTCAGGAGCTGTTATTTAAATATTCCTATTTTAAAAGTTCCTGTCGGCCTAACTGGTTTGGCTCAGTGGATAGAGCATCGGCCTGTGGACTGAAAGGTCCCAGGTTCGATTCCAGTCAAGGGCATGTACCTTGGTTGTGGGCACATCCCCAGTAGGGGGTGTGCAGGAGGCAGCTGATCGATGTTTCTCTCCCATCAATGTTTCTAACTATCTATCCCTCTCCCTTCCTCTCTATAGAAAATCAATAAAATATACTAAAAATAAATTTAAAAAAAGTTCCTGTCATATATGAGAATATTTTTAAGGCCTTCTAGAACCTAACCTCTTGATTCTTACTAATTCTTTACAATGTACTTCTCTTGTCAAGCTTTAAAAAGTCACATGTTACCAATTATAGACTTGACAAATGTTGAAACAAATTCTAAATCCTTAGATTCCTAAGAAAAAGCATAACAAAGTACTCCCTCATTGTTAGAAAAATACTTTCTAATTCCTTGTTCAAAGGAGAGTTGCAAAATTCCTACAGGGAAAGAAAGACACATTAACTTATCTTCACATATTACCAAAATGAGATGAGGAGTCTTATTTGAACTTTGTATAACAAACACTGGGATTCTAATACTGGCTCTGTTAGCTGCTTTATAGGCTCATTAACAAAATCAAGTGAAACAGTTGTTGGAAATACTCTGCCTTTCAAAATCTGATTCCGATAATTATAATGAAATCTAAAGAAATCCTACTTTCATCTTTCTTCTACTTGAAGATATCCATCATAACCCATCTATTTCCAAAATAATTGAATGTAGATTTTCAGTTTACATATGTGTACCAGTTCTGGCAGCAATATAATGAAATATTTTGTTTTGTTTCATGCCAATGGACTCCGGAAGACATTACCTCCATACAACTCTAGTATACTTACTAAGATATCATAAGGTTCCATAAAGAGGATTGTCCAACCTGAACCTGAATAACAAAAGACAGATGTAGACAGAGCTACTAGTTATTATTTTAGGAATTGCACAAGAGCCTGTACAACAAGAATATCTTACCTCAAGCAGAGAGGTAAAGCAGCAGGGAAAAAACATGAATCCTGTGACCAGAATATGGATTATAATAAACTGGGGGGCACAGCAGTGAGACTCTAGGTAGCTGAGAAGATTTTAATTGTTAAATAGTGATTCACCCCTAGTAGTGCTTTCCACTCCTCCTTCCACTTGCTTAATCAATTCGGATATTTAATAATATTAATAATCGGAAATAATATAATGGGTATAAAATTCTTCAACTCAGAGATACAAAAATACAAACAGAAATGAAGTTTTCTCATCAATTTTGTATTTTCCCCAAATATAAAATGCTTCACCATCTTGGTATTTCTTCATTGGTCCCTTTCCACAACACAGGATCTCCTATCAATTGCTCAGGTTTCTATGATATGTTTGGCATTTTATTCACACACTATGCTACTACCCTGAAAGTAAAGAAAATAACTGCATCCAATTCATTAGGCAAAATGTCAGCCTTGGTCTTCACTACTGACTTTACTTGGCTCAACACAGTAGTCTACTGTTTAACTGAGTAAACAATGTTACATTTTACACATTTTGCATTTGGCCCTCCTAGTCAGCCAATAATCAAATTAAAAAATGTCAGCCAGGTACCATATGCTTTTTTTAAAAACTCTTGAAAGTTAATAGTTGGACATGAATCAATCACCAGAAATATGTCAGTATTCACAAGCAACATCAGGAATGAACATAGACTTGTCCTTTCCTATGCCCTCGTTTCGTCTCTACAATATACTAGCTTCTGCCTGACATATGTGAGAGAGGTGATTAAACTTATTTTGTCTTGCACTCATAATGAAAAAGACATTCAAATAAATGATTCTTTGCAGTTTCTCCAGCTAGAGAGCACTTTGATGTGGGCTAGGGATGGCTTTCTCAGTGTAAATTGAGTCTCCCTTAAAATGAAATGTAAACACTGCCATTTATTATTTTTTCTTTATTTTATTTTTTCCATCACCATTTAGCCCCTCTATACCCTCTTTTGCCTCCATCCACCCCTCTCCCCCCCACAATCACCATACCACCCTGAAAACTTATCTGACATTTATTTTAAAAGCTATGTATCAAGAAAGCTAGCTGTGCTCCTAAGAACAGCAACATCTATTTGTATGGTACTTTACTATTTTCAAAGCACTTTTATATCTAGTATGTCATTTTATCCTCACCACAGCCTTGTGAAGTAGACAAAGCAGGAATTGTTAGTCTCATTTACAGATGATAAAACTGTGGCTCATAGTGGTTAGGTGACATGTTCCGGATTATCCAGCTTATAAATTTCAAAATCAGTATTGAATCTGACTCAAAGCCCATTGACCTTAAACATGGTACCATGTCGTACTGTCCATTATAGTCCTGCTGTGGAAAAACTCTAGCACATTCAGAATGAAGAATTCAGAAGACCATCACATTTGTCTCTCCCATTAATATTAACTTAAAGAGTAGCTGCTTTGTTAGGAAAAATTAGTAACTTACATCTCCCATTTTGGGCCATGAATCTCCTCGTAGAGGCTATGAATTATTTTAGAACCTAGAAAATAAGTATTATTCCACTAGTATTCCCCTGAAATGTTTCTGGTGGTTGAGTAATTTAGCTTGGTTATCTTCTGAGAAGTTAATTTTGAACATAGGGCCATCATCTTCTAACAAAAAAAAGTTAAGTATTAAGTACTTTATCAAGAGACAATACAGTAGATAGGATTTGGAAGACACAAGAGAGTCCTATAAGAGTACTTAGAGCAGGGAAAGATTTTCAGCTATATTTTCCAGGGTGTGAACTGACTTTATATCACTCCCTCTTGCACAGTTATTTATTTCCCATTTAAACATAAAAGGTAAGAATGAAAATAAATGAGTTTTAAAAGCTTTAAAAAACATATTCAAAAAGTAGAGATGTGAAATAAAAACCCAGCCAGGTAAAAACCCCTACAAACTGATATATTTGTTTCCTATAAATTCAAAACAAAACAAGCAAAAAGCAATCAAATTCAGTTTGGATGCTTAGGCCAAGAAGAATCATTTCAAAAGGGAGCAAATTTTATTCCGCTTTCACCCAGCCCACCTCTCATATGGAAGCATCTCACTGGCTTACTTCCCCTTATCTTTAGCCTTCAAACACACACAGGAAGATTTCCAATATTTCTTCACATCAAAATGAATAAAAATCTCCTCTAAGAGAAGAAGTAAATTGGTACTACCTAAATTTCCCAAGTTTTTCCCAGCCTTAACTTTCTTCTTCTAAGCTAGAGTAGAACCAGATCCTAATGTAAGGTCCACTTTGAGAATTAGCTTTAACTTTATCACTTGAGATCATTTGTAAATATTTCAAAATAATTCATCAAGCCTAAACAATGATCAGCAAGAAAAGGAAGGGATAAAGGAAAGTCATTACCATAACTGCTCACTCAAAAATTGAATTTTTTTCTAAGATTATCTATAGAAGACAAAATGTTATGAGCTGTGCATGCTATAGAACTTTAAAAAATTCATTTTGGTTTAGGGCTGCATATTTTTAAAAAACTGGTGCCACATGGAGAATAAGATGTCCCAACTAACTAGAAAAATATTTAGCTACCTGCTTTTAAATTATCCTGTCAAATCTGCTTAATTTTACAGTCTAAACAGTAATTTTACAGGATGTAGTATATCAGCACATCATACTTCAGCTATAAAAAACAAACACACACAATCAGACAAAATTTGTAGTAGCTTTAAAATCAGTTCATGACTTATGAGCAGAACATTTTAAAAATTCTACCGATGTGGCCAAAACCGGTTTGGCTCAGTGGATAGAGCGTCGGCCTGCGGACTGAAAGGTCCCAGGTTCGATTCCGGTCAAGGGCATGTACCTTGTTTGCGGGCACATCCACAGTGGGGAGTGTGCAGGAGGCAGCTGGTCAATGTTTCTCTCTCATCGATGTTTCTGACTCTCTATCTCTCTCCTTTCCTCTCTGTAAAAACTCAATAAAATATATTTAAAAAAAATTTCTACCTATGTGTTTTAACTTCCTACATATATCATAATGACATTTTTAAACACACATATGCACCCAAGAAAATATGACATATAAAGTATTCCAGAGTAACCCACCTTGAGATAAGAGGATGAACCATATGATCTCAAAATTACCTCTAGTTAGTGATTCATGATTTAGAAACTAATTTTAAAACTAAGACATTGCATACCAATTAAGGACTAAGTATACTCTTTAAAAATTATCTTTTTCTAATTGGTACATTATATGCTATATTTTAGAGTGACCTGCACTTAAGCAAGAATCCATATTAGGCTTTGTAAGCTGAAAGCATATCTATAAGAGGCATGGTCATCAAAAGAAAAAAATTTTCTACAAATTTTACAAAATCTACTTTTTATTTACAGCTAGACATTTTAAACATATGAAAAATTACTAATCTTTATAGAAAAACTAACCAATCCTTACAACTTTAATCTTTCGTTTCTGTTTATTATTTCTTTTCTAGGGGGAATTACCCAGTGTTCGCTCTAAGTTCCATGTCCTTTTTCTCCTATTTGTGGCCTGCATGTTTTTTGTCAGCCTTGTGATTCTCTTTGGTTACCATTGTTGGCTTGTCAGCAGAAATAAAACCACCTTAGGTAAGACGGGATATTAAGACTACAAAAAAAGTGTTAATGTATATCACAGTGACCTGTGGATTATTCCCAAGAAAGAGAAAAACTTCCAGTGAAGCATTTTAACTGCAGTGACATTCATTTCCCCCTGTTGAGATAAATGCAAACAAGTTTTACCAAACAGGAGAGCCATGGTGAATGAAGCTTACATAGGGAAGAGAACATTAGTGAAAGAAACCTCACACAAAACCAAAAATGACCACTGTTCTTTATAGTTCATTTTGGGTAATAGCTCTCTCGATTTACAGCTTGAATTTTTTATAAGTGTTCACATGAGGAAATGAAGGAAAGAATCAGTACAGAAGGGAATACCAGAAGTTGGAGGTAAAAGTCAATAAAAATAGAAGAAGATAACTTAATGAGCACATCCAAAAGTAGAGTCCTAAGAAAGAACTCAAGCTAAAAAAAAAATTGAATATCTACAATCATCAAGGAGCTGTGTAGGGAGTGTGTGTGTGAGATGAACACATTGAACAAGTGAGTTTCTAGAAAATGAATATAGTAAATTAACTTTTTTCTGTCTATTATTCTATACTCTGGTTTGTTGTTTGAAGAACTATATTTCTGATTGATTCCAGTGCAACAATTTTTTTTTATCTATGGTGAAAGAAATATTTATATTGTATGCAAACCAATTCATGACAAGTGAAGAGAAAGTGTCAAAATGTTGAATGGTTAGCTAAAATAGATTTGAAGAAAGTTTAGTACAAAGTCAATTATACTTTTTAAACTCATTTGTTAATTACACTAACAGGAAAGAAGGTATTTGCACTCATTTTCCAAACCAAATATATATGTATCACTTAGTTGCTAGGGTGGTAGATTAGCACTTTTGGCTTAGACATGCTGCAAATTAGAAAAGAATTAAAAGCTTCATGATAAAAGAGTCTGAAAACAAAGAACAAATAGGAAATGACCAGATGCAGTCAGAGCCCATCAGTAAAAGTATTTGTTTAATGAAATAAATGTGTTTGAATATAATACACACTAATATGGTTAAATTTCTCTTAGCCTTTAAGTCTGCTTATAGTTTACCCATTCACATTTTTTTTTTTCTGGAATAAAATTCAGCTTACATTGTGTGCTTCAGTGTGAACATCTTCCTTTCTGAAATGTTTCAAAACCAAACAAATGTTATTACTATCTCTTTATGTTATTGCTTTGGTCCCAGTTCTAAAGATGGAGATTGTTTGGCTGTTGTTGCCAATAAAATTTAAATAAAGTGCTGTTAAATCTATTATTTCACTCCTTACATGCAGCACGACAAAATTATATTATGCCCATGGCTACTTAATTTTTCTACCATTATTTATTTTTTCTGCCTTTTTTTTAAATAAAAAAGAGTACCAATTCTTTGTGTTTAATAACAAACTTACTTTGTGTTAAGTGGTTAAAATAGTTTTTACTAAGTAAATAAGAATGAAAGGCCTATGCTACCACAGCAGAAAGGTATCATAACCAATTCTCATTGATGGATAACTGTAAAATCATGACTTTCCTGAATTTTTTTTTCCTTTTGTCTTCTTCCTCTTTTATTCAACTCCCCTACATGCCCCAGAGGCCTTCTGTACTCCAGTGTTTATAAGTGGTCCAAAGAAAAATGGGTTCAACCTTGGCTTCATCAAAAATATCCAGCAGGTGTTTGGAGACAACAAGAAGTTCTGGTTAATACCTATTGGGTCCAGGTAGGTAATTATTACACTGAAATAAGTTGATGCTGGAACATACCTTGAAGTAACAGATTCAATTTTTATTTTAAAATGCAGCCGGTATCAGTGCAATATAAAATTTTATTCCCTAAGTTTTTTATTTCTAAGTTAGCAAAGACAAATCATGAGGTAAGGGTATGATAAAATAAGCATTTTCATGCCATTTTCTTTTTGTGACAGTGTAAACTGGTACCATTCTTTTATAAATGAATTTGGTAATATGTACTTAAAAATCCTAAGAATCTACAAAGGCATTGTCCTAATAATTCCATTTCTGAGAATCTATTATAAAGACAGAGACAAACTAGATACAAAAATGTTAGTCACAGCAATAATTAGGATACAACTTAAAGCCTGGCAATATGAGAAAAAAAATATATATAGTAATGGTTATAAAGACTATGTCACAATAAGGGAAAATGCTTATTATATTTTAAGTGAAAAAATGTAGAATTCAAAATGGTATGTACACTGTAATATTTCAGTGAAATATGATTCACTTGTGTTAACTTGAAAGCAACCTGAATAGTGAAGAAACACATTTTTATTATAGAGCACTATAATATTTATTTAAAGCTGATATTTAAAAATAAATCTGAAAAATGAAAATATATACAAATAGGACTTCTAGTCAATATAGAACAGGAAGTAAATGCTGTGCTATTCTCCTCCCATGACTACATCAAAATTACAACTAAATTATAGAACAATCACCCTGGAGATAATCTGAAAACTAGTTGAATGGAACTTCTGTAAATAAGAATATAAAGAAAAAGCCACATCAAGACTGGTAGGAGGGGTGAAGACTGGAAACAGGCTGATCCCACAACCATGTAAAGAATTGGGAGGGGTATCTCAGCTGTGGAGGTTCCCCCTGAGGAGCAGTAGGTCTCAGACCCACACTGTGAACCCTGTCTCAGTACACAAGTGTTGGGAAGTGGAGTCCCCACAATGTCTGGCTGTGAAAATCAGTGGGGATTCTGTCTGGGTGAGATGGAGGGTTGCTATAGACCCAGGCATCTTCTTAAAGGGCCTGAATCAGGCTCACTCAATCACAAAAACTCATCCTAAGCTTGAGCGAAGAGATAGCAGCTCAAAATGTACCAGGGACCTATGGGGATAAACTGAATTGTGTGACTTCAAGGCAAGAGCTTGAAGGGCAGCCACTATTGTTCCTTTGTTGAGCCCTCTCCCCACACTGCCTACAGTTGCAATCAGGCACCAAATCAGAATCTGCATTAACCTAGTGAATACCCCTGGTCCAACCTGGTGACTCCCTGGGACCCCACCCATCCAACTCCAGCACCATCAAAATCTCTTTCAGCACTTGTTTTGTATAAGAAAAGGACTATGGTCCATGCTGAAGGCTTTTTTAAAAACTCTCAAAGCTCCACAAGCCCCAGGCAGGTGACAGCTGGCCTCTGTGTGACTGGTGCCTCTTGCTGAGTGTTCTAAGGCCTACAACTGGTGTCAGCTGGCCTAGGTTAGTAGTGTGGCATCTCTCATGTGACTCTGGGAACAGTATAGGCAACTACCAATCAAGCATCACTTTGTAGTTTTTAACAGGTGGCCCTAGGGCGTGCACAGGTAGAGGCTGAACTGGGCTTGCACCAGAGCCCCTCAAAAGAACCCACAGAACAAACATACACAGTGACCAGGTTCAGATCACAAAAGAACATCACCAAATTGGCTTCACAAACAGGATATCCAAAGGGTGGTCTCAGCAGCACTAATGTGGTAATCTTGCTGTGTGGGGTCAGCCCACACACAACAGCTCATATACTGTGATGCTGGCCAAGCCTCATAGCTAGTCAGCCTGAGGGTCAACCACACCTATTATTGCAGGTATATCATTCTTCATTTCTTATTGATTCTTATTCATCATGTATTTCTCCTTGAACTCCTTGTAATTCTCATTGTGTTGCTTGTAATTCTCAGTCAGATGTTTGAGCATCCTTATAACCATTACTCTGAATTCCTTCTCTGACAAATTACTTGCCTCCATTTCATTTAGTTCCTTTTCTGGTGATTTCCAGAACCCGGACACAGCCACAACAGCTTGCATGACAAGTTTGGGGCTGAACCACGTAGTCATATAATCTATGAGGAGACTCCATCCATGAACAGTACAGTAATGTTCAAGTCCCAACTACATTAGGATAGGCCAAGAGCATTCAGGGCTCAACAACAATAGGAGGGCACACACAACCCACACAAAAGATACCCCAGGAGTACCTGACTCAAGTGACCAAGGAGACTACACCACTGGGTTCCACAGGGCACATACTACAGAAGGTCACTCTGCCAAGACTGGGAGATGTATCAAATCTACCTCATACATAGAAAGAAACCCAGAGAGGGATCCAAAATGAGGAGAAACAAACTAATCCCAAATGCAAGAGCAGGAGAAATCTTCAGAAAAAAAAAACTAAATGAAATGGTGGCAAGCAATTTATCAGATACAGAGTTTAAAATATGGGTTATAAGGATATTTAAGGAACTAAGGCTAAGAATAAATTATCTCATTGAAAAGATGAACATAGAGAAAGGAAATATGTTTAAAAACTATAATAAACCATTAAAAATAAGTCAGAAATGAAGACTGCAATATCTGGAATAAAGAATAAACCAGAACCCTAACCAGTTTGGCTCAGTGGATAGAGTGTCAGCCTGCAGACTGAAGGGTCCCAGGTTCGATTCTGGTCAAGGTTATGTACCTTGCTTGTGGGCACATTCCCATTGGGGAGTGTGCAGGAGGAAGTTGATTGATGTTTCTCTCTCATTGATGTTTCTAACTCTCTATACCTCTCCCTTCCTCTCTGTAAAAAAAAAATCAATAAAATATACTTAAAAAATAAATCAGAGAAGCAAGATGGCAGTATATGTAAATGCTGGTACTAGCACCTCCCACAACCACAGCAAAATTACAACTAAAATGAAGAACAACCATCATTCAGAACTGCCTGAAATCTGGATGAATGGAAGTTCTACAACTAGAGAAGTAAAGAACAAAGCACATCAAGTCTGGTAGGAGGGTTGGAGGCATGGAATGGGCTGATCAGATACCCACCTGTGGTGATTTTTAAAATCAGGAGTGATATATCCAGTTCAGAGGCCTCCCATGAGAAGTAAGGGGTGTAAGCCTCACACCAGACACCCAGCCCAGTGTTTCAGAGCTGGAAAGAGAAGTCCCCATAACTTCAGGCTGTAAAAACCATTGGGGATTATGGCTGAGTGACAAGGTGGCTGCTGGAGTCCTAGACAGTTCCTCTTAAAGTGCCAGTGCATGCACTTACAGGGTCCTACTCTGTCTGATCTCCAGTGCTGAGTGGCAAAATTGGGGGAACCAGGGACATATGAAGAGGAACTTTATTGTCTGGTATTGGGCAGAAACTAAGGGACAACTTTTTCCAAGATGGGGGCACTCACAGGGATCATTGTTCCTGTGCTGGGACCTCCCCCATCACAGTGCTGACTGGCAGCCATATCTGAGTTTCCATTAGTGTGGCTCACACAGTTCCCTCCACATTGGTGATTCCCTAAGACCCCACCCCATCCAACTTGCAGCCCCACCAAAGTGGCTTGCAGTAGCTTTTCCATAGGAAAGGACTATCCTGGATCAGGCCTCAACATTTCCTAAAATCTCTCAAACAGGCAGCAGCTGGCATGAGTGTGCCCCATACCTGTCCATAAGAGGCCCAAGACCTGGCACTAGCAACAGTGTACCTTGCTTCAAACTTGGCCTCACCTAAGCACTTCTAAGCCCAATACAAATAGCAGCTTTCACTCCTGATTTTAAAAATCACCACCGGTGGTGATCTTGAAGCTCTCATTAAGATCCTTGAGAAACCTTATCACCATTGTTTTGAACTCTGTATCTAGTAGTTTACTTGCCTCCATTTCATTTTTTCTTTTTCTGAAGATTTATTCTGTTCTTTCATCATATTTATTTTTCTCTGCATACTGGCTACTTCCCTGTGTTTGTTTTTATGTATTAGCTAGAGCTGCTATGTCTCCTGGAATTGGTAGAATGGCTTTGTGTAGTAGGTGCCCTGTAGGGCCCAGTGGCTCGATCTCCCCAGTCACCTGAGCTGGGCATTCTAGGTGTGCCCCTGTATAGGTTACATGAATAGCCTTGTTGCAGTTGAATCGTCATTGCTGTTCGTTTCACTGTAGCTCCTTCTAGGTGTCCCCAGCAAGTGGTTGACTTTGTACTTCCCAGGAGGCCACAGAGTTAGTGCACCTGGTGGACAACTTCAGACCATACCAGATTATAACTCTTTACATCCACAAGTGGCACACTCAAGGGGCAGACTCATTGAGCACCAAAGCCCCACTGAAGCAGGTATTGCTCCATAAGGGTGTCTCCTACACAGCAGCTCTTCCACTGTAAATGCATCTGGTCCTCACAGCCAATTGGCCTGGAGATCAACTCTTCCCAGTGAAACCAACAGCAATGAAGATTCAACTGCAACAAGGTTATGCATGTAACATACAGGGGCGCACACCTAGAATGCCCAGCTCAGGTGACTGGGGAGATCGAGGCGGGGGAGGAGCGAGCCACTGGGCCCTACAGGGCACCTACTACACAAAGCCATTCTACCAATTCCAGGAGACATAGCAGCTCTAGCTAATACATAAAAACAAACACAGGGAAGTAGCCAGTATGCAGAGAAAAATAAATATGATGAAAGAACAGAAGAAATCTTCAGAAAAAGAAAAAATGAAATGGAGGCAAGTAAACTACTAGATACAGAGTTCAAAACAATGGTGATAAGGTTTCTCAAGGATCTTAATGAGAGCTTCAAGGGACTCAATGAGAGCTTCAAGGGACTTTTTGAGACTTTCAAGGATCTGAGTGAGAATTTCAAAGGCATGAAAAAGGACCAGTAAGAAATTAAGCACCACTGAAGGCCCCAAGGCCTCCACAGTGGGTTAATGCAGAGTGGCGCACCACCCTGGCTGCAGGCTCCAATATCCCCTTCAGTGATTTTCAGAGTCGTGCACCACCCCACCGTGGGCTTGGGGACCCCATAGTGAGTACTAGAGATACATACCACTCCAGCCGCATGTTTCGGGACAGCACAGTGAGTCACACACCAGTGGGACCTTACAAGCAACCCTTGCTATGGGAGCTGGGAACCTGAGCACATTCACAACAGCTTGCACAACAAATTTTGGGCTGAACCACATAGTCAGACAATCTATAAAGAGACTCCATCCATGAATGGTACAATAACATTCAAGTCCCAACTACATTAGGAGAACCCAAATAACTCAAGTAGTGGGCTTTCCTAGAACACCCAGATCAGATCTGAGAGACTGCACCACTGGGTCCTACAAAACACCTACTACATAGGATGACCCCCCAAAAATCTGAGTGGCAAAGCAGTTTGATCTAAGACATAGAAACAAATACAAAGTGATAGCAAAAATGTGGAGGAAATGAAACAATGCCCAAATGAAAGAAAAGGAGGAAATCACCAGAAAAGGAACTAAATGAAATGGAGGCAAGTAATTTGTCAGAGAAAGAATTCAGAGTAATGGTTATAAGGATGCTCAAACATCTGACTGAGAATTACAAGCAACACAATGAGAATTACAAGGAGCCAAAGGAGAAAAACATGATGAATAAGAATCAAGAAGAAATGAAGAATGATATAGTTGCAATAAAGAACACAATAGAAGGTTTCAACAGTAGACTACAAGAAGTTGGGGACCAATTCAGCAAATTAGAAGACAAGGTAGAAAAAACACCTAAGCAGAGAAGCAGTAGGAAAAATAAATGAAAAAGCAGGAGAAGAATCTAAAAGAGCTTTGGGACAACATGAAACAATACAACATCCTCATAATAGGGGTGTCAAAGGGGGAAGAAGATGATCAAGGAGTAGAAAACCTGTTTGAAGAAATAACGACAGAAAACTCCCATGACTTGGGCAAGAAAACAGTCACACAATCTAAGAAGCACAGAGAGTACTAATCAAGATGAACACAAAAAGACCAACACCAAGACACATAATAATTAAATTGGCAAATGTAAAAGACAAAGAATCTTAAAGGCGGCAAGTGAGAGACAGGGAATTACCTACAAGGGATCTTCCATTAGATTATCAGCTGACTTCTCAATGGAAATACATCATGCCAGAAGGGAATGGCATGGAGTATACAAAATAGTGAAAAGCAAGGGACTAATCCACAAAATATATCCATCAAAGCTATCATTCAAAATTGAAGGTGAAATCAGGAGCTTCACAAACAAAAAATGTTAAAGGGACTGTTGTATAACAAAGAAATACAAAGGATAGAAGGAACACAGGCATAAAGAACAAAATGGCAAGAAACAAGTAAAAAGAAAAAATTAAAGGAGTTTGTTACTATCAATCCAATACTACAAGAAATGTTAAAGGGCCTGCTTTAAGAAGTAGAAGAATAAGAGGAAGAAACAAACAAACAAAAACAAAAAAGGAAACAGAAGTAAAAGAATAAAATGGCAATAAATATGAACCTATCTAAAATCACTTTAATTGTAAATTAATAAAATATATTTTAAAAAAGACATAGGGTAGATGAATGGATAACAAAACATGATCCATATATATGCTTTCTACAAGAGACCCACCTCTGAACAAAGGACTCACACAGACTGAGAGTGAAGGGGTGAAGAAAATTCTTCAGGCAAATGGAAATGGAAAAAAAACCTGGAGCAGCAATACTTTTATCTGAATTAATAGGCCTCAAAGTGAAGGCGATAATAAGATATAGGGAAGGCCTCTTCATAATACTAAAGGAACTGAAAAAACAAGAGGATATAACTCTGATAAACATACATGCACCCAATACAAGATCATTCAAACACACACACACACACACACACACACACACACACACACATGCAAACTTCTGGAAGATATCAAGGAAGAGATCTACTACAATACACTCATAGTAGGGGACTTTAATACTACATTAACATCACTGGATAAATCTTTTGGATAAAAAATCAAAATGAAACAGCAATCATAAATGGCACAGTCGATCATATGGAACTAATTGACATCTTCAGAACATTTCACCCCAAAGTTATGGAATATACATTCTTCTTAAGTTCACATGGGACCTTTTCAAACATAGATTACATGTTTGGACACAGGCTAAGTCTCTACAAATTCAAGAAGATTGAAATCATATCGAGCATCTTCTCTGATCACAATGGCATAAAATTAGAAATAAACTACAATAAAAATACTCAAAAGCAATCAAACACATGGAGGCTAAATAGCATGCTAATAAACAATGAGTTACCAAAGAGATAAAAGAAGAAATTAAAAATATTCTGGAAACAAATGACAATGAAAACACAACAATCAAAAGTCAGTGAAAGTTCATAGCACTACAAACTTGCCTCAAAAAACAAAAACAAACTTGTAATAATTTATCTACCACTACCACTTAAATAATTAGAGAAGGAGTAACAGAAAACCCTCAGAGGAAGTAGAAGGAAAGAAATAATAAGAATCAGAGGGGGAAAAACAATGGCGACCTGCAAGAAGGTAGGGAGGGAC
>NW_006288118.1:3868-8573 GCF_000327345.1 Myotis davidii | reverse complement strand
GCTAGGAACAGTTAGGGAACAGTTAGATCCTGCAGGTCTTCCAAGGGGCTGCCAAACCGGGCATTCTTAGATGGTGAAACCCTGGTGCCACCGTGGACACTCCAGGGGTGGTCAGCACAGGCACAGAGACCACACCATCTTGAAAAACAGAACTAGGATCCTAGCCTCACCACCACCCAATCTGGTCTCAGATGCAAACTGAGACCCTCTAGCCCAGTGATGACGAACCTTTTGAGCTCGGCGTGTCAGCATTTTGAAAAACCCTAACTTAATTCTGGTGCCATGTCACATATAGAAAGTTTTTGATATTTGAAACCATAGTAAAACAAAGACTTATATTTTTGATATTTATTTTATATATTTAAATGCCATTTAACAAAGAAAAATCACCCCCCAAAAAATGAGTTCACGTGTCACCTCTGACACGCATGTCATAGGTTCACCATCACTGCTCTAGCCACTAGGGACAAAGACCTGTGACCACAGCTGCAGATCCACAGACACCAAGAATCCAGATATACCAGCTACAGATTTCTGTGAGTCACAGAACCATCCTCCTCCCCACAGGCTTGCTGCAGCACCATATGAACTGCTGAACATGCCCTCCACAAGCAGGTCTCCTCCCCACACAGGGAGGCTCTGGCTCCGCTGCCTGAATTTGAGCCTGAGACATGGACACTGGGAATCTGTTTCCCACTGAGTGCAATCATGCGACCAGACCCCATGCCCACACAGGGTGACTCCAGCTCCACTGCCTGAAATTGAGCCTGGGCATGTGGACAGTGGAAATCTATTTCCCGAAGAGCACAATCTCGTGACCAGACCTCACACCCACACAAGATGGCTCCAGCTTGACTGCCTGAATTTGAGCCTGAAATCTGTTTCCAGCAGAACGCACTCTCGTGACCAGACCCCAGACCTACCCAGAGCAGCAGTGACACCTGACTTTGTTTCTTGGCAAGCACAGACGGAAGTCTGTTTTCTACAGTGCAGGAGTGGACCTCCTGCTGACACAGAACAGCTGTGCAACCCGGTCCCCCAAGCAGACTGGGGACCCTGATTATCTGCATGAGAAGCAGCACTGAGCACCAGTGACTTGACTCTGTTTCTCATCATGTGAGCCTGGATCCCTGATTCCCAGTGTATGCACACTAAGAGCGAGTGACTCCAATTTCCAGCGCATGCACACACAGGGACTCTGATTCTCAGCGTGAGGTGCACCAATCAACAGAGACTCCAATACTCGATTCTTGACATGGACACAGTGGGACTCTGACTCCTGACACACTCTAGGAAACTCTGATTTTTGCCACATGCCAGTGGGATCTCTTTGTTATCACAGCACAGGCTGGGTTCCTAATATTAGGTGCACATGTGAGACTGCACTGAGCACCGGTGACTCTGATCCTGGGTGAGCTCTCACCAACCCACAGCAGCCACATGTCTTGGTGTTGGAGCTCTTCAGTGACACTCTGATGGTGTGAAGCTCCCAAAGCACATGGCCCAGGCCTCTGCAACTCCGCGTTTGAACCTTCTGGTGATAGAATGAGGAGACACCAAAATATACCCAGAGGGGAAAAAAAGAGGAACCACCAAGAAAGGAAATAACTGAAATGGAGGCATGCAAAATGACCGAAAAAGAATTCATAGCAATGGTCATGCAATTCATACATTGGAGGGATGAGAAAATCAACAACCTATACAAAAATTGAAAGAAATTAAAGTGATATAACTACAATCAAAAACACCATGGAATGTTCCTGGGGGTAGAGAAGGCCAGAGGAAGGTCAATGGGGGGAAAAAAAGGTGACACATGTACCACTATTTCTAATACTTTATTTTTCTTATTTTTTATTTTTTGACTGGATTAATTTTTTAATTTTCTTTTATTGCTTAAAGTATTACAAAGTGTATTATATATGTCTCCCTTTTTTCCCCCTTGACATTTCCCTGGCCTCCCCTACCCCCAGTGTCTTGTGTCCATTAATTATGCTTATATGCATGCCTACAAGTCTTTTGGTTGATCTCTTATAACCCCCACCCTCCCTCGGCTTCCCGCTGTAGTTTGACATTCTGTTCGGTACTGCTCTGCCTCTGTATCTATTTTTTTCAGCAATTTATAATGGTCTTTATTATCCATAAATGAGTGAGATCATGTGGTATTTTTCTTTCATTTACTGGCTTATTTCACTTAGCATAATGCTTTCCAGTTCCATCCATGCCATTGCAAATGGTAAGAATTCCTTCTTTTTACAGCAGCATAGTATTCCAATGTGTAGATGTACCACAGTTTTCTAATCCATTCATCTGCTGCTGGGTACTTAGTCTGTTTCCAAATATTAGCTATGGTAAATTGTGCTGCTATAAACATAGGGATGCATATATCCTTTTTGATTGGTGTTTCTCGTGTCTTGAGATGTATTCCTAGATGTGGGATCACTGGGTCAAATGGAAGTTCCATTTTTAACTTTTTTAGGAAACTCCATACTGTCTTCCATAGTGGCTGCACCAGTCTGCATTCCCACCAGCAGTGCACGAGTGTTCCTTTTTCTCCACATCCTCTCCAGCACTTGTCGTTTGTTGATTTGTTGATGATAGCCATTCTATCAGGTGTGGGATGGTACCTCATTGTGCTTTTGATTTGCACCTCTTGGATGATTAGTGACTTTGAGCATGTTTTCATATGTCTCTTGACTTTCTGAATGTCCTCTTTTGAAAAGAATCTCTTTAGGTCCTTTGCCCATTTTTTGATTGGATTGTTTATCTTCCTTTTCTCCAACATTGTTCTTTTTTTTCTCAGCATTGCTGCAGCTATTAGGGCCATTTTTTTATTCCAGATGAATTTTTGGAGAGTTCGTTCTAGGTCTGTTAAATATGCCGTTGGTATTTTAATGGAGAGTGTGTTGCATTTATAGATTGCTTTGAGTAGTATGGACATTTTAATGATGTTAATTCTACCAATCCAAGAGCATGGTATGTTCTTCCATCTGTTTATGTCTTTCTCTATCTCTTTTTTCAACTTCCTGTAGTTTTCTGAGTAGAGGTCTTTTACGTCTTAAGTTTATTCCTAGGTATCTTAATTTTTTTGGTGCGATAGTAAATGGGGTTGCTCTTTCAGTCTCTTTTTCTGTAATTTCATTATTGGTGGATAAAAATGCCAAAGATTTCTTGGCATTAATTTTGTATCCTGTTACATTGCCGAATTCATTTCTTAAGTATATTAGTTTTCTTGATGGAGTCTTTAGGGTTTTTTATGTACAATATCATGTCATTTGCGAATAAGGACAGTTTTACTTCTTTTTTTCCAATTTGGATGCCTTTTATTTCTTCTTCTTGTCTCATCACAATGGCTAATACTACCAGTACTATGTCCAACAGGAGTGGTGAGAGTGGGCATCCCTGTCTTGTTACTGTTCTTAGGTGAAATGCATTTAGTTTTTTTTTTATTGCTTAAAATATTACAAAGAGTAGTACATTGTCTCCTTTTTTTGCTCCTTGACCTTCACCAGCCTCCTCTACCCCCAGTGTCTTGCATCATTGGTTATGCTTATATAAATGCATACAAGTCCTTTGGTTGATCTCTTACCCGCTCCACCCTCCCCAAAATTCCTACTGTAGTTTGACAGTCTGTTCGATGCTGCTCTGCTTCTGTATCTATTTTTGTTCATCAGTATAATGGACTTTATTGTCCATAAATGTAATATATCACATAAACAAATTGAGAGATAAAAACCACATAGTCATATCAATTCATGCAGAAAAAAGCATTTGACAAAATCCTACACCCATTTTTGATAAAAACTCTCAGAAAACCAGGAATACAAGAATCATACCTCAACATGATAAAAGCCATATATGACAAATCCACAGCCAACATCATACTCAATGGACAAAAACTAACACCATTTCCCCTAAGAACTGGAACAAAACAGGGATGCCCACTCTCACCACTCCTGTTCGACATAGTACTGGAAGTATTAGCCATTGTGATTAGACAACAAGAAGAAATAAAAGGCATCTAAATTGTAAATGAACAAGTAAAATTGTCCTTATTCGCAGATGTACAGATATTGTACATAAAAAACCCTAAGGACTCCATTAAAAAACTGCTGGTGTGAATGCAGACTGGTGCATCTTTCTGATGTACTACTGGGTTTGATTTGCTAGGATTTTGTTGAAAATTTTAGAATCTATGTTCATGAGGGATATTGGCCTGTAATTCTCTTTCATTGTGTTGTCTTTACCTGGTTTTGTTATTAGCATGATGCTGGCTTCATAGAATAAGCTTGGAAGTGTTCCTTCCTCTTGAATTTTTTGGAATAGTCTGAGGAGGATAGGTTTTAGTTCTTCCTTGAATGTTTGGAAAAACTCCCGTATGAAGCCGTCTGGCCCTGGGGTTTTGTTTGTTGGAAGCTTTTTGATGACTGCTTCAAATTCTTCCATAGCTATTGGCCTATTGAGGTTTTTAGATTCTTCCTGATTAAGTTTTGGAATGCTGTATTTTTCTCGGAATATGTCCATTTCCTCTAGGTTGTCTAGTTTGTTGGAGTAGAGTTGTTCACAGTATTTTCTAACAATCCTTTGTATTTCTGTGGTGTCTGTTGTTATTTCACCTCTTTCATTTCTGATTTTGTTTATTTGGGTCCTCTCTTTTTGCTTCTTGGTGAGTCTGGCTAGAGATTTGTCAATCTTGTTTATCCTTTCA
>NW_006288118.1:2314-3127 GCF_000327345.1 Myotis davidii | reverse complement strand
TTACATTTAAAGTTATTATTGACAGGTACTTGTCTGACGCCATTTATAACCTTTACCCCTGTGTTCCTTCTTCATTTCCTATTTTTTTCTTTGTACAGCAGACCCTTTAGCATTTCTTTCATTGCTGGTTTGGTGGTATTAAACTCCCGTATTCCTTTTTTGTCTGTGAAGATCTTGATTTCACCCTCAATTTTGATTGATAGCCTTGCTGGGTACAGTATTCTTGGATTCAGAGCCTTCCTTTGCTTGATTTTGTATATTTCATTCTATTTCCTTCTTGCCTGATATGTTTCTGTTGACAAATCAGTTGCTAGTCTGATCGGGGATCCTTTGTAGGTAACTTTCTCTCTCTCTGGCCACTTTTAAGAATCTTGCTTTGTCATTGGTGTTTACCCATTTAATTATAATGTGCCTTGGCATCGGTTTTTTGGGGATCATTTTGTTTGGTACTCTGTGAGCTTCTTGGATTTGTGTGAGTTTTTTCTTCCCTATATCAGGGAAGTTTTCTGTCATTATTTTTTCAAACAAGTTTTCTATTCCTTGCTCAGTTTCCTCTCCTTCTGGCTCCCCTATTATATGGATGTTGTTTTGTTTTGTGTTGTCCCAAAGTTCTCTTAGGCTCTCCTCATGCTTTTTAATTTTTTTTTTCTAGAAGCTGCTCTGCTTGGGTATTTTTTCCTACATTGTCTTCTAGCTCACTGATCCTGTCTTCTGCTTCTTTTAGCCTACTGTTGATGCTTTCTTTAGAGTTCTTTATAGCAGTGATGTCATTTTTCATTTCTTCTTGGTCCTTCTTCATTTCCTCTTCGTTCT
>NW_006288118.1:0-2254 GCF_000327345.1 Myotis davidii | reverse complement strand
TTCTGGTGACTCCTGTTTTTCTTTTTCATATGCGGGCTGGTTCTTGGTCTCCCCATGACCTCTCTTCTCCAGGTGTTTGGTTATGTAGTTCTCTCTCTGCTGCGTTGATTTAAAGGCACAACATACAACACAACAAGGCACAACGTAGAAAGCACTGAACACCAATGTATTCACGATATTAATAACCCCAAATAAAGGTGACCACCTGAGCAAAGAGAATTAGGGGATAAGGAAGAAAGAAGAGATAAAAGAGAAAAAAGAAAAAAGGAGTGCAAAAATGAAATTGGGAAAAGGGAGGGGGAAAAAGGAAGAGAGAAAAGAGAGAATGATGTAGAAGAGGGGAAGAGAGAGAGTATATGAGGAGAAACCTCCGATAGAACCGCCACTAATCCCAAAAATTCCAGCAACAGATCCCTGGAGATGAGTGCAAACTATAAACAACAACTAATATCAAGTGAAGCAAGGGAAAACTGAAGCAAAAAATAACCAGGAAAAAAAACAACAACAAAAAAGAAAAAGCAAAACAATCTCACAAACAAGCATAAAAAAAAACCCAATATAATCAACAGTCAAGTAAACAACAACAAAACGACAGAGAGAAAGAAAATTTTGGATAGTGAAGAAAGAGAAGAGAGAGGTGTATATGGACTTAGAACAGGGGATTGGAATTTAGATATATTAGTAGGGTGAAATTTTAACAGGGGGTAAAAAGAAGGAATAGGGAATATTTAAAGCAGGAATAAGATAAGAGAAACAGGACAACAAAAGGGGAAAAGTGAGGAAGAGTGTTTTGGCATAAAGTTGAGATAGAGTAAAATGATGCTAAATGAAAGATGAAAATAGAATATAGAACACTAATCCCAAAATAAAATAAAGAGAAAATAAAATGACACGTTTAAAAAAAAGGAAAAATGGTAGTAGTAATAATCCTGGTTAAAAATAAAAATGTGGTAATTAAAAAGGTAAAATCAGATGATGAAAGAAGAAAAAAAAATTTAGTTGCTTAAGTAAAAGGTGCAAAAAATAAAAATGTGCAGTATTGAAGGTCGTTCACTTCCTCTACTCTTCTGTTTGGCACTCCTTAGTCCTGTCAGGTATTCAGGAGAGTGTTGAAGTTCCCTGCGATACACTGTTCCTCTGTGCTGTAAACCACAGTCCTGATTTTAAAGCAGGCAGTATTTCTTTGTTTCCCAGACTACCTTTATTTGTGTTTACAGAAGAGTCGGTTCATGGTTCAGCCTCTGGTTGGCAGTGTTTCTGGATTGACCTCGGAGGCTATAAGTCCTCTCTAGCCAGTATTTAGGTTTTGTTTTCCCTATCGCACTTAATACTGGTTTGAGAGAGTCGACTGTCCCAGAGCTGGTTCCTTGATCGTTACTCCCTGCTCTGATTCCCAGGTTCCACAAACACAACTTTCCCCTGCAGTCTCTGTGAGTGACCCCAATTGGGTGATCCTATGTATTGGGTTTATTAATCAAAAGCAAAAATTTAAGGAGGAAAAAAAAATTGCCAGAGTAGGTGTGTGAGCTTGCAACCCTCCACTGTCCAGCTCTGGGGGCAATGCGCCCAAAGTCTCTTCCACTTGTCTTCTCTCCCCTGGCACTAAGCAGCTGGCACACTGGCAAAGTCCGAGGCTGCCTTTTTGCACCCAGTGCAACTATGGGCTGATTTTTAGAGTTCCTTTCTGCTAGCAGCCCTGTGGGACCCCTTCCACACTCGTGGATCACTCTGGCCCTAAGGGCCGCGGACTTTGTGGGGTGCAGATTTCCCCTGCTCGCGTTCCTCTCTCCAACCTGAATTACAAACCGCACCTCTATCTAAGTGAAATCTTCCCTTCCCGTGAGGAGGAGGAGGGCTCGTCTGAGTCCACGTATTCTCTCTGCTTGTGATCTGCTATTCCTGGCTTCATACTTGGTCCCTGGGTGCCGTGGTTGCCGGGTGTCTGGATATATATGCTTCCGATATCAGCCACTCAAGATGGCACGGTTGCCGCAGCAGAGCTGGCTGCTCCAGAAGAGATTTCAGCAGCAGTGGAGGCTGCCTGGTTAGGGGAGCCCAATTCAGCAGTCTCCAACAGTCCCTGGAGTATAGCTATCGCTCACCCACAAATTTACACTCTCAGTACGTCCACACTCTCTTCTTTTGTTCTCTCACTCTCACACTGTCTTGCAGTCTGACTTCCCGTTGGCAGCCATCTGCGAGGCAATCCTCCCTGTTGTCCCGAAATGGTTTTAGTTTTTGTCCATTGAGTATG
>NW_006288117.1:234245-235485 GCF_000327345.1 Myotis davidii | reverse complement strand
TTTATCATCATATACTGTGTTTCTGTCGCTCGAATTAATGTTATTATTTCTTCAAGGTTCTTCACATACGTATACCTTAGGCGATATCAAGTAGGCGTCACATGTTCTCAAAAAATTAGGGTTGGCACGCAGAAGAATTTTGAGTCAGAGATTTTGCTGGATTTGGCACGCACGCACAAAAAGGTTGCCCGCCCCTGCCTTAGATAGATTCTAGATCACTGGATACTCAGATAGGTAGATGTATAAGTTGTTACACAGATACACAAATTCATAGGTAAACAGATAAATACATAGATGCACACATGGATACAGAGATAGTTACAAAGATACTTAGTTACCTAAACCCATACTGGGTACATAGATAGAGATATACAGGTTGTCAGATACATAATTATATAAATACAGAGAGTTGGAAGATATTTAGATAGATACACAGATAGTTATGTAAATACATCAATATTTAGATACATAGTTACACAGATAGATAGATACATAAATAATTAGATAGACACATAGTTCCATAGATAGATATAGAGACACAATGATAGATACACACATAGATATTTAGAAAAATAGTTATACATGTAGACAGATACATACGACAGACCATACAGGCAGGGAAACTTAATGGCTTCTCATCTGGCCCTCACAGGCTGACTGTCGCCAAACCACACATTTCTTTATGCAAATGCTCCAGTTTCTCAGTGCAACGGGGAAACCATAGAACCCTCCTGACACCTCCATGTTATTCCTGGGAGAGCACAGAGCTGAGGGGCACACTGGAAGGACTCAGCCTGCCCCCCACTCACCCCCTCCCTCCAGATGGCAGATGGCACAGGGCTCAGGCTTGACGCCCATTAGTTACATAGATATATAGGTACAATGATAGATATTTAGATACATATTTAGATACATAGTTACATAGATATATACATAGATATTTAGATAGATACATAGTTACGTAGATAGATACAATGATAGATACTTAGATACATAGAAAGGTAGACAGACCACACATTTCCTTATGCAAATGCTCCAGTTTCTCAGTGCAACGGGGAAACCATAGAACCCTCCTGACACCTCCATGTTATTCCTGGGAGAGCACAGAGCTGAGGGGCACACTGGAAGGACTCAGCCTGCCCCCCACTCACCCCCCTCCTCCAGAAGGCAGATGGCACAGGGCTCAGGCTTGACGCCCATGTCTCTGTGCCCCTCTGTGCCCGGCGACGCTGGGCTGCCA
>NW_006288117.1:226164-233198 GCF_000327345.1 Myotis davidii | reverse complement strand
GTCCCAGACTGCGAGAGGGCACAGGCCGGGCTGAGGGACGCCCCCTCCTCCCCCCCGAGTACACAAATTTTTGTGCACCGGGCCTCTAGTAGATATATAAGTTGTTACACAGATACATAGATAAATACATAGATGCACACATGTATACAGAGATAGTTACAAAGATACTTAGTTACATAAATCCATACTGGGTACACAGATAGTTATACAGGTTGTCAGATACATAATTATATAAATACAGAGAGTTAGAAGATATTTAGATATTTAGATTGATGTATTTACATAATAGATAGTTATGTAAATACATCAATATTTAGATACATAATTACACAGATAGATAGATACATAAATAATTAAATAGATACATAGTTCCATAGATAGATATACAGACACATTGATAGATACATACATAGATATTTAGATAAATAGTTACATATGTAGACAGATACATAGATAATTAGATAGATACATATTACATAGATAATGAGATAGATACATAGTTACATAGATAGATATATAGGTACAATGATAGATACTTAGATACATAGATATTTAGATACATAGTTCATAGATAGGAATTTTGAGTCAGAGATTTTGCTGGATTTATTACATAGATAATGAGATAGATACATAGTTACATAGATATATAGGTACAATGATAGATACTTAGATACATATTTAGATACGTAGTTACATAGATATACACATAGATAATTAGATAGATACATAGGTACGTAGATAGATATAATGATAGATACTTAGATACATAGAGAGGTAGATACATAGTTACATAGATATATACATAGATATTTAGATAGATACATAGTTACGTAGATAGATACAATGATAGATACTTAGATACATAGAAAGGTAGACAGACCACACATTTCCTTATGCAAATGCTCCAGTTTCTCAGTGCAACGGGGAAACCATAGAACCCTCCTGACACCTCCATGTTATTCCTGGGAGAGCACAGAGCTGAGGGGCACACTGGAAGGACTCAGCCTGCCCCCCACTCACCCCCCTCCTCCAGAAGGCAGATGGCACAGGGCTCAGGCTTGACGCCCATGTCTCTGTGCCCCTCTGTGCCCGGCGACGCTGGGCTGCCAGCTGCCTCTGGTTATTTCAAACAGAAAGCCCCCAAGTCCACAGGAGCAAAGGCACCAAAGAAACAGTCCCCTGGTCCACACGTTGGTGGGCGGGGCCTCTGGGAAGGTTGAGTTTGCCCAGAACCACAGGGGTCTGGGCTGGTGGCTGGATTCCCATCTGGGTGCCGATGGGCGTCCATGGGTCCATTTAGGGCCCAGAACACACACACATGTCCTAGGGAAGGTGGTCCCATAGCCTCCCTCCCCCCTCACAACACTGAGGTGCATCCTTGTGACCTCCCAAGGGAGGGGCCCCCCAGGAGGAGGAGACAGAGGAGAGTCAGGACCTGGAGGGAAAGGCCTGAGACTCCTCAGCTCCCAGCCCAGGGATGGCTGTGGAGGCTGCAGCCCCAGGCAGGCCCCAGGCAGAACTGGGCCATCAGGAAGGGACCCAGCCTCCTGGCTCCCCCAGACCTGGAGCTCAGTCCCAGGAGACACAGTCCAGTGGCCACTGCTGTTCAAGGAGCAGAGAATGGGGCTCTGGGTGTGGGCCGGCCCTCAGGCACCCAGGCCCACAGCTTCATGATCTTTGGCCTCAACCCCCACCTCCCAGATCTGCAGGTCCCCAGCCCAGCTGACCCAGCGCCTCTGAGAACAGAAGGTGCAGCCAGTGGCTCCGTGTGGGGACAGGATGCAGGAGGCGCCCTGTGGACTCGGGGTGGGCGTGGGGCCACCGCGGGTGGCGTCCCCCACCAGCTGCAGGGACCTGGGGTCTGTGGTCGCAGCCACTCTCCTCGGCGAGCAGTTCTCTCCTGGGTGAGAACAATCCCCCTCATTCCCACAAAGCACCCCCTCCACTGAGCCCAGGCCCCATGCAAAGGCTGACACAGCGGCCGGCCGCGGACTGTCACTCACGGCCACCATGCAGTCACACGTGTTTACAGTGGGTCCCCCGGCTGGGAAAGCGGGGAAGGGGGAGCAGGAGAAAGCAAATGCCCGAGAGAGGCTGTGCTCACAGGCGGGCTGCAGCCGTGAGGGGGGCTGTGGGTGCAGAACGTGCCAGGGCGCCTTCGGTGGGTGCCATGCGGCCCAGCCTGTCTCTGCTCCCCAGGACATAGGGACCCTGTGGCATCTCCACACCCGCTTTGTCCCCGGGCGTCAGTGGACGCGTCTGAGCCTCCGTTCCTGCCGCATCGGTCCAGGTGGGATCTCTCCTCCCACCACACGGGCCCCCTAAGGCTCCCTGGTGGTCAGCCCCCGACACACCTGGGGGATTGGAGGGAGTCCTAGTGCAAGGTCGGCCCCTCTCCACCTGCCAGCAGGAGTGTTAAAGGTGACCTGGCCTCCAGGTGACCTCTTGGGGCCCAAAAGCAAGAGGGGTGCCCTTCGAGGCAGGGGTGTCCCTGCACCCCATGGCCCTGTCCTGGGCCCTGAGTCCCCCCAGATTGGCAGTCGGGGGTTCAAGAAGAAAAGACTATATAGGTACAATGATAGATACTTAGATACATATTTAGATACGTAGTTACATAGATATACACATAGATAATTAGATAGATACATAGGTACGTAGATAGATATAATGATAGATACTTAGATACATAGAGAGGTGCTGGTGTTTCTCAGTGGTTAGAGCAGCAGCCCAGGTTCCAACGGGTTTTGGGTTCAATTCCTGGTCAAGGGCTGGTACCTGGGTTGCAGGTGCCATTCTCGGTCAGGGCGAATTCAGGAGGGACCCAGTCCATGTCTCGCTGGTGTTTCTCAGTGGTTAGAGCAGCAGCCCATGTTCCAAAGGGTTTTGGGTTCGACTCCCGGTCAAGGGCAGGTCCCTGGGTTGCAGGTGCCATCCCCGGTCAGGGCGAGCTCAGGAGGCACCCAGTCCACGCGTCTCTCTCTCCTTATATTTATATTTATATTTATTTATATTTATATATCTTTCTTGATCTCAGAGAGCAAGGGAGAGGGAGGGAGAGAGAGAACCATCAATCATGAGGGAGAATCATGGATCGCCTGCCTCCTGCACGCCCCACACTGGGGATCCAGCGTGCAACCCGGGCAGGTGCCCTTGACCAGAATTGAACCATGACCTCCTGGTTCCTAGGTCGATGCCCCACCACTGAGCCACCCCGGCCGGGCTTGTTTTACTTGTCATTTCCCCCAGAGGGTGTCTCTCCCCACGGGGCTGCCCTGCCTGGACTCACAGGGGCAGCCCTGGGCCTGGTCAGCTGTCCCTGCTCAGGGGGAGGGCGGGGTCACTGAAGGGGAGGAGCTGTCAATCAGCGGACTGTGTGACCCGCCCTCCCGCTGTGGGCGGCACCACCCAACCTCAGAACCAGAAGGGGAAGGAAGGGCTCAGTCTCCCCGGAGCTGGGCGCCTGCCCGTCTCGCCTGCCCGTCTCTCCTGCCCTCGGACATCGGAGCTCCTGGTTCTCTCACCCCCGCTGGCCTCCGGTTCCGGGCCTTTGGACTTGGGCTGGACTGTGCCGCCGGCTCTCCTGGGTCTCCGTGCAGAAGGCCGATGGGGACGTCCAGCTGCCACAGCGGGTGAGCTATTCCTGTGCTAAACCCCCCCTTATCTCTCTGTGCCCCATATCTCAGAACCTATTGGTTCTGTTTACCTGGAGGACCCGGACTAATAGGGGTTAACTAACAAAGAGAGAAAGGGGGAGAGGGAGGGAGGGGGAGGGGGGGAGAGAGAGAGAGAAAGAGAGAGAGAGAGAGAGAGAGAGAGAGATTCAGAAATTCAGTACAGGATGTAACCCCAGGAAAACGAAGATGAAAACAATAGGGGTAGGCCCCAGCTGGTTTGGCTCAGTGGACAGAGCATCGGCCTGCTGGCTGCAGGGTTCTGGGTTCGAATCCCGGACAAGGCATAGGCCGGGGTTGGGGGCTCAACCCCTGGTTTGGGGAGTGCAGGAGGCAGCTGGTTGATGATTCTCTCTCATCATTGATGTTTCTATCGCCCTCTCCCTCTCCCTTCCGCTCTGAAATCATTAAAGATATTTTTTAAAAAATAAAATGAAACTGAGTAGGAAGGATGGGGCCCAGCCTCTCTGAGGTGCATGGCCCTCTCCGTCTCCCTTCCGCTCTGAAATCATTAAAGATATTTTTTTTTAAAAATAAAATGAAACTGAGTGGGAAGGATGGGGCCCAGCCTCTCTGAGGTGCATGGCCTGCAACTCAGAGTGACTCAGCCCCCACGCAGACCTGCGTCCCGGCCACATAGAGCTCCTCGCCCACCTTTGGCAGCTCAGGGAATGTTTCCCTCCCTAGTTTTTCCAAGAAAAACGGAGAAAGGACTAGAACATACCTTAGAGCAGCGGTTCCCAACCTTCCTCATGCCGCGACCCTTTCATACAGTTCCTCATGTTGTGGGGACCCCCAACCATAAAGTTATTTTCGATGCTACTTCATAGCTGTAATGTTGCTACTGTTATGAATCGTCATGTAAATATCTGATATGCAGGATGTCTTTTCATTGTTACAAAGTGAACATAATGAAAGCACAGTGATTCATTACAAAAACAATATGGAATTATAGATGTGTTTTCCGAAGGTCTTAGGCGACCCCTGTGAAAGGGTCGTTCGACCCCCAAAGGGGTCGCGACCTACAGGTTGAGAACCGCTGCCTTAGAGGGTTTGGCCCAGGATTCAATGTGTAATGTTTGATAGAACGGAAATAGCAGTTGCACATTGTAAACGCTGGCTGAGTCTCGGTTAAACTTTAAAAATATATATTATTTTAATGGAGAATAAAATGTTTAATGCCTGCAACAGCCAGGTAAGCTTCTTACCTTTTCTATTAAAACAGCAACAAAAACCCGCAAAATTAATCCGAACGAGACGCGGGCGCCCCCTAGCGGTTCTCAGGGAAAAATCTCATTTTAACCTGATGGGGCAGCAGGTCTGACCCCACAAGTGGCAGGAATTTGGACCCGTCCCCCCACGGGGGGCTCTGTCTCCCAGCTCTCCTGGCGAGGGGCCCCGCTCTGGAGTCGGGGTGCCTCAGACCCCAAATGTTTCTTTGTGGAGACAGCGCTGGGCAGCGACCTTTGCAATCCCAGCGGCCATCAGCAACCTTGCTAAGTAGACAGGTGGGCAGTCCTGAACAGACACTGGAATAACAGCGGGGCCTGGCCGGTGTATCTAAGTGGTTACAGCGGACCCCGCGCATCAAAGGCTCTCGGGTTCGATTCAAGGGCACGTACCTGGGTTGCAGGTTCGATCCCCAACCCGGTCGGAGTGTGTGTGAGAGGCAACCAATCCTGTCTCATGCGAGGGGGGGGGGGGTCAGGGGGGGCTGCTAATCGATGTCTCTCTCATATAGATGTTTTTCTCTCTGTGAATATCTCTCTCTCCCCACCCCCCTCCCTTCCACTCTTTCTAAGAATCAATGGAAAAATTATCCTGGGGTGAGGATAGAAGTAATGAGGAGGGGAGAGGTCTATGGGGGGAAAAGGAGACGTATGTAAAACCTTCAACAATAAAGAATTTTTTTAAAAAAAAGAATAAGTACGAGGGGACCCAGGAACGAGGATGGATGTGTTCACATAACTGATTCCTTAGATCTTTCCCCGTGGTCAGTGACCCAGGGTCAGGGAGGCGTGGGGGTGCCTGCCACCGGTGGCATTTGAGAAAACTGGGGAACTCGACCCCACGTGGGGAGGGACAGAAGGGGAAGAGCAGGTTCAGGAAAATAGGGTGCACAGCTCAAGTGTGTGGGGGGTGGTGCCTCTGGGGCAACAGCCACCACGGGGGCCACGCCCCTGCCCTGGGCAAAGACCAGCTGTCAGAATGTGTGTGATCAGGGGCGTGTGACCTTCACCGCCAGCAGGCCCCGAGGTGTGAGGACTCACCTGGATGGAAGGCAATTTCCCACCCATGTCAACAGGTGAAGGTCACTCAGGTCCCAGGAGGCGTGGCCTGAATCCTGTGGCCAACAGGAAGTGTGAGGGGTAGCCCGGCCCACAGGCCAGGAGATGCCGACCACTGGAGACAGACTGTCACTCAGAGTGTCCGGGGGAGGGGCACCCAGGGAGCCCCAGGCTGGTCAGAGCAGAGGGGTGGGGGAAGTGGGGGATCCCAGACAAGGGCCTTTGATGTGGTTCCCACTGGGAGGAATTGGGGAGACAGGGTGAGCAGCTGAGCAATAGCTGCTTTAATTCTTGCAGTGGGCCCCGGGGTGGAGGGGCTGGTGCGAGCTGCCTGGCCCCTGGTCTGGGGGTGATTAGGGCAGGGGGGTCAGGGCCCAGAGTGTGAAAGCCCCACAGAAGGGGTAGTGGGGTGTGGGCTCAGGATGGCTGGTTTTATCTGAAGGGTGACCCCAGGAAGAGGATTCCTATATATATTTTTAATCCTCACCCACGGATATTTTCCCATCGATTTTTAGAGAGAGTGGGAGGGAGAAAGAAAGATAGAAATATCGATGTGGGAGGAACATGTTGATTGGTTGCCTCCCGCTAGAGCCCCGACCAGGGCCCGGGCCCGGGAGGAGCCTGCCACCGAGGTACCTGCCCTTGACTGGACTCGAACCCGAGACCCTTTGGTTTGCAGGCCGACGCTCTATCCATTGAGCCACACCAACCAGGGCAGGAAGAGGACTCTTGCTCAGGGCTTGGGGCAGCCGTGAGGGGGGCAGGAGGCCAGTGCCAGGGGGCGCAGGCATCTACAGGGTCATCGAGGACAAGGTGTGCCGAAGGACTCCTGTGGGACGGATGTGAAAGCGTCAGGTCTACAGACCCTGACACGTGGCCAGTACAAGGAGGCACAGCAGGCTCTGCTCCGCGCAGTCAGGCTGGGAGCCAGGGCCACCTTCAAGGTGTGGCGTCCAAGGTCACCCAGGAGGTCAGTTCCAGCAGCGAAGGGGCGAGCCCACCGAGGGGCCCAGAGGAAGCCCATGGACAGACACGGTGCTGAGGACAGAATAAGAGCCCCCAGCAATGCCCACGT
>NW_006288117.1:219718-225344 GCF_000327345.1 Myotis davidii | reverse complement strand
TACAGTGAGGCATCAGAGATTCTCTGCATAAATATGGCCCAAGTCCCAGGTCAACACGTGGAAAGTCTTTAGAGTCGGCTAAGAAGATGGTTCCAACAGTCTCTGGGAGGGCAGGAGGGAGGGAAGGTGGGGATTCACAGGGAATGTCTGGAATGAGCTGGGTGAATGTAGGTCTGTAGCTGGGTCTCTGGAAACAGCCCACCAACTGTAGCTGGGTCTCTGAAAACTGCTGAGCAACTGTGGTTGGGCCTCTGGAAACTGCCGGACAACTGTAGCTGGGTTGTTAGATACTGCTGGGCAGTTGTAGCTGGGTGTCTGAAAACTGCTGGACAACTATGGCTGTGTCTCTGGAAACTGCCAGACAACTGTAGCTGGGTTGTTAGATACTGCTGGACAAGTGTAGCTGGGTTTCTGGAAACTGCTGGACAAGTGTAGCTGGGTTTCTGGAAGTTGTTGGACAACTGTAGCTGGGTCTCTGGAAACAAGTGTTATATGGGCGCTGCGAGCAGCTGGTGGATTGTAGGGGGCGGCCCTGGTGAATGAACCTCCTAGGTGTTGAGTAGGGGACCCCCGACTCCGGCTCTCGCCTCCAGGAGCAATGAATAGATGGCTGTGGAGAACGGGTGATTGCAGAGGGAAGTCCTCCTCATGGTGCTTCAGGCCTTTGCAAGAGTGACTTGTGTTGGGGGTGGTGGCGGCTGGGGAGAGGTCAACGGGGGAGGGAGAGGAGACTTATGTAATACTTTAAACAATAAAGAATTTAAATTAAAAAAAAATAAAAGGTGACTTGTGTCTGTGGGTGCAGAGGCCAGGGGGTCCCGGGTCAGCGTCTGGGAAGCTCTGCATATGTGCTGCCGTCAGGGGTGGCCTCCGTGGGCTGTGGGGACACAGCTTGGGCTGCCCTGAGGGTGAGGGCCCGCGGGTCCAGCTGGGCGTATGTCACCTCCTGGGCGTCCTCCGCATCAGGGCTCTGAGAGAGAGAGCCAGGGCAGGTTAGTGTGACCGGGGCAGAGGAGAGGGGGCTGTGGGAAGGACAGACTAGGGCGGCCGGCTTCCACGTGGCCCCGGTGATCCCACCCCCCGAGTCTCCATTGTGGAGTTCCCGTCCCCATAGCATCAGGGTTGGTCGGTGCTTCCATCCATAACCCTAGACTGTATACTTTATGAATCAATAAAACATGTACAATTTTTAATTATAAACCTGTGTTTTCTATCAAAATTACTTCTTGCGTGAATTTTGGGACACCCTTTAGACTATGACAGAAGGGAGGGCATGCTGCCACCATGGAGAGGCCTCAAGACACATTGGGCTCCTGCCTTCCCTCCCTGGGGCCCCGCCCTCCGCCTAGGAGAGTGCCATCTTGCACGTGGACCTGCAGCCCCAGTCAAGCCTTCGGATGAATGCAGCCGGTCATCATGACAGCAGCCTGGTGAGAGCCCTCGAGCCAGAACCACCCAGCAGATTCAATCTGCTTCCAAATTCCGACCCAGGACACTGAGATATCTGTGTGACACTGTTAAAGCAGGGGCACTTTGGCCCCGGCTGGTGTCTCTCAGTGGTTAGAGCATTGGCTGCAGACAGAAGGGTCACAGGTTCAATCCCCGGCCCTGGTCGAGGTGCGTGTGGGAGATAACCAGTCGATGTATCTCTGTCACGTCGATGTTTCTCTCTCTCTCTTTCTCCCACTCCCTCCCTCCTCTCCCCTCTCTCTGAAAAATCAATGAAAAAAAATATATCCTCAGGTTAGGATTTAAAAATAAAAGTTGGGGTACATAGCTACACAGTAATAGGTGACCAAGCCAAGGACTTACTGGGCTCTGCGTCTCCCTGTTTTTCTCAGGAGGTTCACAGACTGTGGCCTCATCTGGGGGGGAGAGAACAGTGGTCAGATCTTTGAGGTGAATCTTTGCAGGCAAATCTGCCTGAAACCACACGGGTTTAAGTTTCAACCTCCAGCTAGAACAGCGGTTCTCAACCTGTGGGTTGCGGCCCGTTTGGCGGTCAAACGACCCTTTCACAGGGGTCACCTAAGACCATCGGAAAACACATCTATAATTACATATTGTTTTTGTGGTTAATCACTATGCTTTCATCATGTTCACTTTGTAATAATGAAAATACATGGTGCATAGCAGATATTTACATTATGACTCATAACAGTAGCAAAATCACAGTGATGAAGTAGCAACGAGAATAATTTTATGGTTGGAGGTCACCACAACATGAGGAGCTGTATGAAAGGGTCGCGGCATGAGGAAGGTTGAGAACCACTGAGCTAGAACATCCAACACTATTGCCCCCTCCCCATTGCTTCCTCAATGGTACTCAATGCCTGGTTCCCTTTCCCCAAGGGGTTCCCTCTCCTTGTCCCTTACCTGGGGTGCCCTCTGTGATGTCAGCTGCTGGGTTGAGCCTGAGGAGAAAGAACAAGTGAGCATGGGGTTGGGGGGGCAGGACCTGGGAGCAGAGAACTGGGAGGGGGATCCGTGGGTCATTCTGGGGGTCCTCACCTCTCCTGGGGCCTCTGCTCCTCGCCTTTGCTGTGGAGGGACTCTGAGGACAATCGGGGTGTGGATTAGGAGGGAGGCCATCTCCCCAGCACCCCAAACAGCCTTCCAGGTCGCCCCACCCTCGCCCTGAGACCTACCGTGTTTTCTCTGACGCCGGCGACGGACTAAGAGCAGGACCAGCAGGAGGAGGCAGAGGAGAACGGCCACGGAGGTCCCAACAAGGATATAAATGTATTTGTTCATCAGGCCTGGGAGAGCAGGGGAGATGGAACCAAAGTGTCCGCAGGATGCACGTATTGAGCGCCAACTGCATACCATGCATAGTCTGGGTGCCTGTCGTGTTCACGCTTATGCATCTAATCTCCCACATGCCTAGTAGCGCTGTGGCACGGAACCATCATCCCCATTTCACTAAACCAGAGCTGAGGTGTGAGCAGCGCTCAAACCCATTCTCTTCCCTTCCCCTCGAGACAGGCTTCGGGCCCAGGTCCTGGGTCCCCATCGCTCACCGCGATTGCTACCGTCCTGTGCACGGACCTGTGTGTCTCCTGGGAGCGAGGAGCCAGGCGGACATGCGTCCAAGGCCCGAGCTGGACAGAGGCTTGGAGTGTCCAGGTGCCCCCAGGGCAGTCTCCCTGCTCGGGGACCCTCACCTGCTCCCCCCAGGACTGCTCCGCCTGTGGGACTCTCTGTGACGATGGAAATGCCCTATGTCTGTCCTGTCCAAATTGGTTACCACACGTCACTGTATCCACTGACATTTCATTGAAATAAAAGCCAGATTCTCAGCCCGGCCCGCGTGGTTCAGTGGTTGTCGCCCTATGAACCCGGAGGTCACAGGTTCAAATCCGGATCAGGGCACATGCCTGGGCTGCAGGCTCGGTCCCCAGCAGGGGGCGTGCAGGAGGCAGCTGATCCATGATGCTCTCTCCTCATGGATGTTTCTCTCTCTCTCCCTCTTTCTTCCTCTCTGAACTCAATAAAAATACATTTTTTAGACCCTCAGCTGCACCAGCCACATTCCCAGGGCTCAGTGGCCACACCGGGCGATCGGTGCGCGCACTGGATGCAGGTACATCAGACCCACTAAGAACAGGAAGTGCCAACCTCCTTCTGGCCCCACCCCCAGGGCAGGAACCCCCATCCCTGATTCTTCTTTCTTTCTCACTCCAGCCTCTGCTGGGCGTGGATGGCCCTTCTGGGAGCGAGGAGGCCGAGCCCCGAGGTCCTCCTGCTGCCTGGAGCCCTGCAATGAGCGGGCGACCGGAAGGAGCACCAGCCGGTCCGGGCTTGGCGCATGCGCTGTGCGTCCATCGCGCCTTTGCGGGTTACCTGCTCTGCGCATGCGCACAGCGCCGCCTATGTCACAGGCGGTCAGACTGAGGTCCAAGGGCTCGTCCAACTCACAGGCTGCGAGTCTCCCTGTTTCTTCTTCTGGAACCAGGAGGACATGCCTCCTCATGTCCTCAACTTCCCTTAAGAAAGCAGGAAGCTTCCCCTCCCCGATCCTTCCTCCCCGACCTGTGACAGCCCAGGCCCCAGGCCCCGCCCCCTGTTCTGCACGCGGCTGCCCGTCCTTCCCTTTAAGACATTTAGCACATTTTAAACTTAGATGTTTACGCAATATGTGTGTCATGTGTGTGCTATGTGTAACGTAACCTATTTATATATTTGTAACAAAATTATGTAATTATAACCTAAGTCTAGTGGGTGTAAATATATCTTTAAAATTATGTGATTTCACTTATAAATGAATAATTTGAACTACATAAGTATTTAAAAATGTAAACTTAAAAGAACTTATACTATGTAATATATATAACATATATAAGACATCAATTATATGTGTTATTATATAATATAGGGTGCATATTTATGTCACATTTGCATATACTGATTGTAGTAACACATGATATAATTGATCATACTGTACTGTATATTCATTTGTAATGTGCTTATTATATTAGTCATATTATTTATATATCCTATATAATAAAAGGGCAATATGCAATTTGACCCTAAGGGTGGAACAACCAGAATGACCTCTTGACCAGTCCCTATGAGGTGCACTGACCACCTCTCGGTCCCTTCCCAGGCTCTGATCGCCTGATGCTGAATGGGGAACCAGGGGGTGGGTGGCGGCGGGGGCGGGGCCGGATGCAGGCAGCTGGGGAAGATGGCCCTGATCGCAGGCCAGGCCTAGGGACCATGGCCCCCACACACGAATATCTAATGTATAATCAACTATATACACTAACATAATTACAGATCTGAAACTTTACCTCGTAAATTATATATTTATATTTGCACATATAGACATACTAGAGGCCCAGTGCATGAAATTCGTGCACTGGGGGGGGGGGCGGTCCCTCAGCCAGGCCTGTGTCCTCTCACAGTCCGGGATCCCTCGGGGGATGTCCAACTGCCACAGAGGCGGGAGAGGCTCCTGCCACCACCATTGTGCTCACCAGCCATGAACCCAGCTTCTGGCTGAGCGGCACTTCCCCTGTGGGAGAGCACTGACCACCAGGGGGCAGCTCCTGTGTTGAGTGTCCGCCCCCTGGTGGTCAGTGCGCATCGTAGCAACCGGTTGTTCCACTGTTTGGTCGATTTGCATATTAGCCTTTTATTATAGAGGATGTGCATTTTTTTGTTGTTCATTCTAATTAATTCTCCCCATTAGAGTTGGGAGGATGGAGCCTGAGCCCCAGCACAGAACCCCCCCAAAACCCCTCCAAGCTGAGGTCTCTACTCACCAGCTGAGAGGGGCTTTGTGTCTGTGATGGGGGTGGAGCTAGGGGTGGAGCTGAGGGCGGAGCTGGGCGGGGAGCTGGGAGTGGAGCTGGGAGTGGAGCTGGGCGTGGAGCTGGGGGTGGAGCTGAGAACTCGGGGGCCTCCTGTGAACAAGGCAGGGATGGGTTGAAGCTCTGTGAAGGCTGCCTGGGCTCCTCCCATTTGGCCTGGCCCCGTTCCACCCTGAGAGTCCATCCACAGGCCACATCTGTCCATCACTCAGTCCCAGACGGCAGACTGAGTTATGGGGAGTTCAGGAGAGGAAGAGAGCTCTGCTCCACTCTGCTGGGGGTTCACTCCTCTCAGCTCCCGACCAGTGCCT
>NW_006288117.1:217724-219660 GCF_000327345.1 Myotis davidii | reverse complement strand
CTCCCCTGAGGCCCAGGGATAAGGGGGTGTCCCTGATGGACTCTGAGTCCAGGAGGTCTCAGGGGGTGACCACACACAGGGAAGGACAGCTTGATCCCCCAAACCCCTCTGACCACTGTCCCGCCCTGGTCATGCCCCCTGGACCATGCCACTTGCCCATGGAGGGTGGACCCCAGGGGACACATTGCCTGGGCCTACACAGAGCCCGGCCAGGGGAAAGGGCAGGGCGCCACCATCCTGAGGGGAAGGACTCAGGCCCCTTGAAGGGGTCTGTCCCCACCTGGTGGCTGGAAGCTCAGGCCCCACCCAGCCCAGCAGGACAGGTCTGTGTCCCCTCTGATACGGGGCTCAGGGTCCAGGCCACCTTGGTGTCCAGATGGGACCAGACCTCATGGCCCTGAGTCAGGGGAGAAGGCTGAGGGTCATGTTTGCAGAGGGAGGGGAGCCCCAGGACCTGGGGGTGAGCAGGAGGGCAGGGAACCCGAGGACAGAGACGGGGCTGGGACAGGGAGCAGGGCCCTGGGACCCACCTGAGGGCGGAGTGGAGTAGTCCTTCTCTGTCACCTGCAGCTTCAGGGGCTCACTGCGCTCAGACCACCTCTCATGCACATCGTGATAGAGGCAGCGGTACCTCCCAGCCATGTCTTCACTCACCGCGGGGAAGTGGAATCTGGCCTCGGTCGCCTGCGAACCATCTTGAGACACACTTTCCTGACCCTGAAAATGTTTTCCATCCTTCTCCAGGCGGAAGTACTCAGCCCCACCTGGGGAACTGCACACGAAGGTCACAGGCCGTGCCCGGGGGACCACAGTGCCTGGCTCGGCCCAGAGGACGGGTTTGGGCAGGGCCCCTGGGAGGAAGCAGAGCAGGATCTCAGGCTCCATCATGAGGAAATGTCCAACCTCACACCTCCCAGGTTGTAAGCTACAGCTCAATGGTTCTTAGCAAACTCTCAGAGCTGTGCAACCCTCACCACAGCCCATTGTACACCATTTGCACCATCGCTTCCGCAAGAGACCACCCTCTATCCCCTCCAGGGGACTGAGTTCTCATCTCTCCAGTGACTTCCCCACGTGACAGGAGGACCCAAGACCTAGTGACATCCTGGCCTTTTCTCAGGGGGACATGGGAGGTGTCCGAGCAGCCTGGGGCCCAGGACCTGTCTCCCTCCCCATGGCCACTCTCCAGGGGGACATGGAGGGCTGGGAGGGAGGCAGAGGGTGACGATGAGCAGGTCACTCTGGTGAGAAGGGGGAAAACTCTGAGAGGGTGTTTCTGAGTGTCCCCCGCTTGGCTCAGCCAAATGGGAGCGTCTGCAATGGGCTCTAAGGGCACAGTCTGATCCCACAATGCCCCAGGGGCTGTTTCCTGGTGATTCCAGGAGACTCAAATGCAAAGCCCTCCCCTAAGTCATCCCAATTAGCCACTGGGACCGGTCTGCAGGCAGCTGGGGGAGATTGTGGGGATCAATTGGAGAAGCAGTGCCCCATGGGAGGTCTAGTGGTGGGGCGAGTGGACACAGGCAGACCTGCTCACAGGACCCCAGTGGTGAGGACCCCTGACTCCTGGACATGTCCTCTGAGCAGCACTCATTCAGGTTCCCTCTGCGTTTCCCGCCACGCTCTCAGCCCATTTCCAGTTCCTTGTGACTAAGGGGCCTGAAACCCCAAGTGTCTAAACTGGGCTGGGCAGGGAGAGAGGGCTCTAGCCCTGAAACAGGAAGAAGGCATCCCAGTTTCTCAATCCCCATAGAGGCAGAGCTGGCCGAGCCCCAGCACTCATTCCCTCCTTCCTTCAGCCACAGCTCAGCTCCCATCTCACCCTTTACAGACGCCTCCTTGTGCCACTGGCTCCACAAATTGGAGACACACAGGGGGGTCCCTGCCTTCTTGGGAGAAGGGTAGAGGGAGCACAATCGTGAGGGGGGAGTGTGCC
>NW_006288117.1:216420-216822 GCF_000327345.1 Myotis davidii | reverse complement strand
CAGGCCTCCTTGGGGTGCAATCAGGAGGCCTTCCTAGAGGCAGCGGGCTGGCCACCGAGAATTTTCCAGGCTCCCTCCTGGGCATTCCCTCTGAGCACAATCCTGCTTCCTGCCCTGAGTTTCCAGACTAACCCCTACCCCCTTCTTCCAATCAGGTCCTCAGTCAGAACCTGTCCCCACACCCAGGCACCTGCTTCTAGGAGTGACTCTCCCATGGTCACACTTAGGTCAGGGCCAGCGCTGAGGGCCAGGCCCCCATAAGGGACCATGAGTCTCCTGGGCTGGAGTCAGGTTGAGTAAGGATGGTGACACCTCCCCCAGCTCCCACCCGCTGGTTCCCTGGGTTGTGGTCCCTGCATCCAGGACTCACCGAGGCCCAGGAGAGTGGAGGGCCGGGGGCTC
>NW_006288117.1:211709-212071 GCF_000327345.1 Myotis davidii | reverse complement strand
CGTGACCTCCCGGTTCATGGGGTCCACCCTCAACCGCCGAGCAGAGACCCCTGTTTCTGGGCGTCCCCACAGGGCTCAGCCCAAGGGAGGCGTCTGCAGTGGGCAGAGTCTGACCCCACAAGGCCCAGGGGTGTCTGTGTCTTCCTGATTCCAGGAGACACACATGCAAAGCGCCCCTGCCCTCCACCCCGCGCCCCAAGTCGTCCGGATGAGCCCGCTCCTCCACGTCACCCTCCTCCTGGGAGAACCTGTGCGCCCAGCCTTGAAAGCAACCTCGGGGTGACAGGAGGGTATCAGGGTGTTTTGTAGGGGGGGGGCGTGGATTCACCCACTTGCATCCGAATCCCCCCCCTACCCGCACC
>NW_006288117.1:210866-211587 GCF_000327345.1 Myotis davidii | reverse complement strand
TCTGCGGGGCAGGCTCCGGGGTGGGCAGCCCGGCCCAGCTTCCCACGGGCTCCCACCTGCAGCTCCGGGCGGTGCCAGGCCAGGTGCTCAGGACACGGTTTTCCACCGGACCCCCTCCTTCCTTCGTCTCCCTGACTCCCGGAGACACGCAGGCCCCGGGTGGGCAGGCCTGGGGGTGCTCTTGTTACGTGGGGAGGAAGCCGCTCCCTGCGGGTGTGAGTTCTGCTTAAGCAGTGAGCAAGTGGGCAGGATGTGGTGCGCCACCGGCTTAAGCAGAACTCGCACCCACAGGGAGCGGCTTCCTCCCCACCTAACAAGAGTTCTCTTCCCATCTCCCCACACCCCGGGCCAGTCCCTGGGCCAGTCCCTGGGCCAGTCCCTGCGCCTCCCGGGTCAGGCCCTGCAAGGGCCCCGCTTCCTGGACAGGAGACCCTCCTCTCCTAACCGGGCCTCACAGGGGGCAGCTCTGTCCCAGCCCATCTCCCCATGGGCACGGGGCGGTTTCATCACGCGCTGAACTCATATCAACACAATTTAAAAAATATATATATATATATACTAATAGAAGAGTAAAATGGTAATTGGCGTACGACACTACCCTTTTCATTGGCTAATCAGGGCTATATGCAAATTAACTGCCAACAAGATGGCTGTTAATTTGCATATGTAGGCACAATGCAGGGAGGCGAAAGGGAAAGCAGGAAGAAGCCCCCTGCCACTG
>NW_006288117.1:208447-210172 GCF_000327345.1 Myotis davidii | reverse complement strand
AACATATATATATTGATTTCAGAGAGGAAGGGAGAGGGAGAGAGAAACATCAATGATGAGAGAGAATCATGGATCGGCTGCCTCCTGCACGCCCCACACTGGGCATGTGCCCAGACCAGGAATCGAACCCGGGACCCCTTGGTTCATGGATTGGTGCTCAACCACTGAGCCACATTGGCCAAGCTGAATACCTTAATACGTATTTCTTGATGAGCATATATGTGCATTTCTGCTGGTATGAATCTGGGCGTGTAATTGTCTTTTTCTGATGCTGTGCATTTATTCAACTTTTGTGGGTACCACCAAACGCTTTTCAAAGTGATGGTATCCCCCTGGCTGGCGTGGCTCAGTGGGTTGGGCGTCATCCCGTGTACCCAACGGTCACCGGTTCAATTCCCGATCAGGGCACAGGCCTGGGTTGCTGGCTCGAACCTGGTAGGGGGAGTGCAGGAGGCAGCCCATCGATGTTCAGCTCTCACATTGATGTTTCTCTCTCTCTCCCCCTCCCTTCCTCCCTCTAAAAATCAATTTTAAAATATATATACTTTATTGATTTTTTACAGAGAGGAAGGGAGAGGGAGAGGGATAGAGAGAAACATCCATCAGCTGCCTCCTGCACACCCCCCACTGGGGATGTGCCCACAAGCAAGGTACATGCCCTTGACCGGAATCAAACCCGGGACCCTTCAGTCTGCAGGCTGACGCTCTATCCACTGAGCCACACCGGTTAGGGCTAAAAATCAATTTTTAAAAATCTGAAAACAAGCGAGGGAAGTGATGGTATCCGTTCACACCCAGTGCCTCTCAGTGGCCTGGTTACAATCCACCAACCTCCTCAAGTCTCCACCCCTTGGTTTTAGCTACAGTGTTGTGGGTAGAGGCGTCTGGCACCTTCAATTTGCATTTCTCTGATGACTAAGGCTCCTGGGGACATTTTCATGAGGTTTGGGTTAACTGGAGGTCCCTTTTATTTCTGTGAACTGTCTGTCGGGAGCTTGTTCTCACTTCCCCATTCCAATGGGCTAGCATTCTGTTACATTTAATTTAATTTCTTTTGGTAGACAGCTTTCTACTTCCCTGCTTTGCACGTGAGTTCTTTTCTCAGAAACATCCTCACTGCCAGCATCTACTCATCTGGCTGAGTCTTCACTGTCTGGCTGGTGTATTTTGAAGAACAGAATTTCCAAAATCTCATTATAATCCGGTTGATCTATATTTTTATTTATTTATTTTAGAGAGTGTTCACGTAAAAAAAAAAAAACACTGAAACCTGTAAAGAATTTTTGTGAGTTTATTTGAGCCAAACTGTCGACATATGCCGGGAAGCAGAACCTCAACGAATTGAGATAGTGCTCCGGAGAATGGCGGGTTACATCTGTATTTATACATGAAATTCATTGGTGACAGATTTAAGGAGGTGCGGGGTGGGAGGGAACCTCTGTGACAGGATAAAAAATAAAATGATGGACACACACTTAGGTGGGTGCAGGATCAATTAACATGATAATGAAGGAATCTGTGGTCTCTGTCCTGGCGCCCAGCATATTTGGTTGTGCCCCAGGGGCTCCAGAAAAAGGGAAGTTACAAGTTACCCAGACATTTCAAGGGTGTGTTATCATAGATGCAAAAAGACAGGCTCAGGTACAGTAAAGGTTGACCTGGTCAGTGAAGATACCGGCCTAGGACGTAACTGCCCGCCATAACTGCTTCTAGTTAAAGTTTAAT
>NW_006288117.1:204685-207185 GCF_000327345.1 Myotis davidii | reverse complement strand
CCCAAAAAATCGATACACACTTTTTGTGTATAATCAGATTTTTGTCTAAAATATACCCGCACGGCCACTTCATGGAGAAGAATTGGAGGCAGCAATAAAAACCACAGCGAACATGACCCGAGCACTTGCCAGACGCCAGACGCCATCCTGGGTCCTCCATGTGGACGGTTTACTTAATTCTCACAGTGACTCTCTGAAGGAGTTTTCTGTATTAGACCCATTTTGCAGATGAGAACACCAAGGCTCAGAGGGTAAACTCATTGGATTCATGCTGCAGGTCAAGTAAGGTGTGGAGCTGGATTGCAACCTGGGTGGACCCCATGTTCTCACCTATAATATATTGTTGCTTTATTATATTTAGCAGGAATAGAATAAAATAGCCCGGCCGGTGTGGCTCAGTGGTTGAGAGTCAACCTATGATGCAGGAGGTCACGGTTCGATTCCCAGTCAGGGCACATGCCTGGGTTGCAGGCTCGATCCCCAGTGGGGGCCGTGCAGGAGGCAGCCGATCCATGATTCTCTCTCATCGTTGGTGTTTCTGTCTCTCTCCTTCTCCCTTCCTCTCCGAAATCAATAAAAACATATTTTTTAAAAAAAGAATAGAATAAAATACACATATGGCGTGGGTAGGCCAGTTCCGGAGCTCTGCCCTCCAGCTCAGTGATGAGTGGCTGGGACCACAGGGGCTTAAGTAAACAAACTGGGAAGTGCGCTCAAAAATGCCGGTGAAAGTTGGGTTCCTGTGTCTGACGAGGGGTTTTTAGGCTAAACTCCCCACGGAAAACAAAACAAAAAACACCCAAACTAGAACATCTGTTTCTAGACCTCGAAGGCTCCCCAGGCAGACAGAACTTAGGGCTTTGAGGTATAAAAGGGGAAGGAAGTGGAGAAAGAGGAAAGTACTGTTTGGGGGGTAGTTTTACATGGACGGCTCGCTGATCCGGAAAGTGAACGCAGCAGATGGCAGACCAGAAAACGGAGTGGAACTTGGGGAGGTCCCGTGAAGCAACAATTTCAAGCATCAGCCAGAAGGGCCCACTGTGCAAGAGGTGCCCCCAGAAACACCCCAGGAATTGAAACACCCCAGAAGGGCTGCCTACAGGAATAGCAGTTACCTGGGCGTTAGCAAGACCTTAGAAAGGCCTAGAGACCTGGTGTTTTGTTCTCATTTTGAATTTCTTTTTTAATCCTCACCTGAGGATATTTTTCCATTGATTTTTAGGGAGAGTAGAAGAGAGAGGGAAAGACAGAGAGAAACATCGATGTAAGAGAAACACATCAATTGATTGCCTCCTGCAGGAGCCCTGACCGGGGTCCGGGCTGGGGAGGAACCTGCAATAGAGGTACGTGCCCTTGACCGGAATTGAACCCAGGACCCTTCAGTCTGCAGGCCGATGGTCAAGGGCACATGCCCGGGTTGCAGGCTCAATCCCCAGTAGGAGGCAGCCGATCAATGGTTCGCTCTCATCATTGATGTTTCTATCTCCCTCACCCTTCCTCTCTGGAATCAACGAAAATATATATTTTTAAAAAGAAAGACAGGAGGGAAGGAAGAAAGAAAGAATTTGGCAAACTCATAGAAACAGAGAGTAGAACGGTGGTTACCAGGGGCCGGGAGTGAGGGAACAGAATGGAAGATGTTCTTTTAAGGGTACAAAGTCGCAACTAGTCGCTAAATAAATCCTGGGGATCTGTAGACAGTTATACTGCGTTGTAAGCATTAAACTTGCTAAGAGACTTCATTGTTCCCCCACAAGAAGAAATTGCAATTATGTGACACCACAGAGAGAGACATCGATGTGAGAGGGACCATGGATTGGTTGCCTCCTGCCCACACCCACACACCCTGACCATGGCCAGGGATCGAACCAGCAACCCAGGCACATGTCCTTGACCAGGAATCAAACCTGCGACCCTTGGGTGCATGGGATGACTCTCTAACCACTTGACAACACCAGCCAGGGCCACCTAGTGTGTTATTATCTATAATAATAAAAGCGTAACACGCTAATTAGACAGAACGGCCGAATGACCTTCCGGACAGCCGTCCAGACGAAGCCGGGGCTGCGAGGGCCGAGCCCCTTGCAGAATTTCGTGCATCGGGCCTCTAGTTGTTACAGACAATTCTAGAAACCAGACTTCTCTGTTTGAATCCTGGCCCTGCCACCCACAAGCTCTGTAACTTTGGGCAAGTTAAGAAATCTCCTGCCCTAACTGGTGTGGCTCAGTGAATAGAGCGTCGGCCTGAGGACTAAGGGTCCCAGGTTCGATTCTGGTCAAGGGCATGTACCTTGGTTGTGGGCACATCCCCAGTGGGGGGTGTTCAGGAGGCAGCTGATCGATGTTTCTCTCTCATCGATGTTTCTAACTCTCTATCCCTCTCCCTTCCTCTCTGTAAAAAAACCAATAAAATATATTTTTTAAAAAAGAATAGGATTACTTGCCCTAGCTGGTTTGGCTCAATGGATAGAGCTTCAGCCTGAGGACTGAAGAGTGCCCG
>NW_006288117.1:203112-203817 GCF_000327345.1 Myotis davidii | reverse complement strand
TCTTTCCGGAACAACGTTTTTACAAAAAATCAACCACTTGTTAATCCACCAAGGAGACCTCAAAATAGTCCATAGAATTTTCTCTAATACAAATCCTATTCCCTGACTCCAGAAATGGTATCGGAAGCAAAAATTAAAAGGTTGAAAAATGCATTTTATTTTTTACTTTTAAAAAACATGTTTTTTATTGACTTCAGAGAGAGGAAGGGAGAGGGAGAGAGAGATAGAAACATCAGTGATGAGAGAGAATCAGTGATCGGCTGCCTCCTGCACACCCCACACTGGGGATCGAGCCCACAACCGAGGCATGTGCCCTGACCGGGAATCGAACCTGGGACCCCCTGGTTCATAGGTGGATGCTCAACCACTGAACCCCGTCGGCCTGGCCAAAAACATACGTTTTGAAACCCCAAGAATTTCTGTCTAAATTGTGAATGACAGAGTCAAAATAAGACACAACACAGATGCTATGAAATATTCACATGTGCACAGAGAGAGTGAATCATATTGAAACTTGTTAGAGGCACTACCCGTCATACTGAGAAGGAAATTTATATGGTATCAGTCTTTTTTTTAAAAAAAGGAACTATGAAGTTTGGGGAATTACTTGCTGAGCATGTAACTTTTGGACTAGAAGAGGAAAAAAAGAAGAGAGAGAGAGAGAGAGAGAGAGAGAGAGAGAATGTGAGGGGTAAGGCATTCACC
>NW_006288117.1:193051-202526 GCF_000327345.1 Myotis davidii | reverse complement strand
CAGCTAGGCATCCAATCTTTTTTTTCTTTTAATATGTATTATTGATTTCAGAGAGGAAGGGAGAGGGAGGAAGAGAAACATCAATGATGAGAGAGGATCATTGATCGGCTGCCTCCTGCACGCCCCCTACTGGGGATCAAGCCCCCAACCCAGGCATGTGCCCTTGACCAGAATCGAACCTGGGACCCTTCAGTCTGCAGGCGGACGCTCTATCCACTGAGCCAAACTGGCCAGGGCACATTGAGCTTTATAAGCACGATTCCTTCTCTACAAACAAGGAGGTCTTTGGTCAGGAAGTTTTTCTAAAGCACATTTCCTATCCACTATGTAAGGGCACGAATGGGTTTTATTTTTTTTGCAATAGACAGGTGATGTGTCATAGAATGGTACTCCTGAAACCTGTGTAATTTTATTAACCAATGTCACCCCCAATAAATAGATAAAAATAAATAAACAAAATATAAATATTTCTTATTTTCTTATTATATTGGGTTGTTCATTTTTTTGTGCCAGCCGAATGGCTTTTAGTCATTCAATGTAAGTTTTTAAGGGCATGTGCCCTGTCTCCAATCCAACTGGCAAGCCTTTGGTGGCGGGAAGGATGCCCAACCAATGAGCAACACCAGCCAGGCCTTCATTTTATTTATTTTTAAACAGATTTTCTTTTAAATTAGGGTATAATAAATACATATGTTAAGACCTCTGCCCAGCCGGTGTGGCTCAGTGGTTGAGCATCAACTCATGAACCAAGAAATCTCTGGTTCGATTCCCGGTCAGGGCACATGCCCCGGGAGCAGGCTCTGTCTCCCTTACCCTCTCCCTCCCTCCCTCTCTCTCTCAAAATCAATGAAAACTTTTTTTTTTAAAGACCTGCATATGTTTAATGTGTACCATCTAGTGAGTTTGGACCCACGCAATAGGGGGCGTGCGGGAGGCAGCCGATCCACGATTCTCTCTCCACGTGCGTGCCTTTCCCCCTTCGTTTTTCATGGCAGCGCCTTCCTGGCATCTTGCCCCCTCGCTACCGATGGGGAGGCGGATGCTCACCTGGGAGAATGTCTGTGGTCACCTGGCCCCTGACCCGGAGGCGCAGGGCCCTGGACCACTCACCTGGGGCTGCGGAGAATGAACGCGTGTCTCGCGCGCCCCCTCGTGGCCTCCACGGAGAACGCCTCTTCTAAGTGGAAGGAAACGATGCTTTTTCACGCGACCCATTCATTTTTGCACACAGTTTACCATTTACTGACCTCCTAGCGCGTGCAGACACTGGCCGAGGGCCCACAAAATGCATGCATCTGCACCGGAAAGCGGGGTCCTTCCCCCAGCAGGAGAGGCGCCATCCCAGCGGCGTTCACACACACCCCAGGTGTTCCCTCCCTTCTTCCCCAGAGTCAGGGCTGCTCAAGGCGGGAACCTGCCTGACTCCCGGGGGTGCCGGGTGCCGGGCCTGGAGGTCTCAGGAGGCGCCTCGCTCCCCCAGGCTCCAGGGGGCTCTGTCGGAAAGGGGGCCTGTGGGAGCCAGCATCGTGCCGCGCACAACCTACACGCTGTGCAGGGAGGCCCTTCCGCTCTCCCCCTGTGTCCGCCCACTCTGTGCTGGCTGCATCGGCTCTCAGCTCCTCTTCTCCCAACAGCCTATATAGAAGTTCTTTTTAAAAAATAGATTTTTTGATTTTTTACAGGGAGGAAGGGAGAGGGATAGAGAATTAGAAACATCGATGAGAGAGAAACATTGATCAGCTGCCTCCTGCACACTCCCTACTGGGGATGTGCCCACAACCCAGGTACATGCCCTTGACCGGAATCGAACCTGGGACCCTTGAGTCTGTAGGCTGATGCTCTATCCACTGAGCCATACCGGTTAGGGCTAGAAGTTCATATATATATTTCAGAGAGGAAGGGAGAGGGAGAGAGAGACAGAAACATCAATGATGAGGATCCTGGGGATGGACCCGCAACCCAGAAATGTGCCCTGACCGGGAATTGAACTGTGACCTCCTGGTTCAGAGGTCGTTGCTCAACCACTGAGCCACACTTGCCAGACTGGAGACATCTCTCTTCTTCTCTCTTCTCTTCTCTTCTCTTCTCTCTCCCTCTCTATCTCTGTCTCTCCCTCTCTATCTCTGTCTCTATCTCTCTCCCACATGTGGTCAATGCAATCCAGGAAGAGAGGTTTCCCCACGCAACCCCGAATCTGTGAATACCGCAAACCACTTCCTTCCTGAAACGCTGGTCTCGCCGCACCTGGACAATAATAAAACCTGCATTCTACATCATCTGGGTGCCTCCGTGGCACTGAGCTGGAGTCGGTGAGAGAAGAGGGCGTGAGTCCCCACAGTTGGAGGGCACGGGGCCGGGGAGGGGGCACCGGAAAGCCGAATTCCCGTCACAGCCAGCACACGGCAGGAGCAGGCCCGACACTGTGGGAGCTGCCTGGCCGTGAGGACAGCCCGGGGGACTGCCTGGAGGAGGGGGCCCTGGAGTGTGACACGGGGGAGCGGAATGAGGAAGGTCACAAGGTCACAGCAGGATCGTGAGAGAGAACCTGTGAGTGTCAAGCGCAGTGCAGAGGGGTGACTTGGGGTGGCCCTGCAATGGAAAACCCCCACTTCAGAGCTTTGGCACCCAGTGTCTCTCCCTCATGCCGGGCCTGCTGCAGGTGTTCCCGGATGGGCGGGGCGTCCATGGCCATTCGGGACTTTGGTGCTGTGGCTGGAGAGGTGGGACAAGGCTGGGAGCTGGGACCCTCACCTCTGCAGATGCCACAGAGGCCCAACGCCTTCAGCGGGAGGGAGAGGAGGAAATAAATGCCCGACCTGGCGACCAGGTCTCTCCCATAAAGACCACCGATGTGCAGGATAGACGTGATGGCCTCTGGTGGGCGTGGCTCAGTGGTTGAGCATTGACCTCTGAACCAGGACATCACGGTTCGATTCCCGGTCAGGGCACATGCCCGGGTTGCGGGCTTTGGGCTCAATCCCAAAACATCTCATAGAACATCCGATCCGGTCACTGTGCAAACTGCAGCTCTGAACCTAGTGGAATGGACCACTGAAATGACGGAGGAGATTGAAAAGTGGCTGAGAAGAAACACGTCCTACCTGCCATATGCAGGATTAATGGAACTAGAGGAAATGAGAAGAGAGAGAGGAGGGGGAGAGAGAGAGAGAAAGAGAGAGAGAGAGAAAAACATCAATGTGAGAGAGACACATCAACTGGTTGCCTCCTGCACACACACCTGGCCTCTTGACGGGGACTTGAACCCGAGACCCTTCCCTTGGCAAGTCAACGCTCTAACCACGGAGCCACACTGTCCAGGGCGCCCTGTGGATGTTTTTACAGTGAGTTAGGCTGGACCCCTGACGCCCTGAAATCGAAGCTGTTGGAAAACCTCAAAGTGGCAAGAAAGTTTGGGAGACCTGCTCCGGACCCAGCCAAGGAGAAGGGGAAAGGGACCCAGGGAGATGGAGGGAGATCAGATACCACTGTCTCCTGCTCGCACCACTGAACTCAGATGTTTTCTTATTCTATCATTTGGGGAAAAAAAATTATTTTTTGGATTTCTTTTTTTAGGGAAGCTTTAAATTTAGAACAGCTTTAAATTCACAGAAAAGCTACAAAGATAGTACAGTTTCCCCTGCTGTTAACATCCTCTGTGACCATGGCGCAGGGGTCGGAACCCATGAGTCAGCGGGGATGGGCTTTGTTAGCTAAAGTCCAGCATTTAGCCCTGGCTGGTGTGGCCCAGTGGATAGAGCGTCGGCCTGCAGACGGAAGGGTCCCGGGTTCGATTCCAGTCAAGGGCACGTACTTAGGTTGCAGGCTCCTCCCCAGCCCGGCAAGAGGCAACCCATCGACGTGTTTCTCTCCCATCGATATTTCTCCCCGCCTCTCCTTCTCTCTCCCACTCTCCCTGAAAATCAATGGGAAACTACCCATCAGGTGAGGATTAAAAAAATAACAATAATGAAGTCCACGATGTACATGGGTCTCCCTAGTTTTTACCTGATGTCCTTCTGTTCCAGGATCCCGCCCAGGAGACCACATTCTGTATAAGTCAGCGTGACTCACCACGGGTGATGGTCACCTGCAACCCCAGACTGAGGAAATCACGTTACTCCCTCCTCTCCTCTCCCCCCTTCTCCCTCTCCCCCCTCCCTGAAATTGTCATGCTGTTCCCTTTAAGGGTGGCAATTCTTCCCATCCATGAACAAGGTATATGTTTCCACTTATTTGTATCTTTCTTCGGTGTCTTATAATTTTCCAAGTACGGGTCTTTTACATCTCTGGTTAAATTTATTCCTAGGGATTTAAAAATATATATTCTTACTAGAGGCCTGGTGCACGAATTTGTGCAGCAGTGGGGTCCCTCAGCCTGGCCTGCGGGATCTGGCTGAAACCGGCTCTTTGACATCCCCCAAGGGGACCTGGATTGCGAGAGGGCACAGGCCAGGCTGAGGGACCCCACCGGTGCACGATCAGGGCCGGGGAAGGACTTGGGAGGTTGGCCAGTCGGGGAGGAACCACGGGAGGGCTTCAGGGCATGTCTGGCCCATCTTGCTCAGTCCCAATCGGCAGACCCCAGCAGCAAGCTAGCCTACTGGTCGCAGCGTCTGACCCCTGGTGGTAAGTGCACATCAGAGCGAGCGGTAGAGCTGCCTTAGCATATCATTAGCATATTACATTTTCATTGGTTCAACGGGTGACCTGACAACCGGACACTTAGCATATTAGGCTTTTATTATTTAAGATTGATTTCAGAGAGGAAGGGAGAGGGAGAAAGAGATAGAAATATCAGTGGTGAGAGAGAATCACTGATCAGTTGCCTCCTGCACACCCCACACTGGGGATTGAACCCACAGCTCACAACCCAGGCCTGTGCCCTGACCGGGAATTGAAACATGACCTCCTGGTTCATAGGTCGATGCTCAACCACGGAGCCATGCCAGCCAGGCTTATGCAAGTGTAAATGGGCTTGTTTTCTTAGTTTCCCTTCCTGATAGTTCCTCATTGGTGTATAGAAATGCGGCTGATATTGCTGGATATCTATTGTGTGTCCTGCTACTTGACTGAATTCATGCATCAGTTCTAGTAGTTTTTTTGTGGAATCTTTAGGGTCTTCTATCTATAGCACCAGGTCATCTGCATTATGACGGTTTTAGCTCTTCCTTTCCAATTTGGATGCCTTTTTTAACTTGTTATTTATTGTTGTATAACAGATGTCCCCCATCCCACCCGCCTTGTCCCCATCCACCCAGCCCCCACCCCACCCTACGCCTCCCCCACACTATTGTCTATGTCCATGGGTTATGCATATGAGGTCTTTGGTTAATTTCTTCCCTTGATATTATACTTTATTACCTATGTATCCCCCTGTCAATCCATCTTGTTTTATTTTTGGATCCATTTCAAAGGAAACTAAAGACACCATTACACGTCCCCCGAATACTTAAGCATTGTCAGCGTAAGAAACACTCCAACCTGTGAGTTTATTTGAGCCAGACTGTTGACAAGTGATGGGAAGCAAAATCTCACCGGATTGAGGTAATGGTCCGGAGGAGGACAGTTTTGCACCTTATTTTATACATGACAGTCAGAGGAGGAGATGTGTGGGAGATGAAATCCGTTGGTGATGGACTAGAGAGGCGGGAGAAAGCAAAGTGGGGGAAACCCCTGGGATTGGATAGAAAGTGAAATGATGGACACACGTTTCTCTTACTTAGGTGAATGCAGGACAGTTAACAGTCAATAATTAACTCATTAACAATGGGGGATTTGTGGTCTCCACAGAGCAGTGCCCCTGCTTTGAGGGGGTCTGGAGAAGGGAAAATTATGTTGACATTCCAACGCTGTGTTCTCGCAGATGCAACAAGACAAGAGACAGGCTCAGTTCAGGTAAAGATCGACCTCTGTCAGGGAGGATACCGGCCTAGGACATGGCGACACAGCACCAACTGCGTTTGGTTTCAGAAGTTTTCATTTCAGACCATCCTTTGTGGCAGCGGTTCTCAACCTGTGGGTCGCGACCCCTTTGGCGGCCAAAGGACCCTTTCACAGGGGTCGCCTAGGACCATCCTGGATATCAGCATCAGCCTGTGGACGCCAGTAGGTCACAGTTCGATTCCTGGTCAAGGCCACATGCCCAGGTTGCAGACTTCGGGCTCGATCCCCAGTCAGGGGCGTGCAGGAGGCAGCCGGTCAATGATTCTCTCTCATCATTGATGTTTCTCTCTTTCTCCCTTCCTCTCTGAAGCCAATAAAAATATATTTCTAAAAAAAAAATACAGAACAACACCATCACCTCAGCCTCCTCCCCACTCAGCCCTGTCCCCATCGTCCCAGGTGGAGCCACTGCTCTAAAGACGTTGCCGCCATCGGTGAGTTCTATATGTTCTAGAACGGTATCTACGTGTGCTCATTGGTTGGGTCACAACACGAGGAATGTATTTAAACGGCCAGAAGGTTGAGAACCGCTGCTTGTGGCTAAATTAGGCCTCTCCGTTTGCAAGGCTCCCTGAGCTGGTTACGTGAGCATGTGTCCCCTTTTCGTCCACAGCATGCACACCGTTAACTGGAGTTCTTATTCTTCTTTTGAGGTTGAATGTGCCATGAAATGCACACATCTGAAGTGTGTTATACCAGTAAAGACAGACCCCTGTGCACCCCAAACCCTCATCAAAATACAGAAGAGCCCGGCCGGCGTGACTCAGTGGTTGAGCATCAGCCTATGAACCAGGAGGTCACAGTTTGACTCCAGGTCAGGGCACACGCCTGGGTGTGGGCTTGATCCCCAGTGGGGGGCGTGCAGGAGGCAGCCGATCAGTGATCCTCTCATTGATGTTTCTCTCTCTCCTCCCTTCCTCTCTGAAATCAATAAAAATACATATTTTTTAAAAAAGGTGTGTGCTCAGTGTGTGGCTCGGGACAGCCTCCTCCCCACTCAGCCCTGTCCCCATCGTCCCAGGTGGAGCCACTGCTCTAAAGACGTTGCCGCCATCGGTGAGTTCTATATGTTCTAGAACGGTATCTACGTGTGCTCATATACATGCACTCACAGCCACTTCACGGTCGTGGGAGGCCATGCTGAGCCCTTGAGCCGGAACCTGCCCCGGTCTTCCGTCCAGAGAGTTTGGCCAGGGTGCCTTCCTGGAGGCGGCGGCATGGCTGCCTCTCTCTGGCTCCCTTCCCACCTCCCCGGCTGCTCCTTCGCAGTCTCTTTGGGGCTCCCCCCGCCTCCATCCGCTCGCCCCTTCCATGCTGGTGCTGCTCAACGGCATCTGCTTCGACCAGAGCTTACAACGCAGCCAGCTCCAGCCCACGGGCAGGTTTTATTTGGCCCACACAACATCTTTTCCCATTCGAATCAGTTTTAACATTTAAAAGAGGAGGGATTTTTTGCTTTTAAAAATATCCAGGTTTCTGTCTTCTCTTGGAAAATGGAAACATCTGGGGATGCCGCGTCCCTCTGCCCATATGGCCAGCCTTGGCTCGGATTAAATAGCAACAGCCATGTACTCTGAGCCGTCCTCCTTGGGGGTGGGGGGAGAGGGGGGTCTCGGCCTCCGCGTCCTGAATGAGCACCCATGGAGCTTGAGATGGTGTCGGGAAGGTATTCAGGGGAACCCCTAGGAATAAATGCTCGAAGACCACCCTGGATCACCACCTGTCCCCCCAGGAGAAACACGTCCAGGGTGGACAAGGGCAGGAGGAGGCCAAGCCAGCACATTGCTGCCAGGCAGCAGCTTGCGTCTCCCATTCACGAGGATGGATGTCCTGGGCTTACTCAGCGCAAGATAAAGCAGTTCTCCAGAAACGCCAGGCTGCAGGCACCTGGGACCCAGGCCCTGTGTGAGAGACAGAGAGCTGGACATGGGAGAAAGAGCCGGAGTGAAGGGGGGAGAGAGAGAGAGAGAGAGAGAGAGAGAGAGAGAGAGAGAGAGAGAGAGATTCAGACAATGCAAGCCTTTTTCTGAGGGGAGTGGAGTGAAAGGAAGGTGTGTGAGTAGGAGGTCAGCTATCCTCACTTTTGGGTTAAAAAAAGTTTTAATTTCAACCTGGCCAGCTTGGCTCAGTGGTTGAGCATCTACCAATGAACCAGGAGGTCACCGGTTTGATTCCCGGTCAGGGCACATGTCTTCATCTTCACCATCACCATCACCATCACCATCATAACATCATCATTATTATTACCATCCTCACCATCACCATCATCACCATCATTATCAACATCCCCATTATCACCATCACCATCACCATCATCACCAACATCACCATCATCACTATCCTCATCATCACCATCATTATCACCATCTCCATCATAACATCATCATTATTATCACCATCACCATCATCACCATCATCATCATCATCATCATCACCTCCACCATTATCCTCCTCACATCACCATAACATCACCATCATTATCACCATCACCAACATCCCCATTATCACCATCATCACCATCACCATCATCCCCATCCCCATCACCACCACCATCACCACCGTCATTTCTCAACATCACCATCATCACCATCACCATCACCACAGTCATTTTTCTCTCTGGTAATGGCACGGGCAACACCCTCCAGCCCCTGCTCCCCAATCTGGGACAAAATATTGGAATGAGACAGGTGGGGTACGACCCTCCCCTTCTTCCTCTCTCCCATCTTGTTCCCCACAAGGGACACCTGGCATGGGGACCTCAAGTGCAAAGCCTAGCCCTGCTCCATGGGGGTGGGGGTGGGGGCTTGCAGGGGAGGGGGGTAGATCCCTGGGGCAGATTTTTGGGGACCTTAGTTTTAGCTCCAACTGTGACTGCCTGGGTGATGACCTCCAAGTTGCAGGTTCCCCTCCAAGGGCCTCTGTTTCCCATGGACCGGTGTGGCCTCCGTGGGACCCTGTGAGGCTCAACCTAGGTGGTGGCTATAAACTGCGACCTGAGTGGCAGGGGGCGGGGAGATCCCTATATACACGGAGTGATCCCTTGGAGAGATTCTTCCCCACCAGGAGGGACCTTATGAAGGTGGAATGCGGGAGCCCTCGCTGGTGTGGCTCAGTGGATAGAGCGTCGGCCTGTGGACTGCAGGGTCGTGGGTTCGATTCCAGTCAAGGGCACCTCCCTGGGTTGCAGACTCCTCCCTGGCCCATGCCCTGGGCGGGTGCAGGAGGCAACCAATCCATGTCTCTCTCTCACATCCATGTTTCTCTCTCTGTCTCCCTCCCTCCCTCCTCCCCCCACTCCCACTCTCTCTAAAAATCAGTGGGAGCCCTGACTGGTTTGTCTCAGTGGATAGAGCATCAGCCTGTGGACTGAAGGGTCCTGGGTTCGATTCCGGTCAAGGGCATGTACCTGGGTTGCGCATCCCCAGTAGGGGGTGTGCAGGAGGCGGCTGATCGATGTTTCTCTCTCATCCATGTTTCTAACTCTCTATCCCTCTCCCATCCTCTCTGTAATAAAAAATATATATTTCTTTTA
>NW_006288117.1:190148-192751 GCF_000327345.1 Myotis davidii | reverse complement strand
TGGGGGCGAAGGGGCCCGGGTGACAGACCCCCCTGGGCTCTCTCTCGGGCGCTGGGGGCTGGGCCCCGACTTCGGGGTGTCTGAGGGGCGAGGCGTGTGGAGCCCCAATTCCTGGAGGTTCCCCTGGGACGGGCTCTGGGGGGACCAGACCCCCCTCGCTGCTTACATAAGAGGGGGCTTGGGGTCCGGACCCTTGGGTCTCCGAGGAGGAAGGGGACGGGGGGCCCTGAGACTCCAGGGTCTGGGAGCTGCCTGGGGGTGGGGGGCTGGCGCCCTACAAGTCACCCCTCCCTCGTGGGATGGAGAGTCCTGAAGGTGGGGCTGGTGATGGCGGGGAGGGGAGAGGCTGGGGGTGCCCGGTTCTGGTTCTGGGACAGGACTGAGACCTGGAAAGGGGAGAGGGGGCGAGGGGTGAGGGCTGGGCTGGGAATGAGGTGGGGTGTTGAGGGGCGAGGGTGGGTGAGCAGCTGGGGTGAGTGTGGTTTGGGGAGGACAGACAGGGTCCGGAGGAGGCGGCTGGGGGTGGGAGGCTTAGGGAGCCCCAGGTCCCTGGGAAAGGGGGCCCAGCGCCCACAGGGCCCAGATGAACTTAAGCCTGATTAACGTAACTAAAGCATGCTCAATAATGAGACATTGAGCTTTTCTTCTTTCAGAGAGCTTTCATTTGCCCTTGATCACATATGCCCAATAAGAGAGACCTAATCACTTCCAAAGGAGTTTTCTGAGCACTATCACTGACTCAAATGTAGTTTACTTTTGCCTTTTGGCAAAGAAGAAAGCAGAAATGAGGTAACAGCAAAAGTAAATTTTTGTGATATTTTATTATCTCCTTCCAATCAGTCATTTCCTATGCTCTAGTTCCTAGGTCTCTTTCAGTTCTCCCTAACATAGGGATCCAGAAATATTATAGTCACTGTTCTGATTACAAGGAGTCCTATGGAGTAATCTCTGCTGTTTTCAAAGCCTCCGCTCTCCCCCCCGCTGCTCCCGGCCAGGGAGACCTTCCCACGCGGGGCCCACACGGCCACGGCCACGGCCACGCGCGGGAGGACCGGGTACCGCCTGACGCACTCCCAGGCTCACCCCCACACAGAGGGGGGCAGCCCTGGGACCCAGGCACAGAGCCACGTGCGGGGGATGGGGGGCTCTGCTCCCAGGGAGGTCACCCCAATGGCATGGCTGGGACAGTCAGGGGCTGGGTGACACACACACGCTCAGACACATACACTCAGACACACTCACACACACACAGACACATACCCTCAGACACACACACACACAGACACAGACACGCAGACACACACATACTCACACACTCAGACACATACACTCAGACACACTCACACACACACAGACACATACCCTCAGACACACACACACACAGACACAGACACGCAGACACACACATACTCACACACTCAGACACATACACTCAGACACACTCACACACACACAGACACATACCCTCAGACACACACACACACAGACACAGACACGCAGACACACACATACTCACACACTCAGACACATACACTCAGACACACTCACACACACACAGACACATACCCTCAGACACACACACACACAGACACAGACACGCAGACACACACATACTCACACACTCAGACACATACACTCAGACACACTCACACACACACAGACACATACCCTCAGACACACACACACACAGACACAGACACGCAGACACACACATACTCACACACTCAGACACATACACTCAGACACACTCACACACACACAGACACATACCCTCAGACACACACACACACAGACACAGACACGCAGACACACACATACTCACACACTCAGACACATACACTCAGACACACTCACACACACACAGACACATACCCTCAGACACACACACACACAGACACAGACACGCAGACACACACATACTCACACACTCAGACACATACACTCAGACACACTCACACACACACAGACACATACCCTCAGACACACACACACACAGACACAGACACGCAGACACACACATACTCACACACTCAGACACATACACTCAGACACACTCACACACACACAGACACATACCCTCAGACACACACACACACAGACACAGACACGCAGACACACACATACTCACACACTCAGACACATACACTCAGACACACATACACTGACGCACACACACATACTCAGACGCACACTCAGACACACAGACACACACATACTCACACACTCAGAACACACACTGATACACACACACTCAGACACACACACACACAGAGACACACTCAGACACACACACATACACTCAGACACACACACTCAGGCGCACACTCAGACACATACACACAGATGTTCACTCACACTCAGATGCACACACTCCTTCCTACATGCATATTTTCACACATGTACACACATACACACCCACACACATGCACTCACATCGACACCTACACACACACCATACCCACACTGACATGTACACGCACATATACATTCACACAAATTCACATGTCTGCACATTCTTGCACTCAGTCACACATACACGCCTTCACACGCTCACACACATTCACACGCTCATGTTCATATTTATACCACACACCTACTCACAC
>NW_006288117.1:187473-190110 GCF_000327345.1 Myotis davidii | reverse complement strand
TCTCTCTCTACCACTCTACCTGAGACCCACTTACACTCAAAGAATTGTGCCAGCAGCACACGGGCGCCCACAGATCACTCTCACACCTGAAGGTACACACACGCTCTCAGCTCCCCCCACACACACACACACACTTAGGTGTATTATTAGCTCATGACAGACCAACTCAGTCACACCCATAACAGTCAGAAACACAAGCACCCCCACCCTGTCACACACACACACACACACACACACACACACACACGCACACACACGCAGCGAGGACAAAGGCAGAGGCCTGCTTCAGGGGGACAGCCACTGAGCCCAGAAGCCTGACTCCGCCCCCGGTGCTGTGCCTCCCGTGCTGTGTGGCCCCAGGTGAACCCCTGCCCCACTCTGGGCATCTGTGACGGTGACAGGACCGCAGAGCCTCCACGCAGAACCCCGCCCCGTGGAGCAGCCCGTTCCTCCGCGAGGCTTTCCCTCCTCGCACACGCGTTCCCGCCCTGCCCCGGGCCTCCAGCCTTGGCTCAGCTTCCACCTGTCTCCGTCTGTCCGTCTCGTCCGTCTCTGAGTCTGTCTCTGTCTCTCTCTCTCTCTCTCTCTCTCTCTCCCTGAGTCTGCCTGCCCCCCGCTCCCTGCTCTGTCTTCACTCTGGCCTCCCAGCTTCTCTCTCAGTCTTGCACACACACACGCACTCCCTGGGTGACAGACTCACCCGTGGCGGGTGTGCAGAGCTCAGCAGCCGGGCACAGAGAGCGAGCCGTGAGTGGGGAGGACCAGCAGGGAGGAGGGAGGAGAAGGCCTCCCCCCAGCCTCCCCCCTCAGCCTCACTCATCTCCAGGAACAGGTGCCCCACTCACCCCCATCCCACAGACCTGGGTCAGGCCCTGGGAGATGCTCCATCCAACTACCTGGTGGAGGAGGAAGCTGAGGCCCAGAGAGGGGAGGGCGCCTGCCCAAGGTCACACAGCCTCAGTGGGCAGAGCAGAGCTGGAACCCAGGATGTGAGCCTCCCTCCAGGGACCTGGTTCCCCAATGACAGAGCCCAGCTGCCAACCTGGGGGAGTGGGAACCCCATCCTCCTCCACTGACGTCGCCCTTCCTTCCCCAGGCCCTGCTGCTGGTGGCGGCCTTGGCCGGCCTGGGTCTGGGCCTCAGCCTCATCCTCATCGCTGCCTACCTCATCCGTGTCTGCTGCTGCCGGCCCCCCGAGCCCCCGGGCACCAAGAGCCCCCCGCCCGGGGGAGGCTGCGTCACCTGGAGCTGCATAGCTGCCCTTCTCGTCAGCTGGTAATGGGGCCCCAGGACGGGTGGGGGCAGGGACGGGGCTCCCCAAGCTCTCTGTCAGGCTTCCGCTGGCGACCTCCAACCCTCCACCCCCTCCTCAGTGGCAGGCAGCACTGTCCCCATTGAATGGATGGAGAGACTGAGGCTCAGGGGCCGCGCCTTTTCCAGGGCAGCCGGCCTGGCAGAATGAGGTCGGGAATCAGAGCTGGGCGGTCAGGCTGCCTGGGTTTGGCGGCTCTGCCCCTTAATGGCTGTGCCGCCTGGGGGAGTGACCTAGCCCCTCCTGGCCTCAGTTTCCACATCTCTAAAATGGGTATCATGGCAACACCCACCTCCTGGTGGGAACATTGAATGGGAGAAGGTACCGTATCCAGCTCACAGCTGTACTCGGTCAATGTTCACCAGCGATGTCGTTCATGAACTCATTCATGCAGCCACCACCCCTTGAGGACCTACTATGTGCCAGGAGACACTGAGCAAGCCCAGCCAGGTCGCTGCCCTCATGGCGCTGATGTTCTGGTCCCAGAGACAGAGATAACGCTAGGCTGAGCCCAGACCACCCCCTCCTGGCCCAGACCTGAGCCGGTCCCTCCCGCAGTAACCCTGCTGGACCTGGGATGTCACTCCCAGCTCTGAACCAGAAAGGCTCAGCCCTGGCCGGTGTGGCTCAATGGATAGAGCGTGGGCCTGCGGGACACAGGGTCCTGGGTTCGATTCTGGTCCAGGGCAGGTACCTCGGTTGCAGGCTGCTCCTGGCCCGGGACCCTGGTCTGGCTCCTGCAGGAGGCAACCAATCCATGTGTTTCTCTCACAACGATATTCCTCTCTCTTCCACTCTCTCTAAAAATCAGTGGGGAAAATATCCTCGGGTGAGGATTAAATTTTAAAAAAGAAAGAAAGAGGGAAGACCAGGCCACATGACCCAAGCAGCAAACCCTTGGGAGTCCGGGGCCTTCTTCAGGGCCAGCCCCAGGGGAGCGAGGAGAAGAGCGCTTGACACCCCATATACCGCAGGGGCCAGCCGGGCACTCAGCCGGCCGCAGGGCCACCCCCACGGGGCCGGACAGCTGTCCTGTCCCCCAGATTAGGGCTCCGGGAGGCTAGCCCGGATCCCATCGGGGGAGTGTCCCGGAAGCCGGACTCCCACCCCCGTCCTGGCCGGGCTCTGCCTCTTCGTCCTGCAGAGACAGTCTGTGTTGGGGGTGGAGTGGGGGGTTGGATGTGGGGGAGGCGGCTGGGTGGCCTGTGTCCAAGCTCTGGGGGAGCCCCTGAGGGGGGTGGACGGGGAGGCGGACAAAGGCCCGGTGGGGGAGAGACACAGCCGGCCAGAGGCCCGGGACAAGGGCAGCTTTGTGGGCCGGGAAC
>NW_006288117.1:186152-187179 GCF_000327345.1 Myotis davidii | reverse complement strand
CACGGGTGTGTTGTGGGGGGCGGGGAGGAGCTGGGCGTGATGGGGTTCCGCTCCGTTGCCAGTGCCCCGCGAGTTAAATCTGGGGCCCCCTCCCCTTGCCACCCCACCTCCCATTAGCATCACAATGACGTCCCTGGGGCCGGGGGTGGGAAGCCTTCCCGTTGCCGTGGCAACCGGGCTGGAGCCGTTCTTTTCCCACGATGGGCTGGACCAATCGGGGTGTGTGGGGGGTGGGGAGGTCGCGGGATTGGGTGTGTGAGGACCGCGGTCCCTCAGTCCTGGGACCCCGTTGTGATTTCCCATCCCTCCTTCTCATAGCGCGGGCATTGGCATCGGTTTCTATGGCAACAGCGAGACCAGCGATGGGGTGGCCCAGCTCAGCTCTGCGCTGCTGCAGGCCAACCACACCCTCAGCGCCATCGACTACCTGGTGAGGGGGGGCCCCCCCGGCAGCGGAATCCAAACTCAGAGCCCAGACCCCAGGCCTGAAACGGAGAGAGCTCCGGGCTCAGAATTTCAGACTCCGACCGCACAGCCGCGCCCACCCTGACTGTGCAAATCGGGGCCACACACCTGACTCCTTGGCAGCCACACACTAGACCCCACACTCACCCCCGGCCCAGGCCCCAGACCAAACACTAGGGGACACCCACCCCACACACACACACACACCGTCTCCCGCTCCCAGGCCAAATCGAGATCTGATTCTCGGCCCAAATGCAAACGTAGGGACCCCAGTGGTGAGCCCCAGGGACCAGACCAGGGGCCCCACTCCCCTCCCAGCGCTAGGATGAGACCAGCCTGGCCTCACACCTCAGATTCCTGTCCCGGGCAGACCCTGGGCCACGGAACCCAGATGGGACCGCAGACTCAGAGAGGCAGGTGTGGATGTCACACCTGGGACCCCCACACCGACTTCTCCTTCTGGGTCCTGGGACCCCCAGAGCTCCCAACCCACCGAGGCCACAGAGCTCCACGCACAGACTGGAGAGCCCCGTCTAGCCCTTCCTCAATCACAGTCGCCCCA
>NW_006288117.1:177262-185820 GCF_000327345.1 Myotis davidii | reverse complement strand
CCCCTGAGCCCCCGGCAGGTGGCCGAGGACGTTGTCTTCGTGGAGGAGTACAGGTGGGTGGCAGGGCTCTCACCTGGCGCTAGTGCCCCGGCGGGCAGCGGGCCATGGAGACACGGTTGGTTGGCACAAGTGGGCATCTGGCAGGTGGAGGCTCAGGATGCTGCTTCCTTAACATCGCACGGTGGGCAGGACGGGTCCACAGCCAGGGTGACCTGTCCCCTGTCGGCAGTGACGAGGTGAGAACGGCTGTGGAGAGACAGACCGAGGGGTGACCACACCCAAAGGATGCCCACACATGTGCCCAAGTATTCATCCATTTACCAGTCCCTCCATTTATTTTTTTATTGATTTCAGAGAGGAAGGGAGAGGGAGAGAGAGAGAGAGAAACATCAATGATGAGAGAGAATCATTGATTGGCTGCCTCCTGCACGCCCCCTCTTGGGGATTGAGTCTGCAACCTGGGCATGTGGCCATGACCAGAATCAAACCCGGGACCCTTGAGTCCACAGGCCGACGCTCTATCCACTGAGCCAGACCGGCTAGGGCCAGTCCCTCCATTTACTCACTCATTCCTTCATTGCTTCACTCCCCCATTCATTCATTCACTGTTGCACCCACTCCTTTCCGGACCAGCCCATTTAATTGGTTCACTCCCTCAGGCATCCACCTGACACCGTATCCATTCAACGAATACTGATTTAGCATCTTCTGGTGAGAGAGAGGGCAGCCCACGTGGTTAGGAACCTGTGCTGGAAGCCAGACGGCCACTCCCGAACCATGTGACCTTAAGCCCGTCCTCTCCAGCTCTGAGCCTCAGTGTCCCCATCTGTGAAATGGGAATGATGAATAGTGCCCCTCCCCCCTTATTGGATTGCTGAGGATCAAACAAGTTGGTGTCCGTCAAGTGCTTACAACAGCGATGAGCACACTCTATCCAGGTGTTTGTAAAGTGTGGGTTTTTGTAAGGTAGAACCATGATGAAAGCAGAGAGCAATTCCTGCCGTCTCCCCGTAACTGACTGTCGTACTTGGTGGGTGGAAAGAGCGCTGGAGGAAATTAAGCAAGAGAGGAGGTGGGCCCTAATTGGTGTGGTTCAGTGGGTAGAGAGTCGGCCTGTGGACTGAAGGGCCCCGGGCTCGATTCCGGTCAAGGGCATGTACCTTGGTTTCGGGCACATCCCCAGTGGGGGCTGTGCAGGAGGCAGCTGATCGATGTTTCTCTCTCATGGATGTTTCTAGCTCTCTATCCCTCTCCCTTCCTCTCTGTAAAAAATCAATAAGCTATATTTTTAAAAAAAGAGAGAGAGGAGGCGGGCTGAGGACTCGAGCTGACGGTCTGAGTGGGAAAACCTGGAAGGCCACACTGAGGAGGTGACATTTGAAGGGGAGGAGGGAACAGGTTAGGCCGACATCTGGGACAGCCACCCTCCCCGGCAGCCCCCATGATGAAGTACAAGTTACTTCGTCCACTAAGAGTTATTTCTCTCATTCATCTAAAAAGACCCCCTTGCCCGGCTGGTGTGGCTCAGTGGTTGAGCATCGACCTATGAACCAGAGGGTCATGGTTTGATTCCCGGTCAGGGCACGTGCCCGGGTTGTGAGCTTGATCCGCAGTGTGGGGCGTGCACAAGGCAGCCGATCGATGATTCTCTCTCATCATTGATGTTTCTCTCTCTCTCTCCCTCTCCCTTCCTCTCTCTGAAATCAATTAAAAAAAATTTTTTTTAAAAAGACACACTCTGGGGTGGGCCCCAGGTGTGCGGGCAGAGATGGGAGACCGGGCCCTGGGTTCTGTGCTGCGGATGGCGGCAGCGGGGGCAGGAGCAGGCCCAGAGGAGGGCACCCGTGGGCCATCGGACAGGCCCGGCTCCCCGTGAGTCCAGGACCTGCGTGGTGTCTGAGCCAGGGGCCCCACAGGCTGGCCTCAGCCCCTTCCAGGTGCCTGGCGGTGGCCCTGCACACAGGACAGGGGGAGGCGGACCCAACCAGCACAGGAAATACCTTCTGGATGCAGCAACCGAGTGCCTGGCACTTTAGTCAATTTCCTGGAAGGATCTCGGCCTAGAGGGGGGAGGTTTGCTGGCTGTGTTCTCAGAGTTCACGGACGGACGGCAGGTGCTCCGGCCGCTGAGCGCACGTTGGCTGTCTGCCCACGGAGGGAGGAAGTGGGAGCGGAGCTGGTGGCAGGAGCTGGCAACGGGGACGTGGAGAGCGAGGGCCTGAGGTCACCTGGGGCCACTTGGGCGCCCCAGCCCCTGCACAGCTTTGGGGGGGCGCAGGGGGGGGGGCCTGAGAACATGCTGTTTATCCAGCACTTGCAAGGCTCTGTGCCCTGGCCTCACGTGAGTTCTCCTCTCGCCAGTGAATTGTTATCCGCTGACGCTGAATGATTAAGTCACATCTGAAGTTCCCTTATCCACGTTCAAGCTGATACTTAGCTGTGTCCACATGACGGGCCCCCTTCTGAGCGATTTACGGTTCTCTCTCATTAGCCTCACAGCAACCTTTTCTTTTTAAATATATTTTTATCGATTTCAGAGAGGAAGGGAGAGGGAGAGAGAGAAATGTCAATGATGAGAGAGAATCATGGATCGGCTGCCTCCTGCACACCCCACACTGGGGATCGAGCCTGCAACCCGGGCATGTGCCCTGACCGGGAATCGAACCGTGACCTCCTGGTTCATAGGTTGATGCTCAACCACTGAGCCACACGGGCTGGACTCATGGAATCTTTGGAAGTAGGTGTTGTTGTCTCTCTTCCCCGGTTCCAGGCGGGGAAACTGAGGCATGAGAGGCAGAGTTACTGAGACCACGTCATTCACAGCTTAGGAGTGGAGGCCTGGGCCGTCTGCCTGCAGACACCGTGGCCTTAGGCTGTGCAATAAACAGGAGGCAGGGTGGGGGCTGGGCCTCTGAGGCCCGGTCACACGTGCAGGGTCACAGGTCACAGTGCCCCTACGTGGTCCGCTCAGGCCATGGTCCCAGGGCCCCGACGCCAGGACCTGTGTTTTTGAGAGAAGGCGAGAGTGGACCACCTCCCACGCACCCATTTCACGGAGGAGCTGAGCCGTGGCCTGGAGACCTGGTGATGGCGTGGGGGGCCGTGGCCTCCTGCCGGGGCCAGGGCTGGGGCCGGGGCCTGGGGCGGGAAGGCTGGATTTGCTTCCTCAGCTGCACCCCCTCTCCCTGTCTCCCCCCAGGTGGCTGGCCTATGTCCTCCTCCTGCTGCTGGAGTTGCTGGTCTGCCTCTTCACCCTCCTGGGCCTGGCCAAGCAGAGCAAGTGGCTGGTGATCATGTGAGTCCGGGCGCCCTCATGGGCTCCTGTCCCAGCGCTGGGGGCAGAGCTCCACCCCTCTGTGCTCTTGAGCGAGGGGGGGACCACTGGCCTCCCTGGCTCCCACGGGCTCCTTTCTGCATCCCATGAGCCTCCATGACCTCCATGGAGTTCCGGGGGCGGGGCAGCCGGCACAGGGACAGAAACCAGACCTGGAGCCGCCAGGAGGAGGGGCAGGCCCTCATGCAAACAGGCCGCCTTGTGGGGGAAGCGCATTGGCCCTAGTGTGGATGTGAGTGATGCTGGCACTGAGGATGGCGGCCATGGCTGACACCCACTGCGGGCCGTGCACCTGACTCCTCCCACTGTCACCACAACCTGGGAAGCGGGGGCCTGTCAGGAGCCCGTGGAGCCGATGAGGGACCAGAGGCGGGAGGTGACCACGCGTGAGGCTGCATGGCTATGACGTGGCTTCCGGGCTCATTCCATGTGCCCCCACGCTCTTCTGGAACCCTCGCACCCACCCCAGGAGGAGGCACCTTCCTTCTATTGAACAGGAGGGTAGATTCGGGCTCAGAGAGGTTGGGCCACTTGCCCTGGGCTGCCCAGCCAGGCAGTGCTGGAGCCGGAGTCAGCTCGGCCAGCCTGTGCCATTTGGGGGAGCCCTCGCCTCCTGCCTGCCCCTGGGCTGGTGTCCCGAGTAGGGCGGAGGCTGTGCTGGTGCCCACCGGGTCTCCACTCTCCCCCAGGGGCTTGGAGATGGTAAAACCTGGCCCTGGTTGGTCAGGGCATGGATTGGGCTCTCCAGATGCCCGTCATGCCTGCTGCCCACCCTCCAGTGACCCCCCCCCAGATCCACTCAGAGGGTCCCGGTGGCAGGAGAGCCAGCCGTGGTGAGAGGGCCCCCCCCCCCCCCCCACACACACACCCTACAAACCCCATCCCCAGAGAGAAACCGGGAGGCGATTTCAGCCCTGGAGCCATCTCCACTCCTGGGAGGAGCAGTCTGGGGGGCCAGGTGGCTAACCAAGGGAGAGCCTGGGGGTGCGCTTGGGGACGGCGGGGTCCCGGCAAAATTCACAGCCGGGAAATGGGGCCCAGCGGTGGGCAGGAGTCCCCTCAGGGTCCCAGAGGATGGGGCAGAGCTGGGCTGGATCCTGCTGGCCTGGGCCCTTCTCACTGCCCCCCCACTCTCCGCCCCCTGGTCAGGGACCAGATGTTCAGTCTGACATCAACAACCACAGGTCCACCCACCCCTCCAGCTTCTCTGCCCCTAATTCTGATCCTCCAGGTCCCAGAGGTCGGGGGTAGAGCTGTGATGGGATTTGGGGTGGGGAAAGGGGAGAGGCCAGGTGGAGAGATTCAGAACCCCACGGTCAATCCCTCCCCCCGCCCCCAGGATGACGGTGATGAGCCTGGTGGTCCTTGTCCTGAGCTGGGGCTCCCTGGGCCTGGAGGCAGCTACCGCCGTGGTGAGTGCAGAAGCCAGGCTCCCGGATCCTGGGGTCGGTGGGGGCCAGGGTCACAGGTTCTGAGGTTAAGGGGCTAGTTTTCTAGGTCCTGGGGGTCTGGACTCCTGGGTCTGAGGGAGGAGGCTGGGGTCACTGAGTCCCTGGGGGTGTGGCATTGGGGCAGCTTCTGGTCTGAGCCTCCTCTCCTGCTGCCTCTCTCAGGGCCTCAGCGACTTCTGCTCTAGTCCCGACACCTACATCCTGAACCTGACGCAAGAGGAGACTGGGCTCGACTCAGGTGACCCCAGTGGTCCAGTGCACCCCCTGGATGCTCACGCCTCTGTGTCCCGTCCTGCCTGGGGTGGGGTAGGGTGGAATGGCGGTGCCACGCTGTCAGCCTGGCCGGTCCAGTCCCTGACGCTCTCAGCACCCCCAGGGTGGGCTGGAGAAGACAAGGGATGAAGATGCTGGGCTCAGGAGGGGGGCGGGGCCTGAGGGATGGAGAAACTGGGGGCGCACAGTGTGGTCCAGCCAGGGCCTCAGCAGCAGGTGGAGGGTGGAGACCAGCGTGTTTCTTTTAGGGACTGGGCGAGGGGCGGGTCCCCGAATGCCAGGCCACTGGGAGCTCAGGGGGTCCTGAACTGGGGGGTGGGGGGGTCCACCCGGCTCACGGCCTCCCCTCTTCCCTCCCGCCTCAGACATCCTGAGCTATTATTTCCTCTGCAACCAGGCCATCTCCAGCCCCTTTCAACAGGTGAGGGCTGCGGCCAGGGACCCGGGTGGAGAGGGCGGGGCTGGGGCCTGGACTTCGGGGTCCCCGGGGAGGATGAAGGCGCCAGGGACCCCAGTCCTGTGTCGCGAGGGAGGAGCGGGCTGGGGGCGCGGACCACGGAGTCTGGCCGAGCGCGGGGCAGCTTTGCCAAGTTCGGCAACCGCAATGTCTTCATGAAGGACCGCAGCTCCTCCTCCAGCACAGAATCCCGTTCCCGCTCCTCCTCCCGGTCCCCGACCCGCCACTTCCGCCGCAGGTGGGTGCAGCTCCCGGCGGGGGTGGGCCTGCGGGGGCGCCAGCTCGGGGCTGCCCTTCCTGCTGCTTCCGAGGGCTGCGGCCAGGGACCCGGGTGGAGAGGGCGGGGCTGGGGCCTGGACTTCGGGGTCCCCGGGGAGGATGAAGGCGCCAGGGACCCCAGTCCTGTGTCGCGAGGGAGGAGCGGGCTGGGGGCGCGGACCACGGAGTCCTCCTCCCTCCCTCCCTCCCTCCCTCCCTCCCTGTGTCCCCGCAGAGGCTGACCCTGTCCCAGAGAGCTCTGGCCAACATCCACTCCCAGCTGCAGGGCCTGGAGCGGGAAGCTGTGCCCCAGTTCCCTTCCGCGCAGGTGGGCGCTGCGCCTACATCCGGCTCCCAGGGAAAGGGCGGGGCCAGATCTGTGGGTGTGGGCGGAGCCCTCCGTAAGGACAGGGTCGGTGGGCGTGGCCCTGAGATATGGGCGGGGCCACAGAAAGGACAGGAGCATCGGAGGGGCGTGTTTGGTGGGGGTGGCCCGGATGTGGGGGCGGGGCCTGAGGGTGATCGGTGGGCGTGGTCCTGAACTACGGCCGGGCCTGCTGAAAGAGTTGGTCGGTGGGCGGGGCCCGAGGGGAGGTTGGTGGGCGTGGCTACGGGTGGGAATTAATGGTCGGGGCGTGGCACGATGTGGGCGTGGTCGGGAGAGTTGGTCGGTGGGCGTGGTCCTGAATTGTGGGAGGGGTCCGCTGAAAGGGCCTGTGGGTGGCCAGAGGAAAGGTTGGTGGGCATGGTGGTGGGTGGGAATTAATTGTCTGGGCGTGGTCTTGCGGTGTGGGCGGGGCCCGACTCGTTGGGTCGGTGGGTTGTGGACGTGGTGTGAATAGAGGGGCGTGGTCTGTCTGGGTGGGCGGTGTCTGAAGAGATGGGCGGGGCCCGGAGGGTTGTTGGTAGGCGTGGCCTGGGTGAGGGGGTGTGGTCTGTCTGTGGGCGGTGTCTGAAGAGATGGGCGGGGCCCTGGCCACGGACAGGTCCCCAGTGGGACAACAACCCCTTCCCACCGCAGAAACCTCTGCTGTCCTTGGAGGAGACGTTGAATGTGACGGAAGGAAACTTCCACCAGCTGGTGGCACTACTGCACTGTAGAGGCTTGCACAAGGTGACCCCTGACCCCGCCCCACAGCACTCCCTGCCTGGACCCTGAAAGGCCTCCTCCCTCCCGCACCCTGCCAGTCTTTTCCCATTGCCCCCCCAAATCCCCTTATCTGTCAATCTATTGTTTATATATCATACACTATTCTCTACCCATTAATCATCTGTCCATCTGTCTCTAGAATCCTTCCTTACTTCCTGCCTTCCTCCCCGTCCTCCCCTCCCTCCTTCCCTCCCTCCCTCTCTCCCCACCCCTCATCCCTGCTCTGTCCTCATCCCCGGCCTCCTCCAATCCACCCACTCTCCTCCCGGTCCTCCCCTCTCTCCCTGTCTCCCTGTCTGCCTGGAGGGAGACGGCCTTGGTTGCAGGCCTAGCTCTGGAACTCAGCAAGTCACCGACTTCTCTGTGCCTCAGTGTCCTCGCTTACAGGGCAGGCCGGGAGTCAGGGATGAATGCCTGCCAAGCTCCCGTGTGGCGTGTGCTGTCTTCCTGTAGGACCCCCAGGAGAGAGGGAGCCCGGGGTCCCAGACTCCTTCCAGTCTGGGCTCCGATGTGGGCGGTGTGGCCCCCGGCAGGCGCACCCCCTGAATCTCCGCCTCCTCGCCTGTGAGATGAGGGTGTGGGGACCCGCTTGGTGGGGTGGTTGTGAGGGTGCAGGAGAAAATCAGCCGTCCCCCGCATGCCCGTGGGCTTCACTGAGTGGGGGCTCTGGGCTATTTTAGGGGTGGTGACTCACGGGCCTTGGAGCCCTCTTAGTAATGCCATAAGGAAGAAACTGCTGTTATTGTCTGTCTTGCAGACTTGGGTGATCAGCTACACAGGGCTGGGTCACCCGAGGCCACAGAGCTGGCCCTGTACTCCACGGAGGCAGGGTCCTGGCACCAGGCCCTTGCCCGTCTCCTTCCCCTTCCCATAGCCCCCCAGCCAGGGGGTCACCGGTCTTGTCACTTCTGCCCCCTGAATGTTCACCCACTGTCACCCTGCCCCCAACCCCGGGGGTCTGCTGCAGCTCAGGCCAGCGACCTGGCCCAGGAGACACTAGGCCCAGGGGACACTTGGCCCAGGGGGCAGGGGGCAGTGCATGGGGGCGTGTTTGGTTGTCACAACTGGGGCGGTGCTACTGGCATCTGGTAGGTGGGGGGGGGGGGGGTGGGGAAGAGGGTTCTAGTGACCGGCAAGAGGCCCAGATTTGAGGTCCTACCTGTGGGTGTGATGACAGTGACCGCAGCACCTACTGTGTGCCAAATGCTTCCCGTGTGCCAGGCCGGGGAGGAAACTGAGGCACAGAGAAGCTGAGTGACTTGTCCAGCAGGGCACAGCTGGCGTAGGGGCAGTCTGAGTGGTGTGTGTGTGGGGGGGAGGTGAGGGGGCCCTGCCCGCTGATGGCCGCCTCCACCCTCCCCAGGACTACAGCGCAGCCCTGCGGGGCCTGTGTGAAGACGCCCTCGAGGGCCTGCTCTTCCTGCTGCTCTTCTCCCTCCTGTCCGCCGGGGCCCTGGCCACCGCCCTCTGCAGCCTGCCCCGCGCCTGGGCCCTGTTTCCACCCAGGTCAGGGGGGACAGAGGAGGTGGGAGGAGGCTACAAGGCAGGGGGTGGGGGTGTCCTGTTGGGGGGAGAGCCTCCTGATGCATTACCCATCCTCCTTCTCCGCCACCCCCCCCTCCCGCCCAACCCCCC
>NW_006288117.1:176462-176944 GCF_000327345.1 Myotis davidii | reverse complement strand
TTACAAGGTAGGGGGGCCTGGGGTCCTGGGTCTGAGGGAGGAGGGGCTGGGGGCCTGGGCTCCTGGGTCTGAGGGAGGAGGCAGGGGCCTGGGCTCCTGGGTATGAGGGAGGAGGGGCTGGGGGCCTGGACTCCTGGGTCTGAGGGAGGAGGCTGGGGGCCTGGACTCCTGGATTTGAGGGAGGAGGCTGGGGGCAGGGACTCCTGGTCTGAGGGAGGAGGCTGGGGCCTGGGCTTCTGGGTCTGAGGGAGGAGGCAGGGGGCAGGGACTCCTGGTCTGAGGGAGGAGGCTGGGGCCTGGGCTTCTGGGTCTGAGGGAGGAGGCAGGGGTCCATACAACAAAGCCAGATTCCCATGTCATGCCCTCCTCTGACCCCAAACCCCCCAGGAATCCAAGCGCTTCGTGCAGTGGCAGTCCTCTATCTGAGCCTCTTCTCCACGCCAGACGGGAGCCGGTGCCCCCTCCCCGGTGAGCGAGAGCGT
>NW_006288117.1:168884-175320 GCF_000327345.1 Myotis davidii | reverse complement strand
AGCACCCCCACCCCCACCCTGCCCCGGTGGGCGTAGGGCCTCTGATCTCAACTCGCGGCACTAACTTGGGAGTGGGTTGATTTGAAATAAAAGGGAAGACTTTATTTTACAAGCAGCTCTCTCCCTTTCCTCTCGCTCCCCTCCCTGATCTGGCCTCCTGGTTGGGTGGGAGACCCGCCCCTTCAGCTGGGACTCCTGGCGTTTCTGTCCGGGCCAGGCTCTGCAGGGGTTCCGAAGGGATTGCTATTCACACACACACACACACACACACACACCAGGCTCTGCAGGGGTCCCGCAGGGATTGATACACACACACACACACACACACACACACCCCAGGCTCTGCAGGGGTTCCGAAGGGATTACTATTTACACACACACACACACACACACACACACCCCAGGCTCTGCAGGGGTTCCGAAGGGATTACTATTTACACACACACACACACACACACACACACCCCAGGCTCTGCAGGGGTTCCGAAGGGATTACTATTTACACACACACACACACACACACACACACCCCAGGCTCTGCAGGGGTTCCGAAGGGATTACTATTTACACACACACACACACACACACACACACATACACCCCTCCCCGATTCTAAAAGCAGCGCGCGTGCTGACACAGGAAGACAGCCACCCCGGGTGGGAATAGGCAGCCTGGAAATAGGCCTGGGGTGTGTGGAGATGACGGAGACAGCTTCAAGGCAGGCGGGAAGGACCGGCTGGTGCCACGGCACCGACCGCTCACAGAATCGGGTCTCCATCTGGCAGAAAGCACTCTACATGCTAGAGGGGTGACACATCTAGATGCAGACCAGGCGCCGGCAGCCTTGCAAGGGGAAGGAGGATTTTGTATATCTTGCTTGGGTTGGGTGGATTTTAAAGATTTTTTTATTTTTTTTTTTATTTTTTTTTTTAGAGAGAGAGAGGAGCATTGGCCTGTGGACTGAAGGGTCCCAGGTTCAGTTCGGGTCAAAGGCATGGACCTTGGTTGTAGGCTCCTCCCCAGCCCGGAGGCTCCTCTTGGTGCAGGAAGCAACGAGTGGATGTATGGCTCTCACATCCATGCCGACTGGGAATCGAACCCACAACCTTTTGGTGCTTGGGAAGATGCCCAACCGAGCCATGTTGGTCAGGGTTGGGGTGGATTTTAAACAAGATATCCTAAAGCCAGAAAGGAAAAGGGAATCTATTTGACAAATCATGGAATTAAAAAAAAAAATACTACAAAGGGGCAAGCTGATAGTCTGGGGGAAATTGTGATATCCTTTTAAAAAATACACGTGGCAAATATATATATATATATATTTCTTAATACATGAATATAATCTACAAAGCTTCCACAAAGAAAAAGGCAACCCAACTTAAAAACAAGCAAGTTGAACTTCCAATGATGTCATCATCCCACCAGTGAAGAGACAAAAATCCATTCAAACCCTGAGTATTAGGAAGTGCAATTTGAAACAATTCTCCTCCCCCCCGCCCCCCCGCCCCCACGCAGTTCCCATAAAAATTAAAGGAGTGCTAACATTCTGTGCTGGCAAGGATGTGGGGGGGCTGGGGGGCTCAAACACACTGCTCTTGAGGCTGTGAATTGCAATCCTGCGAAAAATATAATCTTATGTGGGATTAAAATCAAAGCTGCATAGCCCTACCTGGTCTGGCTCAGTGGATAGAGCTTCGGCCTGCAGACTGAGCGGTCCTGGGTTTGATTCTGGTCAAGAGCACATGCCCGGGTTGCGGGCTCCATCCCCAGTAGGGGGTGTGCAGGAGGCAGCCGATCCATGATTCTCTCTCATCATTGATGTTTCTCTCTCCCTCTCTCCCTTACTTTCTGAAATAAAATATTTAAAAAAAAAAAACCCACTATACAGACCCTGTGAGCTGGCCCTCCTGCTTTTGGGAATCAGTGGATGCAAACAAAGCAAAGGTAGCTGACTCAGTACAGACATTGAGGGCTGTTTGCTGCAACAAAACTTTGACCGGCTACACTTGAGAAACCAAAGTCCACCGAGAGAGGACGAATCCATCAAGTCATTGTACCGCGGGGTTATCCAAACATGACAGCTCTTGGCTGGGTTTGGGATTTTAGGAGAGAATAAAAAAAAAAAGCCCAAGAAACGTTTGTAGTGGGTGTGACAGACGGGCAGGAGAGGGGGCAAAAGCAGATGAGGCCCTGGTAAGGGAAGCTGCCTTATTTGCTTCTCGGACCTTCCTATCAATCATGAAACCTACCCTGGCTGGTGCGGCTTCATTGGCTGGAGCCTTGCCCTGGGCAGTAAGGTCACCAGCTTTGATTTCTGGTCAGGGCGCCCGCCTGGGGTTCAGGGCCCGATCCCTGGCAGCCGATGGATGGTTCTCTCTCATGGATGTTTCCCCCTCTCCCTTCTTCTCTAAAACCAACCAAACAAACATTCTTTAAAAAAAAAAAAAAAGATAGATCAATATCACATGATCTCACTCATTTGTGGAATATAATGGACACCGTAAACCGATGAACAAAAACAGATCCAGAGACAGGGAAGCATCGATCAGATGCTCAAACCTCAGAGGGAAGGCAGGGGAGGGGTAAGGGGGAGAGATCAACCAAAGGACTTGTATGCATGCATATCAGCCTAACCAATGGACGCAGACACCAGGGGTTGAGGGTGAGGGCAGGATTGGGGGTTGGGGGGTAATGGGAGGATATGGACACATATGTCATACCTTAATCAATAAAGAATGGGGTGGGGGGAGAAATTCCTGAAATCCAAAGAGCACTTGGACCAGAGATCCTCCCCTGACTCACTCGGTGTCCGCACCTGAGCCGCCCTGGCAGGGGGTCACTCAGAGATGATATTCCCACCTGATGGCCATGTTCATCTGTTCCCTGCAGGGCCCCGGATGGGGATGTGTCCTGCAGGGTCCTGAGGGGACGAGGTGCCGCGTGGACTATGCACCACGTTGCCTCTCGAAACTGAAACACGTACGCACACGTGGGCGTTCCCAGGGGTTTCGGGTCAGGGCTTGTGGGTCCCAAGTGCCACTTGCCATAGGGGCTGCTCTATGCCCCCTGATTATTTCTGGTTTGCAAACTGCAAAGAATGTTCAAGGCAGCTTTCCATGTGAGGGCCTGAAGCTGGGAAAGGGAAACCCACTACTATTTCCGGGAGCTGGGGGCCTGCGGGGGGGATGGGGGAGCTGGGGACTTCCTTCTCCTGACTGTGCCCGGTGACCCTGGGGCCAGCCCTGTGCTATGGGGGCTGCTTTGCTCTCAAACACCGCCCCCTGGTGGCTGAGACCAGGTCCTGAAGCAGAACTGTGTGCTGATGAATGTTGGCGGGATGTGTGCAAACTACCCTTCCATTCAGGCCGCCTGATTTCCTGCCAGTGACCTTTACTCGGGAAGGACACTGGCCCCACCTTGACAAAAAGTAAATCTTTTGCTCGGCAGGCATGGCTCTGTGGCTGAGTGTCGACCTAAGGACCAGGAGGTCATGGTCCGATTCCGGGTCAGGGCACAAGCCCAGGTGGCGGGCTGGATCCCCAGTGTGAGGCGTGGAGGAGGCGGCCTATCAATGATTCTCTCTCGCTATGGATGTTTCTCTCTCTCCCTCTCCTTTTCTCTCTAAAATCTGTAGGGAGCAGCTCTAAGGTCACGCAGACCTGTGGCAGGGGCACAAACAAGCCCCAGCCTGGAGGGCAGAGCTCTCCTAGCACAATTAAGCCTGACCTTGTCGCCCTCCCGAATTCCTCCCTAAGGAGCTAGTGTGCTGTGGGAGGTGCAGCAAGTGTTGCCCAAACAAGAACATTTGGATACGCTGAAACCGGTTTGGCTCAGTGGATAGAGCGTCGGCCTGCGGACTGAAAGGTCCCGGGTTCGATTCCGGTCAAGGGCATGTACCAGGGTTGCAGGCACATCCCCAGTGGGAGATGTGCAGGAGGCAGCTGATCGATGTTTCTAACTCTCTATCCCTCTCCCTTCCTCTCTGTAAAAAATCAATAAAATATATTTAAAAAAAGAACAATTGGATACATGTTAATCTACCCTTGTTTTAATCAGATTATAAAAATAAAGCAGCAGCGTGCAGGCTGGGTCTTGTGTGTCCTCACCCAGGCACAGGAGATCCACAAAGCCCCAGCTGTATTCTCTTGTCTGTCTTTTCTTCAATCCTTCACTGCCCATCCTCAGGTTCACCCTTGGCCGTGCTGGCATGGCACAAAAATCAATAAAAATATATTTAAAAAACAACAATTTAAAAAAAAACCAAAAAAGGAAATCTTGTTATTTCAAAATGGCAACATATAAGCAGTTTCGCTGCCACGCAAGATGGAGGAACAGGGACTTGGATTTGTCCTCCTTCCTGAAAACAGCCCCAAAACCAGACGAAATATGTGCAACAATGACGGTGCTCAAGACTCTGAACATCAGTCCAGGCCGGAGAGAGATCCCGGAGAGATGGGGAATGTCGAGCTGAGCCCTGAATGCCCTGCAGCTGCTGTCATCAGAGCGTTTCCAGCCATGGGACTTGAGGGGAGGGGAGCTGAGGCACAGCACCTCCCAAAGGCCCCCCAAAAACTGCTCTAAAAAAACAAAGTCGACTTTTTAAAAATGTTCAAACCAAAAGGAGGCAGGAAAAGAGGAAAAGGCGCCTGGGTGGGGTGGCTCAATGGTTGAGCGTCGACCTATGACCCAGGAGGTCACGGTTTGCTTCCCCTGTCAGAGCACATGCCTGGGTTGCGGGCTCGATCCCCAATGCGGGGCGTGCAGGCGGCAGCCGATCCATGATTCTCTTTCATCACTGATGTTTCTCTCTCCCCTCTCCCTCCCTCTCTCTGAAAAAAAAAAAAAAAAACGTAAAAAAATAAAATGAGGAGAGGGGAGTAGCTCTGTCTGTGGAGTAGCTCATTCTGTCTCACTGCTTCACTCATAAACTCTCTTTTACTTTAAACTCTAAAAAAAAAAAAAAGCCAGAAAAGAAAAAAAAAAAGAACCATGGACACATAGGAATCCTATAGCAAGTCAATAGGTTTAAATGTCACCATACCAATGATCATGTTAAAGAACAGTGACAAACACTGCTTTTAAAAGAGATTGGCCCTGACCTATTTGGCTCAGTGGGTAGAGCGTCGGCTTGCGGACTGAAGGGTCCCAGGTTCGATTCCCATCAAGGGCATGTACCTGGGTTGCGGGCACATCCCCAGTAGGGGGTGTGCAGGAGGCAGCTGTTTCTCATCTATGTTTCTAACTCTCTATGCCTCTTCCTTCCTCTCTGTAAAAATCAATAAAATATATTTAAAAAAAATTAAAGGCAGAGGTTAAGAGGGGAGGGGCTTAAAGGGGTGGAACTCCGGTCAAAGCAGGTTAGAGGGGAACCTTTGGCTCTTTCGGGAAATTGTTCAAAATAAATAAGTATAAATAAATAAATAAATAAAAGGCAGAGATTGCAGGCTTAGGGGGAAAAGAAAGATCCGACTAGAATAGATGCTGGGTACAAGAACCCACCTTAAATACAGGGGGGGCAAACTAAAGGGACCCTAAATACTGAATACACTGTGGTCCCCTGTGGCGACATTCACATGAAGTCTGCGGTCTAGTGAGTAGCCAAGTGCCAACGTGGGCTTCTTAGTTGTGACAGATCCTACAGTCACGGGAGGTGAGGGCATCGGGACCCTGGGTGGAGGGCATCGGGGCCCTGCACACCCCCTCCCCGCCCCCCCAGCCTTTCTGTGAATCCACAATTACTCTAATGGCAACCACAGGAGACGCAGGGATCACGGGGAACGCGCAGAACAGCAGAAGCTGGGGAGGAAGAGCCTTGGAATGCTGCTCCGCCACCTGCTGTCGCTGCCGTGACCCGTCCTGCACCCGGACCGGGTGACTTTATCCGGGTCCTGGAGGGAAACACTTGCAAGTTTAGCTACGAGAAGTTAAAAAAAAACAATAGGCCTGTTTACAGAGATGGTGCAAACACTCAGCCTCCATCAGCGGCCTCGCGGACCTGCTACCTGCCCCTCTCTATGGGCCTGCTACCGGCCCCCCTCTACGGGCCTGCCTCTTCACCAGGACCCCACACCTGTATTTTGCCGTCCCCCGTCTCTGCCCACCTAAGCCGGGCTTGTCTCCAAGCGTGGGCACCCGCCATCCCTCTGCCGGACTCTCCGTTCCGTTTCAGGGACTAAGGGCGCTTCCATTTCCGGTGGGGCCTGTATTCACCCCTTTTTACGCTCGTCATTCCCTTCCCCAGGCAACCCCATCCCTGGACGGCGGGCAGTCCCACAAGTCCCAGCCACCCTGGTTTATGTCTACAATAGGAATAGTAAATGGCTACCACGAACGCAGCCAAAAACTCGGCTAAAGGACGAACGCAACGCCCAACACGGTCGCGCGTGTCCCCTCGGGGCCACCGTCCCCACCCCGTCTTCCGGCTTGTCAGGAGCGC
>NW_006288117.1:167736-168388 GCF_000327345.1 Myotis davidii | reverse complement strand
GTGCCAGGTGCCTCCCCCCGGACCCCGCCGGGCCTTTCCGCATTCTCCTTCCGGGGCCGCCCCCCTTCTGTTCCCCCTTTAAGACTTTCCCCAGGGCCGTCCCCTCATTTCTTGTAGGATTTCCGGGTTCTCCAGCCGGATTCGCCTTGGAGCGCACCCGAACTAGTCATTATTCCTTCGGGTTTAGGATCTCCCCGCCCCCCAGTCCTTGCCCCCCAAGACACCCATTCACTTCCTTGTATCCTCCCCACCCCGCCCTTACCTTCCGAAAGGGCTCCGGCACCCCGCGGCTTTCTCTGCTCACCCCCACCTCCTCCCCGCGGGCTACCCCTCCTCTAGGTCGGGAGCCTTGGGGGACCTTTCTGAAGTCTCTCTCTCTCTCTCTCTCTCTCTCTCTCTCAAGATGGGTGGGGAGCGTCCGGTCCGGGGCCCCGACATCATCTGGTCTGGCCCTGCCGAGGCGGGAGGGTGTGTTAATTAAATGTTTGACCCATTTTTAAGCTGATGGGTTTTGTATGGGCCTCGATTGTTGTTACAAACGTCCTGCTGTTCCGGGGCAGGAAGAGGGTCCCCACCCCTGTGCTCAGCCGTCTAGGCCTCACGGTGACGTTCCCTCTGGGCTCCTCCAGAAACCCCCTTTTCGGTTTTTTTT
>NW_006288117.1:167421-167687 GCF_000327345.1 Myotis davidii | reverse complement strand
CCCCCCCCCCCCCCCCGCTGTGCTGTGCTCGGGGCTGGGTCAGAGCTGCCCTCTCTACCGAGTTCTCCAGCCCTGAGGGTGCCCTCTCTCCCGCTGCTGCTCAGGAATTCACAGTCCTCACCCTTGGGGAGGCCCCACCCCGCCCTCTGACCTCCCCCTGTCTTGGGGTGCCCCTGCTCCTTCCCTTTCATAGTGGGTTTCAGATCCTTCTCCTTCCCCCTGGGGAATCCCCTCAGACTTCCGTCTGTTTCGAGTCTTTCGCTTTT
>NW_006288117.1:165751-167244 GCF_000327345.1 Myotis davidii | reverse complement strand
GGCCCTTTGGTCCCACACTCTGCCCCGGGGCTCCCCTCTCACGCTCCCCTTCCTGCCTGGCTTCCCTGAGCCCATCTGCTTCTCGCCCCCACTTTGTGACGTCTCTTTTGCTGCTGCTTGAGTCTCCCGAACGCAGCGGTTCTCAACCTGTGGGTCGCGACCTCTTTGGGGGTCGCCTAGGACCATCGGAAAACACACACATAATTACATACTGTTTTTGTGATTCATCACTATGCTTTCATTATGTTCAATTTGTAACAATGAAAATACATCCTGCATATCAGATATTTACATTACTTTGTAACAGTAGCAAAACTACAGTTATGAAGTAGCAACGAGAATAATTTTATGGTTGGGGGTCACCACAACCTGAGGAACTGTATTAAAGGGTCGTGGCATGAGGAAGGTTGAGAACCACTGCCCTAACGGATCCTTTTCTTGCAGACGGTGAAAAAGCAATCTGGCTCCCGAGGTTCCCCCCTTACACCCCAGGGTCCAGATGGCGGCCAATGTGGGTGATCAGCGCGGCACCGACTGGTTAGTGGGCTAGAGGGACAGAGGGACAGAGGCGGGGGGGAGGGTGCAAGAGGAGCGAGCCCCAGCGTCGTCCTCCTCCTTGGGGAAGGGTGTCTTGGGCGCCAGGGGCAGTGATGCCGCCGCCCCTGGGGGTCAAGGCAGGGCTGGCCCACTGGCCGCAGAGTGAGGGAGCCTGGGCTGCCGTGTGGGGGCGTCAAGCCTTCGGAGCCCTCACTTGCCACCGTCCAGTGCTGGTTTGCAAGATCGCGATGCTTCGTTCAGTGAACCGATTGGGGGCAACCTTCAGCACTTACTCAGGCACTTATCTTCTTGCAAATTCCTTATTTTTTCCAAAACAGTGTGATGATAGCCTGCGGAGTGGGGTGGTGTCGGGCAGAGTTCATTGTTCCTAGACCACTTAGACCTGCCAGGCACCAGGCCCTGTGTTCGGGTCTGCACGTGTTGTAGCGCCTTGTTTGCTTTATATTTAACAACTGCTGTGCACCAGGCCCTGCACAAGTCCGCTAGGTAGGGAGTCGCCTTGACTCCACACAGAGAACCGACACAGAATCGGGTGTCAGCACGTCCTAGATTGGGGGGTGTAGGCTGCAGGAGCCAGTGAGGGGCCTGTGATCCCACAGGCTGGGTGGTGGCTTTCCCACCTCGCCCCCTCCCCGCGTCGGGACAGCAGCCGACTCTGCTCTCCGCAGGTCCTCCCAGTACGGCATGGTGGCCGGTGACTCCACACAGAGAACCGACACAGAATCGGGTGTCAGCACGTCCTAGATTGGGGGGTGTAGGCTGCAGGAGCCAGTGAGGGGCCTGTGATCCCACAGGCTGGGTGGTGGCTTTCCCACCTCGCCCCCTCCCCGCGTCGGGACAGCAGCCGACTCTGCTCTCCGCAGGTCCTCCCAGTACGGCATGGTGGCCGGGGCGGGCAGGGAGAACGGCATGGAGACGCCCATGCGAGAACCCCG
>NW_006288117.1:163276-164177 GCF_000327345.1 Myotis davidii | reverse complement strand
GTAAGTGCCAGGCACCAGGCCCTGTGTTCGGGTCTGCACGTGTTGTAGCGCCTTGTTTGCTTTATATTTAACAACTGCTGTGCACCAGGCCCTGCACAAGTCCGCTAGGTAGGGAATCGCCTTGACTCCACACAGAGAACCGACACAGAATCGGGTGTCAGCACGTCCTAGATTGGGGGGTGTAGGCTGCAGGAGCCAGTGAGGGGCCTGTGATCCCACAGGCTGGGTGGTGGCTTTCCCACCTCGCCCCCTCCCCGCGTCGGGACAGCAGCCGACTCTGCTCTCCGCAGGTCCTCCCAGTACGGCATGGTGGCCGGGGCGGGCAGGGAGAACGGCATGGAGACGCCCATGCACGAGAACCCCGAGTGGGAGAAGGCCCGCCAGGCCCTGGCCAGCATCAGCAAGGCGGGCGCTGCCGGCAGCTCCAAGGCCAGCAGCAACGGGCCTGTGGCCAGCTCACAGGTGAGGAGGCCACGCGGCCTGGGCACCCTGCGGGGGCGGGGGTCGCTGGGGGCAGGACAGCTTGGTACCCTCTCGGGTCACCGCATCAGAGTGCCCCCAGAGTGGGGGAGGCAGGGCCGTTCCGCGAAGGCCCAGGGTGCCAGTGTCCCCGTCCCTGAGGCACTGAGTCTGAGGGCAGAGGCTGGCTCTGTGGAGACGGCCCCAGTCTGTTCCTGGGCAGTTACCCTGTTTCCTGGTTAAGGGGGCCGTGGCCGTGGGCTCTGCTGCCCAGGCTGACGCGCGTGGGCCTCTCCCCACAGTACGTGTCTCAGGCGGAAGCCTCGGCCCTGCAGCAGCAGCAGTACTACCAGTGGTACCAGCAGTACAGCTACGCCTACCCCTACAGCTACTACTACCCCGTGGTGAGTGCACCCTCCGCGTCCCCGTGGCACTGCGGGTT
>NW_006288117.1:161872-163236 GCF_000327345.1 Myotis davidii | reverse complement strand
CCAGCCTCGCCCCCAGAGGGCGCCTTCTCTGAGGAGCTTGGTTATTGAAAGGCAAACGCCCTGCCCCCTGCCCTCCGCTCTGCTGCTCTCCTCGGCCTTTTCTTCCCCAGCACTTACTGCTGGGCGGTTACGTGTGTCTGCAGCCGCCTGTGTTTTGAGTCCCAGCTTCACTCGGGCAGGGGCTGTCCAGGGTCCCACTGAGAGGAGCTGGCGCACAGCAGTTCCTGTGGCACAGGGACAGAATTCTGAGGGCGAGCGCAAGTGGGATATAGGCCTGCTGGAGGTTTTAATTTTATTTAACACTTTCCTTAACGTGAGAGAATTTGGTGCATTCATGTGGTAGAGAGAGAAGCAGAGGGCTGAGGGATGAGGGGCGGGTCAGGACTGTGTTGGCTGCTGAGCAGCAGGAGGAGGGGAGCCGGCCTGCCACTCACCCTCCTCCCTGCCTGTGCAGAGCATGTACCAGGGCTACGGCTCCCCCTCCCAGTACGGGATGGCCGGCTCCTACGGCTCAGCCACACCCCAGCAGCCAGCAGCCCCCCAGCACCAAGGCACTCTGAACCAGGTAACGCCCAGCCCGTGTCTGTGTCAGGTTCCGGCTGGGGATGTAGTTTGTGAGTGTTGTTGAGCCACCCGCCTCCTGCCCAGCAAGTCCTGCTTTGAGAATGACGCGGGCAGAGCAGAGGTTTTGAAACCAGGATGGGTTTGGGGCTCAGCAAGGCCAGGGCCTGGGCTGTTGGGTGATGGTGGGGGCAGCCTGTAGTGTGGCAGCTTGTCTGTGCATCCCCCCCGCCTGTGCACCTGTGCACAGCTGCACACATGCTCTGGCCTTGCACTTACATGCACTTTGGCGGAGTGGTGGGGCTAGTGCAGGGAGGCGAGGGATCTGGGTTCGAATCCCAGCACCCCCTCTGGGGTGTGACCTGCTGCTCAGCCAGCTCAGTGAGAGTGGTGACTGGCTTATTGCAGAGCTGCTGGGAGTGTGTAAGCGTGTGTGCGCCATGGCTGATACGGTACACGTGCTCAGACCATAACCACTGTGGGGGGAGTGGTGGAGGGGGCTGCCACTTACCAACTGGGGGCATGGGAAAGGAGCACCTGTCTGAGCCCGTCTTCCCGTCTTCTCAGCCGTGGAAGGGTGGTTAGGAGACCCCGTTCCCCCGGGGAGGGTGATGGTGGGGCTGAAAGCTGTGATGTGACCTGGGTGTGAGAGCCACGGAGGCCCTGGTCCCGCCCTCAGTGCCTCTTCCTCCGACAGCCCCCCGTGCCTGGCATGGACGACGGCCGGTCCTACCAGGCCCCTCCCCCGCAGCTGCCAGCAGCTCAGCCCCCTCAGCCCTCCCACCCTTCCCCCGGCTCACGCT
>NW_006288117.1:160655-161754 GCF_000327345.1 Myotis davidii | reverse complement strand
GCTACCGCTACCCCGAGCCGGCCAAGCCCAAGAAGGGCCAGCAGCTGTGGAACCGCATGAAGCGTAAGTGGGCAGCGTGGGGAAGCCAGGGCGCGGCTGGGCCTCAGCCTGGGCAGGGGCACGGGGTGCAGGGATTGTCCCAAGGCCTCGGGGGCTGCCTGGAGCTAGGCCTGCCGTTCCCAGGGGCTGGGGTGGGCCTAACTCCAGCTTTCGCTGCTCCCCACCCCCAGCCGCCCCCGGCACTGGTGGTCTCAAGTTCAACATTCAGAAGCGGCCCTTCGCGGTCACCAACCAGAACTTCAGCTCCGCCTCGGAGGGCCAGCACAGCGGCTTCGGCTCCCAGCCCAACCCCGAGAAGGCCCAGAACCACAGGTGACGACCCTTGTCCGGTACTCGGCACCCGAGGACGCCAGGCAGGCCCCGCTACTCTGGAGGGCGGGGTGGCTCCCTCGGGGTGGCTGTGAGCGTAAACGGGAGGGAAAGACGCTGGCGTCGAGCCTGCCTGTGCGTCAGCTCACGGAGCGGTGGCGGTGAGGGGCTTTGCCGGAGTGGGTGCTCCCAGCTGAGTCCCCACTTCTGCCCCTGCGCAGGGGGAACCTGTCCGGGAAGCCAGACGACTGGCCGCAGGACATGAAGGAGTACGTGGAGCGCTGCTTCACGGCCTGCGAGTCGGAGGAGGACAAGGACCGCACGGAGAAGCTGCTCAAGGAGGTGCTGCAGGCCCGGCTCCAGGATGGCTCTGCCTATACCATCGACTGGAGCCGGGAGCCTCTGCCCGGGTGAGTCCAACCTGGAGATGAGGCCAGGGCTGCCTGGGTGCTGGGCAGCGGCTAGGGCTGCCTGGGTGCTGGGCAGGGCCGAGGGTTGGAGCTGAGGCCCGCGGAAGCAGGTGGGCGAATCACCAGGGTGGAGTGTCCCTGGGGCAGCTGGCCGGTTGGGTGGGAGGCGTGGGTTGGTGATGTCCTGCTCTGTCCTCAGGCTGACTCGGGACACTGTGGCAGAGAGCCCCAAGAAGAAGCGGTGGGAGGCCCCCAGCAGCCTTCACCCTCCCAGGGGGGCAGGCGGCACGACCAGGGGCGGGGGTGCCCAGTCACAGCCT
>NW_006288117.1:156399-160586 GCF_000327345.1 Myotis davidii | reverse complement strand
GACAGTTCCTACTCCGGGAACGAGTGTCAACCTGTGGGCCGCCGGAACCCGCCCCCCAAGGGCCGGGGCGGTCGGGGGGCCCACATGGATCGGGGCCGAGGCAGGGCGCAGCGAGGCAAGAGGTGAGTCCGCCTTTGCGTGGGTGGCCAGGGAGGGAGCTGTGCCCCTGGGCCACGTAGCAGAGGCCTGGTGGTGCTCAGTGCCCGTCTCCTTCACCGCCCCCCCACCCCCAAGGCATGATCTAGCGTCCACCAAGCGCAACCGCAAGAGGATGGCGGCGCTGGGGGGTGAGGACCCCGAGCGCGAGCTGAAGAAGCAGAAGCGGGCAGCCCGCTTCCAGCACGGACATTCCCGCCGCCTGCGCCTCGAGCCCCTGGTGCTGCAGGTGGGCGGCCTGGAGAGCAGCGGGGGCGACCCCGACTGGCAGGAGCTGCAGATCGTGGGCACCTGCCCTGACATCACCAAGCACTACCTGCGTCTCACCTGCGCCCCCGACCCGTCCACGGTGCGCCCTGTGGCGGTAAGTGCTGGGAAGGGCAGGGCCGGGCTGGCCGGGTGGGCACTGGGAGGGTGAACTGAGCACAGCTTGTGCCTCCGAGCCCTGGGTCCCCAGCACGCAGCCTTGTCGGGGACTTGCCAGGCCTCCGGGTCCTACTTGGGATGGGACAGAGGACCCGGTCCTCACAGGCCCAGGAACATGGCCGTGCGTGTTCATGTCCCGGGTGCGCGCAGGCCGGGCGCTGACGTGGGACTGGCCCAGGAGCTCTCCCGCGGTCTGGGTTTTTCCTCACGCGTGGGCCACTAGGCGGGTTTGATGCCTCAGCCTTCATTTTAGACACCGAGTTAGGGGGCTCAACAGGGTTTGGAGTGTCCCCGCTCTGCCTGCATGTAACTGAGCTCCATGTGGCGGCCTTCCAGGTCTTGAAGAAATCGCTGTGCATGGTCAAGTCCCAGTGGAAAGAGAAGCAGGATTATGCCTTCGCCTGCGAGCAGATGAAGTCCATCCGGCAGGACCTGACGGTGAGGGGCTGGGGCTGGGTGACGGGCTGGGGGTGGGGGGTGCGTCCCGCCCTGCTCTGGCCTGACTCCTCTCCTTGCTGCCCCAGGTGCAAGGCGTGCGCACCGAATTCACCGTGGAGGTGTACGAGACACACGCCCGCATCGCCTTGGAGAAGGTGAGTGGGCTGCTGGGCTGCTGGGCTCCTCTCGGGCTGCTCCCAGGCTCCTCCCCAGCCTCACACTGCTCCTCCTCGCCTGTCCGCCCACCAGGGTGACCACGAGGAGTTCAACCAGTGCCAGACGCAGCTCAAGTCACTGTACGCGGAGAGCCTGCCCGGCAACGTGGGTGAGTTCACCGCCTACCGCATCCTCTACTACATCTTCACCAACAACTCGGGCGACATCACCACGGAGCTGGCCTACCTGACGCGGGAGCTGAAGACGGACCCTTGTGTGGCCCATGCCTTGGCACTGAGGGCAGCCTGGGCTCTGGGCAACTACCACCGCTTCTTCCGGCTCTACAGCCACGCGCCCTGTATGTCTGGCTACCTCATAGACAAGTTTGTGGACCGGGAGCGCAAAGCCGCCCTCAAGGCCATGATCAAAACGTATGTTCAGTTGAGCTCCCCCGTGTCCCCCCCTCTTCCCCCTCCATTCCTGGCGAGCAGGCCTCTAGCTCCAGTCCCGGCCTGTCCTGGCCCCTTCTCCCTGTCTCGTCCTCCCCTGCTGTCCCTCCTGCTCCCCTTTGCTCGGCCCTCCCTCTGGCCCTCTTCCACCATTCTTTCTTTCCGTTCCGGGGTCCCTCCACCCCCTGCGGGTTTTCTTCCCACTCACATCACCTGGGACCCTGGCTGGTCAGCTCTGGGCTCCCTGCCTTCGTGGCCTCTGTTTGCCTTTCTCTCGGGGGCTCTCCTGCCACAGCTCTTGCTCTGGAGACACACTAGAAAACATGGCCCTGCTCGTGGCAGCTTCTGGTCCAATGGGGCAGGGCCCATTCCCACTTGACTTGAGTCTTCTGCGGGTGCCAGATGTTAGGGAAACGGCGAGATGCCGGGCAGGCTGGGCCTGTCCCCCGACATTGGGTGCCCGCCACATGCTTGAGAGCGAGGGGACTCTGTTCTTAGGGCAGTGAGCCTCCTGGGAGACAGGGACGTGTCAGGAGGTGCCTTTTGTTGTCACAGTTGTCACAGCCAGGGCTGCTGCTGGCCTGTGGTGGGTAGAGTCCAGGATGCTGCTGACCAGCCCACAGTGCCTGGCGCCCCACAGCACTAATGGGGCCCGCTGTCGGCCTCTCCGAGGGCGAGGGCCCTGAACGCCATGTCTGTTAGCTTTCGATCCATGTGGATGGTTTGGAGCCTGGGACGGGACGTTCGAACCAAGGTTAGGGACACTCCAGGGCAGCAGTTCTCAACCTGTGGGTCGAGAACCCTTGCGGGGGTGGGGTGGGGGGGTGAGTCGAACGACCCTTTCACAGGGGTCACCTAAATACAGCCTGCATATCAGATATTTACATGACAATTCATAACAGTAGCAACATGACAGTGATGAAGTAGCAACGAAAGTAATTTTATGGTTGGGTCACCACATGAGGAACTGTATTAAAGGGCCGTGGCATTAAGGAAGGTTGCGAACCACTGCTCTAGGGCCAGGAAATAGAGGGGGACATGGGCAGAAACGGGGTGAGGATGCACAGGAGCTGCCTCCTGGCAGTGCGTCCACCCTCTGCAGCCCGACAGGCCCCGGCGGGGGAGCTCTTGAGCTCACTCCAGCTCGGGTAGCGGGGCCGGGACTCCTCCTTGTTAGTGTGTGTGCTTGCCTAGGTGAGAGGGGCCTGGCCTGGCCTGGCACTGCCTTTCCTTGGCAGACGGGTCCCTGCAGGCTGGCCAGGAGGCCAGCTCGGGGGGGCAGCCGGCTCTCCTGGGCTCCATGGACAGTAGGGCTGGGGCCACACATGGGCTTGGGGCAAGGCCCATTCCGAGTTCTCTGAGCCACTAGTGTCCCAGGCGACACGCAGTGGCTGTGCCCCGGCCCAGCAGTTCCCGGGGGGGATTGGGGGGGCGGTTTGTGAGGGAGATGACTCGGCCTACAGGCGAGGGTTCGCTCAGGCAGCGAGCACTTAGACAGCTGCTTCCGGGCGCAGCCCCTTGCTCAACAAGCAGTGTCTCTTGTGACAACCAGACTTTCCTGTGGGATGTGTAGGAAGTGCTGGCTGGCACCTGTGCCCAGGGCATCCCTGAGGCGCTCAGACCCAGGGTTGGAGTCCCGTGAGGGCCGGGTCCCCAGAGTAGCAGTCAACCCTCCCATCCTGTGCCTGTCCCCATGGGCCATCTGCCTGGCCCCTGCCCTCGGCCACAGTGGCCCTCTCCTGAGGGACTGCTCAGGCCTGGGAGCAGTGGAAGAGCCGGTGAGGCCCTTCCCTCCCCTCCTTCCCGCCTCCCGCACAGGTAAGTGAGGGTAAAGGGGGCACCACTGGGATTGGGGCTGTCAGCCCCGGATCAGGGCCCCCCAAGGTCCAGAGGTGGGGAGGTGGGTGAGGGGTGGGTACCAGAGGTCAGCAGGTAATGTGCTAAGGAAACCCTTTGGGTGTCGGAAGGGGGGCACCCACTCCCTGTTCGTGGGGGCCCCTGCCCACCGCCCGCCTCATCACATTCTCCTCTTGTTTCCGTAGCTTCCGCCCTGCGCTGCCAGTCTCCTACCTGCAGGCCGAGCTGGCCTTCGAGGGCGAGGCCGCCTGCCGGGCCTTCCTAGAGCCCCTAGGCCTGGCCTACACGGGCCCGGACAACACCAGCATCGACTGCCGCCTCAGCCTGGCGCAGCTGTCCGCCTTCTGAGCACCGCGCCACGGGGGTGGGGGCAGGGCTGCGGCCCCACGCCACCTCTGCAGATTTTGTTTTTGAGCCATGGACTTGGGTTGTAAATTAATTGTGGGGAGTGAGCTCCAGGAAGAGCCACCATCCCTGCCCCCGTTTTCCTACCGGGGAGTCTGTACAGAGATTTTTCTACGTTTTTATTTTTGCCTCAGAGGAATAGGATGGGGAGGAGGGGGGCAGCCGAGGGTTGGGGGCTTGGTCTGTCCACACTGCACCTCTACTAATGCTGTCTCAGTGTTTTCTCTCTCTCTCTCTCGAGCTTGTACTCCAGTACCAACTCGGCACCCTGGCCCATCTCATGCCAGGGGGCCACCAGAA
>NW_006288117.1:154633-156341 GCF_000327345.1 Myotis davidii | reverse complement strand
CCCCCATCTGCCTACCTCACCACAGACTCTTGTTGCCCAGCCCTCCGGGGCCTCAGTGCTCGGGGCGCGGGGAGCCGCAGAGACTGTGTCTTGCCCTCGGCTCCCGCCCCAGAAACGCCATCGCCACACCAGGCCACCAGCAGATCCACGTTGCCACCTGCACTGAAGACTCCGGAGGCCATCGCGGGACCTCACCGGCCGGGCCGCCTCGTCTGCAGTTGTATTAAGTTGTCTCGTGTCCCCTCCTCCTGCCACCCCAGTGTTTCTTCTAGTTTTTTTTCCCTCCCTCCCTCTTCCCCCTCCTGCTCCCTCCTCCCTTGGTTCAGCACAGGTAAACGGTTCCCCTCCCCGCCTTCATGGATCACCAGCTCACGTCACATTTCCTTCTCGTTTCTTTTTGTGTGTTTATTTAAGTTATTTTCCCTCCTTCCTCCCCTTTTCTTTTCCCCTCCCTCCCTCTTCTGCCATGTAATTGGAGGTTGTGCAATGAGTTTGCAAACAGCTGGACTGTCAGGCTGCTTTTTTTCCAGATATTCCTTCTCTGCCTCCCCTCCCCTCCCCCCTCCCCCTTTCTTTCCTTCATTCTTTCTTTGGATCACTGAGCACGTGTGGAAGCTTGAGAGAAACCACAATTAAAGAGAGAGAGCGAGCGTGTGCTTTGTCCCTCCTGCTTGGACTGGATCTCCTCCTGTGTTTGGCACTGAGATCCGGTTTGTCACCCCAGGGGGATCTCGGCCAGGGGCTGGTAGGTGTCCCCTGCCCTCCCCATGCGGCACAGCCAGAGTTGTCTCAGGAGCTGGCTCCCCAGCGCCTGCCCTGGGCTGGACCCAGGCACGGGGAGGTGGCCTTGAGAGCCCCGGGGGACCTTGGCCAGCGTGAGGTGGGGGTGCAGCCCCCCTAGGGGCTGTAGCACTCTGAGCCCTTCAGCCTCCAGCCTCTGGCTCAGCACTTGGGCCATGTTTTCCAGGGGCGGGGAGGGGGGCGCACAGAGCACATGGGGGCCCAGGAGCACCAGCTGCCTAAACGTCACCTGCGGGGGTACCTGAAGTCCCGGATCTGAGAGGGCGCGTTTCAGCGCACTGACCGCGGCCGCTGTCTCGCCAGGGCCCCCCAGCCTCAGCAGGGCCAGGGTCAGGTGCAGGGCCTGGGGGGGCACCAGGAAAGCAGCGCACGATGGCGCAGCTCGGACCAGCTCTTCCTGGGCCTTGGCCACCCCCGCCTGCAGCCCGGGCTCTGTCACCATGAGGGCCACAAAGTGCGTGGGCCGTGGCTGGCGAGGGGCTGTGGCCCTGGCCGCGGTGGCGTCTCCGCCAGCTTCGGGCCAAGCCTCAGTACCCCACTCCACACGACACCCCTCTTTCGTCTTGGAAAAGTCATCCGGGGGCTGCCCTGGGACCACCACGGTCTGCGCCTCTCTGGTCCTGGCTTTGGCGGCCGGCTTCAGCGCCCTTTCTGGCTCCACCCGTGGGGAAGCGGGACTGCTGGCCCCGCCCAGCTCCTGGCCCTTCACCGAAGTCCCCTCCAGCTGCCCGTCTCAGGCGGCTGTCTGAGCCCTCCTGCCGGGGCCCCAGAGCGGGGCGCAGCCGCGCAGTCCTGTGCTTCCTGGGCCCCAGATGTGTCCTCGACTCCACGCTCATCCCCGCTGTCGGGCGCCTCTCTGGTTCCGGGCGCGTGCTCGTCCTCGTGCGCGTCCGCGTCATCCCGCACT
>NW_006288117.1:153139-153535 GCF_000327345.1 Myotis davidii | reverse complement strand
CTGGAGCGACTCAGGCCGCCCCCCCCCCAGTGGCGCTGTCAGGACGAATGAATGGGCCTGTGGGCGCGGCCATGTCGGGACCCGCCCCCGGCTCTCCTAAAGGGGCCACGTCCCTCTGAAGGGTCCGGTCTCCGCGGTACCTGAGCCGCAGGTGACACACCTGTCTCTTAAAGGCGCCGGGACCCCCTCACCCTCTGCCCACGTGCACAGTGAAGAGACAGAGGCGGGCGCAGACCTTAGTCGTTTATGTATAAAGAAGTGGGCTGCGGGAAGGCAGGGGAGCCGGGACCCTACAGGCCGATGACGTCGTCCAGCTCGAGGTCCGCGCTGGGGCGGCAGCGAGCCCTGGGGTGCTGGGCCCCGGAGCTGGGGTCCGCGTCGGGCTTGGCGGCAGCG
>NW_006288117.1:148192-152894 GCF_000327345.1 Myotis davidii | reverse complement strand
CGCTTCTTGGGCTGCGCGGGGCCCAGCTGCTTCAGCACCGGCATCTGCGGGGGAGGAGGGGGGGTCAGTGGGGCCTCGGTCCAGAGGGGACCCCTGTAGGAGCCCCCCAGCGCTGGGTCTAGCCAGCCGCTCCCAGGATGCCTCCCATAGAGACAGGATGATGGTGCGGGGATTGCTCCCATTTTACAGGTGGGGAAAACTGAGGCTCCGCGAGGCCCAAGGTCGCAGCTGCTTGAGTCACATCTCACTCAGCCCTGGGTCTGCCCGTGACCACCACGCGGTGCTGATTCCAGTAAGAACAAACACGTGAGGTGCCTAGAGGCCAGGCAATGAGCCACCCTCGGGGGTGCCCCCCAAACTTGGCAAAAGCCCCAGCTCCTCACACATGGGGGTCCCCGAACCCAGGGCTGACGGCGCCCGTGGGGGCAGCCGGCACGGAGCCTGGGGCCCACACGCTTCCGGAGGCCGGGGAAAATGCTGACCTGTTTTATTTATTTTTAAAATGTCCAGATTATATTTGTGTTTATACCAAACGCAGTCACAAAATACAAGTTCATCTTTAAGGAAGGGGCTTGCCTGAAGATGCTAACCGGGAATTCTAACCTTTTTTAGGGCGGGCCTGGGAATCTGCATCGAGGCACAGTGTGTCCTGATGAGAATGATTTGGGTTTGAAAGAGACCATATAGCCCTGACCGGTGTGGCTCAGTGGATATGGCGTCGGCCTGTGGACTGAAAGTTCCCAGGTTCGATTCCGGTCAAGGGCATGGACCTTGGTTTCAGGCACATCCCCAGTGGGGGGTGTGCAGGAGGCAGCTGATGGATGTTTCTAACTATTCCTCTCTGTAAAAAATCAATAAAATATATTAAAAAAATAGTGATTGTGATATATAGTTATTTAAAAAAAGAGAATAAGAGACAATATAATGTCTCATTTTTTTGTAAGATAATGACGATAAAGCAAACTGTTTTACGTTACAAGATTGGCCCAATGGCATGAACTGGAGGCAGGCAGCGCATACACTGTAAGCGAGGTGTCCCCTGGCCACGTGGACACTCAGGGTTCACGTTTCAGGGAAATGCCTGCCAACCTTTGCCCACATCCTGCAGCCGGGCTGCTGTTTATGAGACCTCTGGGAGGGCCTGTGATGGCCTCGGCCTTTGTGCTAACCGTCGGTTGTGACGAAGGCTCTGTTTGAACGGAGGCCCCACCCTTTGCCAGCTGCAGGTCTTGGGATCCGTGACGGGAATCTCTCTGTTTCCTCTCTGTAACATGGATGAAACATCACCAGCTCCCTCCCAGGGCACAAGGAAAACCTCAAAGAACACGACATGGAAAAACTGTATTTGCAAGGCTGCCGGCCCATTGGTAGTGCTAGGGTGGGGGGGCCAGGTGTGCGTCCCCAGCCATCACGGAGGAACAAGATTTATAGGTTTGATCGAATCCTTTGAGGAAAGCTGGAGGAAAAGTAAGGCCGGAAGAACTTAAAATTGCGGCAGATGGACATGCATGAGAACTGCCCTCTACCCTACACACACACACACACACACACACGCTCTCTATTTATTTCTCTGGGAGAACCAGTCTTGATTCACCACCTCAGCTATGTTTCTCAGGCTGCTCTGACCTCAATCGAGACGAATAAACATTTTCATTGCAACCTGTGCAAACAACCACCCCTCCTCCCCCTCCGTCAGCCGCGTGAGTGGAAAAAAGCACAAAACAAGATTTACTGTTAAAACACGCTAAGCACGGGAATATTTTCAATTCTTTTTTTTTTTTAAATGCTGACCTCCGCTCACGAATGCATCTCAGTTCACAGTTTCAAAGACAAAATCCTTGCCCCGGCCAGGTGGCTCAGTTGGTTGGAGCATCATCCTGTTACCCCCAAAGGTGGCGGGTTCGATGCCCAGGCAGGGCACACACCTAGGTTGTGGGTTCCATCCCCAGTTGGGGTGCATTCGAAACAACCAGCGTTTCTCTCACACATCAATGTTTCTCTCTCTCCCTCTCGGTCTGCCTCTCTTCCTCTCTCTAAAATCAATTTTAATAAATCCTCTCTCTGGGTGCCCAGTATGAAAAAAGCACAAAACAAGATTTACTGTTAAAACATGCTAAGCACGGGAATATTTTCAATTCTAACCTTTTTTCTGAAAAAATGAACTGTCTCAGGGACTTGTGGGACTTGAACAAAAGACCTAACATTTGTTCACTGGCGTCCCAGACTCAGCAGAAAGAATGCGAGGCTGGAAAGTATTTGAAGAAATAGCCCTGGCCGGGAGCTTAGTTGGTTGCAGCATTGTCCCCTACCCCAAAAGGTTGTGGGTTCCATCCCCAGTTGGGGCGCATTCGAAACAACCAGCGTTTCTCTCACACATCAATGTTTCTCTCTCTCTTCCTCTTGGTCTGTCTCTCTTCCTCTCTCTAAAATCAATTTTTAAAAATCCTCTCTCTGGGTGCCCAGTATTACTCAGAAAGCCAACTGCCCCAGTTTGGATCAGCCTGTGTGTGCCCTTTGCTGTGTGGCTTTGAACAAGCGACTTAACCTTTCTGACTTCACGTCCTCGACATGAAAATGGAATGATACTCACACAATACTGCTCTGCAAGGATAGGCACGCTGTGGGCCATGAACTTAGCACGGTGCCCGGCAGGCGCACAGTGAACGCTCGGTATGTGCTCAGGGCAGCCCCACCTGGGGTCACTGTGCCCTGCCCCAGACAAGGAAGCAGACAGGCCTCAGAGAGAGGAGGCGACTCGCCCAAGATAACAAAGCCAGCTCCGTGGGGCTCCAGAGTCCAGACCGACCACCTCAACTGCCTCCAGCCCCTGGCTCCGATGCCTCCCCCGGGCAGCTCTCGGCCACTGCTTCTCCCTGCCCGGCCCTAGCTGGCCCCGCACCCCGCCCTCCTTTGGCCCCATCACCAGCATTCTCCCCAGGTCTTCGTTTCTGACCGCAAACACACCTGGGCTGCTATTTCCTTTCTGTGGGACCCGGAACCCACTTCCCCAACCCTAAACCTCTGTCGACTCAGCAGAAAAACAGGGAGCAGAAGGCCCGGGTGCAAGGGGTGGTCGCAAGGTACTCTCGCGATGCACTTATTCTGAGCCAGGAGGGCCCTGCAGATGGACAAAGTCCCGTGATCCTCACATCATCCCACCCAGGGGGAGACCCCTGTCATCCTGTCTGCTTTACAGCTGTGGTGGCCCAGGCTCGCTCAGAGAAGGGGGGGTGCCTGGCCCGGCGTCACACAGCAGCAGCGTCCGAGGGCTGGGTTTGGGTGTCAGCGGGCGGCCTGCAGAGCTAAGGGTGGCAGGAGATTGCTGACAGCCCCCATTGGATGGGGCGGGCCGCGAGCTTCCCCGTGGAAAAAATGATGTTTTGATTTGATATAAAGACCAGGGATTTCCTATACCCTCAGCTGTGGTTTGGTTCCCCTTCTTTTTCCTTTTTTATTTTCCATTCCAGATGAGAACAATCACAGAAATGGTTTTTATGGGTGTTTTTTTGTTTTGTTATTGTTGTTAATCCTCACCCGAGGCTATTTTCTCCGTTGCTTTTTAAATTTTATTATTTTTTACTTTCAGAGAGAGTGGGAGGGGAAGGGGAGAGACAGAGACAAACATCGAGGTGAGAGAGACACATCGATTGGTTGCCTCACACCTGCGCCCTGACCAGGGCCCGGGGATGGATCAAGCCTGCAACCCAGGGACGTGCCCTTGACTTAGAATCGAACCCGGGACCCTTCAGTCCACCGGCCGGTGCTCTATCCACTGAGCCACACCGGCTAGGGCTGTTTTTGAGTTTTCAATGCCACCTCTCCGCCTCCTCCCAGCTCTGAAACCTCGGGGTGAAGTCCCTCCCTCCACTTCTCTAAGCTTCATGTCCTCTTAAAAAAAATTTTTTTAATTGATTTGAGAGAGGAAGAGAAAGAGAGAGAAACATTGATTTGCGGGTCCATTTACCGGTGCATCATTGGGGGACGCTGGTCTGTGCCCTCAGCGCCTCCCACATGTCCCCCACTGGGGATTCAGCCCACAACCTGGGCATGTGCTCTTGACTGGAATCCAACCTGGGGCCCCTCTATCCACAGGCCCATGCTCTATCCACTGAGCAACACCGGCTAGGGCTGTTCTGAGTTTTCAATGCCACCTCTCCTCCTCCTCCCAGCTCTGAAACCTCGGGCTGAAGTCCCTCCCTCCATTTCTCTAAGCTTCCTGTCCTCTTAAAAAAAATTTTTTAATTGATTTGAGAGAGGAAGAGAAAGAGAGAGAAATATTGATTTGCGGGTCCATTTACCGGTGCATCATTGGGGGACGCTGGTCTGTGCCCTCAGCGAGGTCCCGTTGTAATCCTGGCCTCAGAGGAGGACGCTCTAACCCACGGAGCCCCCCGCCAGGGCGGTGCATCATTGGGGGACGCTGGTCTGTGCCCTCACCGAGATCCAGTTGTAATCCTGGCCCCCGAGGAGGACACTCTAACCCACGGAGCCCCCCGGCCAGGGCTCCTGTCCTCCTGTCCTCCTGTCCTCCTGTCCTCCTGTCCTCCTGTCCTCCTGTCCTCGCAGACACCCGCCCGCCCTCCGGCAAAGCTCTGCGCTCCATGCAATGAGCTTATGATCCTAAAAAGCCTGTCCCTCTTCGGCCAACGCTCCGACAGAGGGGCCCTTGTTTGGGGCCAACGGGACGCGGCCAGAGGGGCAG
>NW_006288117.1:146280-147378 GCF_000327345.1 Myotis davidii | reverse complement strand
GCGCCCCCGGCCCGGCCCCTCCCCCCCGCGCAGCCTGGAATTTCCTGAAACTGGGGAAGTCTGGCTGTGGTTTGCATGCCTTCCTCACACCACACGCACGCACACACACATCACAATACGAGAGAGAGAGAGAGAGAGAGAGAGAGAGAGAGAGAGAGAGAGAGAAGGGGAGAGCTTTAGCTGGTTTGGCTCAGTGGATAGAGGGCCTTCCGACTGAAGGGTTGAAGGGTCCCGGGTTCGATTCCTGGTCAGGGCACATGTCAGGGTTGCGGGCTCAATCCCTAGTTGGGGGGCGCGGGGGTGGGGGCGTTGCAGGAGGCAGCCAATCAGTGATCTCTCTCATCATTGATGTTTCTATCTCTCCTTCCTCTCTGAAGTCAATAAACATAGCTTTTAAAAAAATGGGTTTTTTCCCATCACCCCATAGAATTACCTTTAAGAGAGAAAGGGAGAGGAAGAGAGAGGGAGAGGGAGGAGGCCAGGCAGTGAGACCCAGGCGGTGGAGGCGGTTTTCCAGGGGCAGCTCGGACCCTGTGGTGGGAATTTCCCGCCAGAACGTCTACCCCTAAGCTGCCCATCACCATAGGCAGGCCCTTGTATCGCCTGAGTGCCTGCAGGACTGGTGACTACAGAGGGTCAGATCTGGGTGTGAGGCCGATCCCTGAGGGGCCAGTGTGAAGGCAGGCCTGACCAGGAGGCCCGCAGGGAGAGGGAGGCAGGGGCAGGGGCCCAGAGAGACGGAGACACAATGACACACCCACACAACACAGGGAAGGAGAGACATAAAAAATAAAAGACGCGCATGGCATGGGGGTGGGCAGTGGGTAGCATAACAGAGAGATGGAGTGGCACAAAAACACAAACACCCCGAATAGATACCTCACCAAAGAGGACATACAGATGGCCAATGGACATATGAAGAGATGCGCAGTCACTGATCATCAGAGAGATGCAATGAGGTGTCACCTCACACCCGTCAGCATGACCACCATCAACCAATCAATAGACAAGTGCTGGCGAGGATGTGGAGAAGGCGGAACCCTCGTGCACTGCTGGTGGGAATGCGGACTGGTGCAGCCACTGTGCATTTCCTGTGTC
>NW_006288117.1:144779-146016 GCF_000327345.1 Myotis davidii | reverse complement strand
GTGAAGGCAGGCCTGACCTGGAGGCCCGCAGGGGCCCCCGGGAGGAGGCTGGCTCAGTGGGAGAGGGAGGCAGGGGCAGGGGCCCAGAGAGACGGAGACACAATGACACACCCACACAACACAGGGAAGGAGAGACAGAAAAAATAAAAAATAAAAGATAAGCATGGCATGGGGGTGGGCAGTGGATAGCGTAACGGAGAGATGGAGAGGCACAAAAACACAAACACCCCGAATAGATGCCTCACTGAAGAGGACATACAGACGGCCAACGGACATATGAAGAGATGTGCAAGTGCCTGGATGAGGACACACAAGACCCAGCCTGCAAGCTGATATTTTATTTTATAATCTGATTAAAACAAGGGTAGATGAACATGTATCCAAATGTTCTTGTTTGGGCTACACTTGCTGCACCACCCATAGCCCATTAGCTACTTAGGGAGGAATTAGGAAGGGCTACAAGGTCAGGCTTAATTATGCTAGGAGAGCTCTGCCCTCAGGCTGGGACTCGCTTACGGCCCATGCTAGGAGAGCTCTGCCCTCCAGGCTGGGACTCGCTTACGGCCCTGCCACAGGTCAGCCCGAGGATTGACCCTAGAGCCGCTCCCGACATCATGTAGCCCTAGCTGGTTTGGCTCAGTGGATAGAGCATCAGCCTGCAGGTTTAAGGGTCCCAGGCTTGATTCCAGTCATGGGCACTTACCTTGGTTGCAGGCTCCTGGCATAGTTGGGGGCAGGTGGGAGGCAACCAATCGATGTGTCTCACATTGGTGTTTCTCTCCGTCTCTCCCTCTCCCTTTCACTCTCTAAAAATCAGTGGAAAAAATATCTTCAAGTGAGGATTCAACAACAACAACAAAAACAAAACACCAATACATGTGTGATTAGACATTAGACTTAAAAAAAAGCTGTGGTACTTCTAGGAATATATCCCAAGAAACCAGAAACACCCATCAGAAAGGACATATGCACCCCTATGTTCATAGCAGCACAACTCACCACAGCTAAGATTTGGAAACAGCCTAAGTGCCCACCAGCAGATGAGTGGATTAAAACACTGTGGTACATCTACACAGTGGAATACTATGCTGCTATATAAAAGAAAGAACTTTCGCCAGTTGCAACAGTATGGATGGAACTGCAGAGCATTATGCTAAGCGAAATAAGCCAGTCGGAGAAAGATCAATATCACATGATCTCACCCATATGTGGGATATAATGATCAATAAAATTTGAT
>NW_006288117.1:140053-143975 GCF_000327345.1 Myotis davidii | reverse complement strand
CACCAAGCCAAAAGAGTACATGCACCCCATAGGTTCATAGCAGCCTTATTTACAATAGCTAAGATTTGGAAACAACCCAGGTGCCCATCATTAGATGAACGGATAAAAAAGCTGTGGGACATTTACACGATGGAATACTACACAGCTGTAAAAAAGACGGATCTCTTACGCTTTGGGGCAGCCTGGATGGGCCTGGAAAATACGATGCTAAGTGGAATAAGCCAAACCGAGGAAGACAAATATCACATGACCTCACTTACCTGTGGAATCTAATGAACAAAATGAATTGACCAACAAAACAAGACCTGAAGCACGGAGGCACGGAACAGACTGACCAACTTTAATGTGGGGTTGGGGGGACAAGAAGAGATAAACCAAAGAACTTATATACTTATATGCACAGCCCATGGGCACTGCAATAGGGTGGTGAAGACGTGGGGTGGGGCTGGGAGGAGAGGGGGAAACAGGGAGAAAATGGGAGACATCTATAATACTATCAACAATCTATACTAATAAAAGGGTAATGTGCTAATTAGACCAGGCATGCTTTGGACATCCATTCTGGCATCCTTCTAGAGACAAAGCCATGGTGGCAGGGGCCGAGGCAGAGGCAGTTAGGGGCGACCAGGCCTTCAGGGGAGGGCAGTTAGGGGCAACCAGGCCTGCAGCGGAGGGCAGTTAGGGGCGATCAGGAAGGCAGGCAGAGTGGTTAGGGGCGATCAGGCAGTCAGGCAGGTGAGCAGTTAGGAGCCAGCAGTCCCAGATTGTGAGAGAGATGTCCAACTGCCAGTTTAGGCCCTGATCCTGGCCTAAACCAGCAGTCAGACATCCCCTGAGGGTTCCCGGATTGGAGAGGGCGCAGGCCGGGCTGAGGGACAACCTCCCTCCCCCACCCCTGTGCACGAATTTTGTGCACCAGGCCTCTAGTAAAAATATATTTTTAAAAAAAGAATTTGGGCCCTGACTGGTTTGGCTCAGTGGATAGAGTGTCGAACCTGTGCACTCAAGGGTCCCAGGTTCGATTCCGGTCAAGGGCATGTACCTTGGTTGCGGGCACATACCCAGTAGGGAGTGTGCAGGAGGCAGCTGATTGATGTTTCTATCTCATCGATGTTTCTAACTCTCTATCCCTCTCCCTCCCTCTCTGTAAAAAAATCAATAAAATATATTTAAAGAAAAAAGAATTTGGGATGGTGTCTAGAGACAGGTCCAGAGTTGCTGGAGTCACCCAGAGAAGGAGCCCGAACGTTGCAGGAAGCAGGGAAGCTCAACGCGTGGATGAGGGCCAGTGTGCGCACAGAGCGCGGCCACCCAGAGAAGGGCATTTCTTATCTACTCAGCACGGGGCCAGGCAGACAGGAAGTGAAAGTGAGAGCAGCCTGGGCTGGGCTTGGCCACAACGTTGTCTGCTGTGCATTTGCTATGAGTGTGCGGCGCCGCCTGCTTTACAAACATTACATCACTACCCTTCCCCCTCATCCTGATTGCAGGGAAGTTTGCAAATCATAGTGTTTACCATTGAAGAGTGTACTATCCCGTGTTGGGAGGGTTCCCTTTTTCCCACATCCTCACCAGCACATGTCGATGGGAGTGCAGACTGGGTGCAGCTGTTGTGGAAAACAGTATGGAGTTTCCTTAGAAAAACAAAACGAGCCCTGACTGGTTTGGCTCAGTGGATGGAGTGTTGGCCTGCGGGCTGAAGGTTCCCAGGTTCGATTCCGGTCAAGGGCATGTACCTTGGTTGTGGGCACATCCCCAGTATCACGTGTGCAGGAGGCAGCTGATCGATGTTTCTCTCTCATCGATGTTTCTAACTCTCTATCCCTCTCCCTTCCTCTCTGTAAAAAAATCAATAAAAAAATATTAAAAAACAAAACAAAATGAAAGACACACACACACACACACACACACACACACACACACACACACACAACGGAACTATCATCAGATCCAGCAATCTCTCTTCTGGGAATATATCCTAAGAATCCTGGAACATCCGTCTGAAGGAATATACCATATGCACCCCAGTGTTCATAGCAGCGTCATTTACAAAAGCGAAGATCTGGAAATGGCCCACGTGCCCATCAATAGAGGAGTGGATACAAAATGCTATGCGGCCCTAGCCAGTTTGGCTCAGTGGATAGAGCATCGGCCTGTAGACTAAAGGGTCCTGGGTTTGATTCTGGTCAAGGGCATATGCACGGGGTTGCAGGCTCAATCCCCAGTAGGGGGTGTGCAGGAGGCAGCCGGCCAATGATTCTCTCATCATTGATGTTTCTATCTCTCTCTCCCTCTCCCTTCTTCTCTGAAATCAATAAAAAAAAGAAATTAAAAAAATACTATGCAGCTGTGAAACAGAAGGAAACCTTGCCATTTGAGACAACATCAAGGAACTTGGGGATTGTTATGCTAAGCAAAATAAGCCAGCCCTTGTCCAGAATCAACCCCCCTGCCACGCCCATCCTAGCTGGTTTGGCTCAGTGGATAGAGCATCGGCCTGCAGACCAAAGGGTCCTGGGTTCGATTCCGGTCAAGGGCATGTACCTCAGTTGCAGGCTCCTCCCCGGCTGGGGCCCTGGTTGGGGCGCATGCAGGAGGCAACCAATCGATGTGTTTCTCTCACATCGATGTTTCTCTCTGCCTTTCCCTCTCTCTTTTTCACTCTCTCAAGAAAAATCAATGGAAAAATATCCTCAGGTGATGGTTACCAAAAATGCTGAAAAACTAAGACAACCTTCCCCCTCCCCCACCTCCGGCCCTTCAGTCCTCAGGCTGATGCTCCAACCACTGAGCCAAACCGGCCAGGGCTGTTCGGGTCTTTTTAAAAGTTTCAATGTCTCTGGTGAAGCACTCATGGTGTCCATTGTTCTCTGAGTTCGCTGGCTGAATTGCCTGCCCATGTGTTCTCACATCTCCTTGAGTATTTTTCAGAACCGCAGCCTTGACTTCCCTGTCATTTGTGCCACCGATTTCCATATATTTAGGTTTGTTTTCTGGGGGTTTTTCATTGCCTTTTCGAGCTGCCCCACTACCTTGGTTACTGAAGGTCGTATTTGATGTTATTTCTTCTCTAGCCCATCAACTTGAAGATGTCGTTCTATTTTGTTCCAGTAGGTGGCGCTGGATCACAAGGTGATTTTTTTTTTTTTTTTTTTTTTTTCTCTGAGAGCTCGCAGCGCTGTCTCACTCTCGCTCGGGTGGGGGTGAATTCCTCTAGGTTCTTTGCTGGTTTAGGCAGGGATAATGGTGGCCTTGGCCCTCTGCCCCGGTGCCCGCTGTGTTCCGGTCGCAGAGTGTACCCTTTGCCCGGGGAGAGATGTGATCTTGCTGTATTAGCTGCGCGTCCTTGGGCACTGAGTGCATGGGAGCCACAGCCCACATCAGGGAGAAGGGAGGTGAGCGCTGGGAGGCTAAGAGGAGGTGGCCAGGCTGTGTGGCTTTTTCTCACCAAGTTGCCACAGCCGCTCTCTCCTGCTGTGCTCTTGACCGGCTCTCTGGGCTCAGCTGAAGGGGTGTCAGCAACAACCAGATTCCTCCACCCTCCCGCACTCCCCCCACCCGCGCTGAGCCTCTCATGCCCTCCCCGCTGCCCGGATCCTTTTCTGGCTGGCTGGGATCCCCCTACTCCCTTTTCACCTGCTCCTTTTGATCCACTCGTCCATCTTTATTTTATTATTTTTATTAAAAATATTTGTATTGATTTCAGAGAGGAAGGGAGAGGGAGAGAGAGATAGAAACATCAATGATAAGAGAGCATCATGGATGGGCTGCCTCCTGCACACCCTTTACTGGGGATGGAGCCCAAAACCCGGGCATGTGCCCTTGATGGGAATCGAACCCAGGACCCTTCAGTCCGCAAGCCAAAGCTCTATTGCACTGAGCCAAACCAGTTAGAGTTCCACCTTTATTTTTCAATTAAAAA
>NW_006288117.1:139170-139898 GCF_000327345.1 Myotis davidii | reverse complement strand
GCATTGTTGTTTTGGTCATGGCTTTATTGAGGCATAGTTCCCATGTCATACAATTCACCCATTTCAAGGTATAGAATTCAATGTTTTTTTTTTGTTTGTGTGTTTTGTTTTTACTACATTTGCAGGCTTGTGTGGTTTCTTCACAATCCATTTTACTATTTTTTTTACACCTGGAATCAAACCTGACCTCTTGGTTCATGGGTCAACGACATTCAACCACGGAGCCACACTTTTCCAGCCCAGTCGCCCACCTTTAGGTGTGTCAACGTGTGGGTCTCTCAGGCATATCTGTGGGCTGAGCGGGGACTCCGTTGTTGAGATATGGCCGTACAGATGTTTGTAACTTCTAGGGGAGGGACGAAGGGGATCTCTCACGCTGCCATTCCTCTGATGTCGCCTCCACGCTTTCTTAAAAATAGAGCTCTGGCCCCAAACGCTGGGTAGACGTCACTTCGCCTTTGTGGTCAGATGTCTTCAAGGTAGATTCCTTGAGAGAAAGTTGACTCATTATGCAATTTAGCGGGCTGGGCAAAACCGTCACCCTGCTCCTGTCAGTCCTTCCTGCCTCGTGTGACACGAGTGGTGGCTTCCCCACATCCTCCCCGGCGGCCTTTGTGGCCACAATCGGAAGCGCTCCGATCTGATAGGTAGCACACAGGTTCGCCCTGCGGTTTTGGCTAGGCTGGCTCGAGTCACGACTGGATTGAGCATCTGGATATACGATTGCA
>NW_006288117.1:136137-137330 GCF_000327345.1 Myotis davidii | reverse complement strand
GGGTCAACGACATTCAACCACGGAGCCACACTTTTCCAGCCCAGTCGCCCACCTTTAGGTGTGTCAACGTGTGGGTCTCTCAGGCATATCTGTGGGCTGAGCGGGGACTCCGTTGTTGAGATATGGCCGTACAGATGGTTGTAACTTCTAGGGGAGGGACGAAGGGAATCTCTCACGCTGCCATTCCTCTGATGTCGCCTCCACGCTTTCTTAAAAATAGAGCTCTGGCCCCAAACGCTGGGTAGACGTCACTTCGCCTTTGTGGTCAGATGTCTTCAAGGTAGATTCCTTGAGAGAAAGTTGACTCATTATGCAATTTAGCGGGCTGGGAAAAACCGTCACCCTGCTCCTGTCAGTCCTTCCTGCCTCGTGTGACACGAGTGGTGGCTTCCCCACATCCTCCCCGGCGGCCTTTGTGGCCACAATCGGAAGCGCTCCGATCTGATAGGTAGCACAGGTTCGATTGCACATTCTCTGCAAGTACTTGCTGTGAACTGGGCGTTAGTATCTCCTCATTTGCCTCATATTATGTCCTCGGTCATGGCTTTATTTTATTTTATTTTATTTTTATCAACAACAAATATTTATTTTCTGACAGTTCTGGAGGCTAGACGTTCAAGTTCGAGGTGTCAGTGAGATTTTTAGTTTCCGGTGAGAGCTCTCTTTCTGGCTTATAAACAGCTGCCTTCTCCCTGTGTCCCCACATGATCTATCTATCTTTCTTTATTGTCTAAAGCTTTACATATGTCTCCTTTCCCCCCAATTGACCCGCCATTCCCACCCCGGGCAATCCCCCACTGCTCCAGTGTCTGTGTCATCGGTTATGCTAATATGCATGCACACAAGTCCTTTGGTTGCTCTCTAATTCCCCCTCCCCTACCATTTGTCTCTGGATCTATTCTTGTTCATCCAATTATGTTGATTATTATATCCCACATATGAGTAGATCATGTGGATATTTATCTTTCTCCAACTGGCTTATTTCGCTTAGCATAATATTCTCCAGTTCTATCCATACTGCTGCAAATGGTAAGAGGTCTTTCCTTTTTGCAGCAGCATAGTATTCCATTGTATAGATGTACTACTGTTTTTAATCCACTCATATGCTGATGGGCGCTTAGGCTGTTTCCACATCTTAGCTATTATAAATTGTGCTGCTATGAACACAAGGGTGCATATATTTTTTGTGTTTG
>NW_006288117.1:134069-135670 GCF_000327345.1 Myotis davidii | reverse complement strand
GTGGCTGGGAGAAACCCAGAGCCTTCACTTCTGTTGGGCCCTCAGGCTGCTGTGCCACCCCTTCACCTGCCAAGGGCAGCTTCTGCTCTCAATCCCCACACAGCCTCTCTCCTCACAACCCTCCTCGCTGGAGGTCCTCGCAATCAGGCCACCTCATCCTCTCCTTGCCGTAGTGGCAGCCTTCTGTAGGAGGGAACATCGGAAGTCTATCAACTCTCTGCCCTTCCAACCTTTCATTCTTCCAGTCTCAGAAAAAAGAGATGCCCCCCATTCTCCAACTATCAGATTCAGGCCCTTTTCATCCAATACAGAGGTTGAGAGCACAGGCTCTACAGCCAGACTTCCTGGGTTTGAGTTCAGATCCTCCACTCAGTGACTGTGTGACCGCAGGTGAGTGAATTAACCTATCTGTACCTCAGTTTCCTCACCTGTAAAATGGGGCTGAATAATAGTATGTACCTGAGAGACTCTGGTGAGGATTAAGTGGGGCAGTGCATATAAAGGACTTTTCTTTTTTCTTTTTAAATTGATTTTAGAGAGAGAGAAAGAGAGAGAGAGAGGGAAACATCTATGAGAGAGAGGCACATCAATTGGTGGAGATCTACTACCTGCAATCCAGGTACGTGCCCTTGACAGGGAATCATACCCACAACTCCTCAGTGCGCAGGCCAACGCTTTAGCCACTGAGCAACCGGCTAAGGCTGTCATACATTTTTATATTTTTGTGTATTTATGTCTCTCTCTCTCTTTTTTTGAACAAGCAATGCATTGTGCAATGAGCTACTGGCCATCTGCCTTCTGATGACCCAACCTCAGACAGCACTCTGACCCATCTGTCTGTTTCACAGATGGACATCCTCCTCCAGGCAAACATCCCAGGATGCAAAGAGACATTGGCTAGAGGGCTGGCGGACAGGAAGAAAGACATTTCCATCTAGGGAGTTCCTGAGAAAGTGGGAAGTGGGAAGTTTCCCATCCCACTCATGACCCGGCACACCCACGAGACTGACTCTGGAGTGGAACCAGAACCTGGTCCCCTCCAGGGAGAGGTCACGGCTGGCAGGCTCAAGCTCCGGGCAGAGGGCACCACGGGTCTGCCCTCCATTGTCTGCGGGGGACACGGGAGCCCTCGGGCGCACGCACGGGGAGGGAGCCGCTCGCCCTCCTCCAAGCCCAGGCATGGGAACACCGCCTTCTGCCCACATCCTGTGGGTCTGTCTGCTCTGCCAGGCTGCCTGGTTCTGTCCCTCTACACAGCCTTGTCTGGTGGGAGGCGGTGCCATGACTGCCACCTCTACGGCCTTTCTCTGCCTTGGTGAGTTCTGGGAGGACAGGGATGAACACCCCCGGGGGAGGCCATCTCTTAAAAGATCCCATGAACTGACCCTAGCTGGTGTTGCTCAGTGGATAAAGCATCGGCCTGTGGACCGAAGGGTCCTGGGTTCGATTCCTGTCAAGGGCAGGTACCTTGGTTGCAGGCTCCTCCCAGGCCCAGACCCTGGTCAGGGCTCCTGCAGGAGGCAACCAATCGATGTGTTTCTCTCACATCAATATTTCTCTCTGTCTCTCCCTTGTTCTTCCACTCAAAATCAATGGAAAAA
>NW_006288117.1:126699-132108 GCF_000327345.1 Myotis davidii | reverse complement strand
AGAGGGCTCCTGCAGGAGGCAACCAATCGATGTGTTTCTCTCACATCGATGTTTCTCTCTGTCTTTCCCTCTCTCTCCCACTCTCCCTAAAAATCAATGGAAAAATATCCTTGGGTGAGGATTAAAAAAAAAATCCCATGACCTGGAAGGGACTTCTGCTCAGGAATTGGTGGTCTTACCGGGATCTCTCCTCCAGGGCTGTGTCTGGGTCGGAAGGTCTACAGGACTAGAGGTGAGACCACCCCCTGGCATCCCAGGTCCTGCCTCCTCCCCAGGGGCAATGTGGGACCCCTCCCAGGGCATCTGGGGGATAGAAGGAGGAGTGGAACTCTGAGCTGATGAACAGGGCACATGCGTGAGGAGCCCGGAGGCTGATCGCTGGTGGAGGGGGGAAACTGAGGCATGGAGCATAAGGGGGCTGCAACTTCTGACTCTCTTCTAGAGCCTCTGCCCAAACCTACCATCTGGGCGGTGCCGAGCACTGTCGTCACTGCAGGGAGGCCCGTGAGCATCTGGTGTCACGGGTCTTGGAAGGCGGAGCGGTACCACCTGCACCAGAAGTGGGCCCCAGGGTCCTGGAGAAGTGCGTTCCCACAGGGACCCAGAGACAAGGCCGAGTTCCCCATCCCACTCATGACCCAAGGCCTCGCAGGGAGGTACTACTGCACATATGAGAGCCGAAGAGCCTCGTCCGCTCCCAGCGAGCCTCTGGACCTGGTGGTCACAGGTGAGCAGACACTTCCTCAGCCACAAGTGAAGGGGTGGTGCCCGGGAGGGACCACTCTTCCCACAGCCAAGCCTTGTGGACCATGTGGGGTCACTGGTCCTCTCCTTCCCTTGCTGTTTTAGAAAAGCAAATGAAAATTTATTGATCACACACGTAGGACAGTGAAACAGGGAAGGGCATAGAAGAAGCAACAGGGGAGCCCAGGCTGGGCTGCCTTGGCTCACTGGGAAGTCAGAGAAAAGGGGCCTCAGGGTTCAGGGGGTTAGCCTGGGATGAGCTGCCACCACCCATTGCTCCCCTGGTTGCAAGTCTTGGGGTGTCCCTTGCCATTTAGGAGATACATGCCTGTGTGGGAAGGACAGGAGGAAGGGAATGACATGGGAGAACTCCTGTTTTGTTTTTTGTTTTTAAAATATTTTTATTGATTTCAGAGAGGAAGGGAGAGGGGGAGAGAGATAGAAACATCAATGATGAGAGGGAATCATGATGGGCTGCTGCCTGCACACTCCCTACTGGTGATCAAGCCCATAACCCAGGCATGTGCCCTTGACCAAAATCAAACTCAGGACCCTTCAGTCCGCAGGCCGATGCTCTATCCACTGAGCCAAACCAGCTAGGGCACGCTTCACTCTTTCGGTGTGTCATAGCAGTGGGATCATGTAGCATTTGTCCTTCTGTCACTGGCCCATAACACTTAGTATAATGTCCTCACATACCTTCTCCTCTTTAAAAAAACCAACTTTTTTTTTTTTTTTAATTTCAGAGAGGAAGGGAGAGAGAGATCGAAACATCAATGATGAGAGAGAATCATTGATCGGCCACCTCCTGCACACCCCCTACTGGGGATTGAGCCTGCACCCCAGGCATGTGCCCTTGACAGACATCAAATCCAGGACTCTTCAGTCTGCAGGCCTATGAGCTAGGGCAGCACCCTCTCCTCTTTTAACAGTTCCCTCTTGTTCTTTCCCAGGAATGTTTGACCCACCCACCCTCTCCGCCTTGCCAAGACCCGTCGTGACCTCCGGAGGGAGCGTGACCCTGCAGTGTGGCTCATGGCAGGGGTTTGACTGGTTTTATCTGTGTGGCGAAGGATGGCATGACCACTACCAACGTCTGGACTCACAGCGCCGAGAAGACGGGTGGTTCCAGGCCCTCTTTACCGTGGGCCCCATGAGACCAACTCACTGGTGGACATACAGGTGCTACGGCGTCTTCTCAGGTTCTCCTCAGGTGTGGTCTTCCTCGAGCGGCCTCGTGGAGCTTCTGATCTCGGGTGAGAAAGTCTTGACATTGCCCCCAGCATCCCCTGGGTCTCCAGACAGGTAGGAGGAGTCTGGTCTCAGGTTCCAGGAGCTGGTGGTGGCACAGAAGACTCTGCCATGGAGAGGCCCAGGACAGAGGGGAGTGCAGAGAGCCTAACCCTCTTACAAACACGACCACCTTTTTTGCCAGGTGATTCTAGGAAACCATCCCTCTCAGTCCTGCCAGGCCCCGTGGTGGCCCCTGGAGACACCCTGACCCTACGATGTCAATCTGATGTCAACTATGACAGATTCGCTCTCTTCAAAATGGGGGAGCATGACCTCCACCAGCAACGTGGCCGGCAGCCCCAGGCTGGGCTCTCTCAGGCGAACTTCTCCCTGGGCCCCGTGAGTGGCTCCCACAGGGGCCGGTACATATGCTACGGTGGATACAACCTCTCCTCTGAGTGGTCAACCCCCAGTGACCCCGTGGACATCCAGGTGACAGGTAAGGTGCCCATCCCCAGCTCACACGCAGACTTGGCATCTTGTTGGCAATGGAGGGCGGTGAGCACAGACAAGAAGGGGGGATGGGATGAGGGATGGGAAGATCTTAGAACAGTGGGAACAGAAGGAGAATGGAATACCCTTGAGTGGAGGCCCCAGGTGGCATCTCTGCTGAGGTCCAGGGAAGGGGGAACGAGGAAGGAGTTTGCACTAACACCGTGGACGTGTCTCTCCCAGCCTTACTCCCTCAGGACACGCTGTCCGCTCTGTCAGCCCAGACGGGTTTGATTTTTAGGGAGAATGGAAGGGAAGGAGGAGGAGAGAGACACACATTGATGTGAGAGAGACACATAGATTGGTTGCCTACTGAATACACCCTAACCAGAGCCGGGAATTGAACCCCCAACTGTTCGGTGTGTGGACCAATTCTCCAACCACTGGAGAACACCAGCCAGGACATAAACTGGTCTACATTTAAAAAATGAATTAATGCATTCTAAAGAATGATCTGGTATGAATCCACTGTAGACTTTTTAATGGATGCATAGTGCTCCTGTGTTTGAAGCTATCACCTTATCCAACACCCTAAAATTTGGTATTTTGTTTGTTTCCAACCATTTTATATTTCAAACCACCCTTCAGTGAATATCCCCATACATACCGAAAGCACAGATGTAGGTGGAAACAACTACCCCTTACGTCGAGGTTAAATTTTTAGAATGAAATAGCTTAGGCAGAGGACATGGCCACTTACTATGTGATAAATATTCAGTTTCTTCCTATGGCTCACTCCTTTTTACCCTTCAGGTTGTGATTTAAAATCTTTTCTTCAGATAAAACCTTGGCTGGTGACCCTATTCAGATAGACCCTGTCCTTATAACACCTTTCATAATTTTTAAGTGTTTAAGCAATCCTAACTGTATTGTATACTTTTCTCCTTACAGATCTAACTTATCTGCTGCATATTTTAATTAATATTATTAATTATACTTTATCATTTTTACCAAGACACATGTAGGTAGGTATGTGCACACACACGCATGTATATGTTTTTATACACATCTCCTTGCATTTATATATTTTTACATAATGCATGCACTATATATTGTATGCATATATGTACATTATACACATATTATTTACATATTTATATATAAATGTATAATATATCACATGTAAATGCATATGTAATATACATGGCACACATATATGTCTATACATCCATACATAAATCTATTTCTACAAAGTCCATGACTATTTGGAGAATGAATGAATGCATGAAATAACAAAAGAAAATCACTGCAGACCCAGGAGTAAGGTGAAGTGGCTGAGGTTGGGCAAACGCTAGTACAGCCTCAGGTTTCCACTCCTGTTTATTTCTGACCCTCAGGAACCCCTGGACACCCACCTCTCATCCATGGACCCAGGACCTTCATCAAAGGATGAACTCCAATATTCAGGCGATCTAGTTTAGCTTGGGTTGTTGCTCCAGACAGATAAGAGACCAAGAAAAAGCTAAATTTCAACAGTTTTTGAACATGTTCACTCTAAGCTTGTGGCATAGAGTGTGGCCAAATCCTACCCCCCCTTTTTTTTAAAGACCCAAAAGCTAAGTCTAAGTGAGAGGAAATCAGAGACACTAGGGTTGCCCCCTCAACTATAGTTGTACAAGGCATCATCGTGAATATAGATACAACATGTTTGTGAGTAGGGAGGTATAATAAGGTAGATTCTGAATCCATGATGGGCTGAAAGGCTTTCAGCTATTCACTCTCTGATTTTCTGATTCTCAGGGGATCCTGTTAATATCATCCCATCAGGGCAGACCCCAAATTCCACAAGTGGTAAGTAACCACACATGTTTACCTTGGGGACTAGAAAGTTCCATGGATGGGGGGGTTGGGGGGGAGGGCTAAACATCTGTTCTGAGTGCTGATTTGAGTGTGAACCGCCCTATCCTCCATGACCACTTTCTCAAATTGTCCCCAGGACCCCAGGTCCCAGACTACACAGTGGAGAATCTCATTGCCATGGGCCTTTCTGGATTGATCCTGGTGGTACTAGGCGTGTTGGTGTTTCAGGCCTGGTACAGTGAGAGAAGGTCCCCAGGGGGCCCTTGCATTGTCCTCTCCTGTTTGGCTGCTCTTATTCCCCATCTCAATGACCCAACGCTATGTCCACATGAAGAGATTCTGTTCATAATTCCACTCTGTCTCATGCTTGTTCCTACACTGTATTGCACATGTCTTCTTGGTCACACCTGCATTCCCTGGTGTGAGGTGCTCTGTGCCTTGAGTTCTAAGTGCAGAGACTCTGGTAACAGTGGTTGAGTAACTAAATCAATGAAGTAATATTTACATCCAGCCCAGAGGGTGCATGCTGAGAATGCCACCCCAGGACCCTGTCTGGATTCTGCAGGTTCCTTTCTCTTCACCTGGTGCTTCTTGTGTGGCCCCTCCCACAACATCTGCACTTGGAATCCACACTCTCCTGCGTGGCCTCATGCAAGTGATAGCCTGTCTGTGAGCCTCTCTTGTCTTCCTGTGAAGCTGGTAGCGATGATGGCTCCTTCGTGACTGTGGCGCCAATGAAATAAGATTGTGAATTGTAGGACAATAAGTACATGTGTGTTTGTTGTTCCTATTTGTTTTCATTTTGATATTGACTGCTGGAGAGAGGATCAAGGAAGTACCATCTCACACACTACTGGCATGTGTACAAATTGCTTCAGCCAATGTGGGGAATTTTCTATTTTAAGAAAGTGATTTCCAGCTGTGATCATCATCATCATCATGCCCTTCATGGTCATTATTATCATCATCACCATCACTTTAATCATCACTATTACCATTATCATCATCATCATCATCATCATCATCACAGCTTCTTTCAAGGAACTGTGTTTAAGCACAGAGCACTGGCCCTGGGGTTTC
>NW_006288117.1:119098-126680 GCF_000327345.1 Myotis davidii | reverse complement strand
GAAATAATTAGAGGAAATATTTAAATATTGCTACTTGCCCTTTTTCTATAATGGAAGTGTCTAGCCGGCCCCACCCCTATTGGGTGACATCAAGACCTGGCTGGCCCCACTCTAGTCAAGTGCCACTGGGTGGGGCACGCAGCCTCACATCCTGGTGCAGGAGTGGGGGGCACGACCTCAGGTCTCCCAGCCCAGCACTGGGGAAGGGGGCGCAGCCTCAGGTCTCCTGCCCTGGCCCAGCACCACGTAGCCTCAGGTCCTGGCTGATCAGTGTTACAGTGTGATGACCATTTGCATATTAGTTTTTTATTATGATGATCAGTATCATTAGTATCATCATCAATATCATAATCATCATCATCACCATCACCACAAACATCATCACAATAACTATCACCATCATCACCATGATCATCACTGTCATCTCCATCATTATCACCGTTACAACCATCATTGTCAACATGGCTGTATACATCATCACCACCATCTTTTTCATCACCATTACAATGATTATCATCATCAACATCACCATCACCATCATCATCATCCTCACCATCATCAACACCACTATCATCATTGCCCTCATCATCTTTATCACCATCACCTTCACCTTCACCATCACCATCACTATCATTGTTATCACGATATCACCATCACTATCCTCACCCTCACCATCATCATCAGTGTCACCATCATCATCATCACCATCATCATCATCATCACCTCCACTATCATCATCATCACATGACCATCAACATCCTGTCAATGTCCCATATCATCTAACTGACATGATCCTCCCTCTCCTGTCTTGGAGTAGGAGCCACAGCTTGAGGAATTCTGGCTTCTACCTTAGAAAGACAAACAACAATGTGCCTTTTCTGTCACTCATGTACGGGTGGAGGCATTTAGACTTTAGGATACATGTTTTCTCTTATCTGGTTCAGTAAATACTACAGTTATCCTCTGGTGGCTTGGCACCCATATTTCCTGGGTGACTGAAGGCAGAGTGGGTATGGTGGCAATAAACCTAATTAAATAGCCACAAGGTAAAATAGGCACAGAGTGAAATGATGCAATCTCTACATTTGGTTTAATCCCTGCTTCCTCTTTCCTCTCCCATCTTTTGCTTCAGTCTGAAATTAGGAGAACACAACTGAACCAGGATTAATCACCACCTACAGCAGACCGCAGTTCCAGATCTTTCCAGGCAATGCCCATGAAAATGAATCCCAATAAATCCAATACAATTTAAAAAAAAAGAGTTAAACAATCACAGTGCTTAACACAGTAGTTCTCTAATGGTGGAAACTACATCTGGGCCATCTGAGGTGGCTGAGTGAGTGAGACAGAACAAGAATTGAGCATTGGTTACCTGCCTGGGCCTTCAGAGAATTCAGGTACCTGTGGCCTGGAGTGGACAGAGTGAGCTATGATGTGGGAGGAAGCATGTGAGAATTTTCTGGAGGCCCAAGGGAAAGAAAGGGTCATAACCTGCCCTAACAAGTCATCCGGTTTCATCAACTCTCATAGAAACTTCTGGAAATTCTGCCCTGGAGGAAAAGTTTATTCTTATTGATTTGTACCTTTGGATTACTATTGTGTAGTATTGCAAGTTATCCAAGTTAGACACATCTTTTCAATTCCTGCACTTTCACAAAGCTTTCATTGCTCTCTATGAATTAGGAAACCAGGCCTGTTGTCAAGAAAAAAGGTGGAGAGTATTATAAGACTTAGAATAGACTGTGGCCATTTGTTAGTGAATTTTTGGCTATGCAAGAGCCTGCCCTCACATGTATGATAGCTATACTCCTCTGATGGGGGTATTGCATGGAAAACAGGGAGGGAAGTCAGGATGAGGCATTTCTTTGAAGGCCTTGAATATGAGGGAGAATTTGAATGTGCACATCTTGGGGAACTGAGCAAACACAGGCTGTGGGCGAGGAGGAATGTGTCCGGAAGTGAGAGCAGAGTCACAAAAAGGGAAGTTGACTTGAAAGCCCTTAGAGACTCAATGATCAAAGTCACCCAACATTCAAAAAGATCAAATAAGGAATTTATGTACAATTAATTTATAGTAACCAACAGCTTTTATATGCACCAATAAGTCCCAACCTCACCTTGAATGTCAACAACTACGAAAAGGAAAATTGTAAGCAATAACTGTGATAAGAATGGGGTCAAATTTACACACATATACACTTTCAAACATGTCTGAACGGCACAAAGGACTCATATTGGTGAAGAGATGGGGGCGTCATTAGACACAATGACTGAGCATCATAAAGACATCATTTCTCCACAGGTTAGATAAATGCACATCTGTTCCCAAATACAGCAAGAACTAAATGAGGTGGCAATAAAGTCTATCTGGAAAAGGAAAAATCGAAGAAAAGCTAGGAAAACACGAACACAGCACAGCTGTGGGGATAGAGGAGGGCTAGCTCAAGCAGTGCCGAGGAGATGTGTGTGCCGAGGAGAGCAATGGACAGAGGGATGTGACTGCTGGCTCTGAAGATGGGAGAGGATGCTGACCATGGGATATGGGCAGCGTGTGAAGCTCGGAAGACAAGGAATCCCATTCTGACTCCTGAACGGAAAGATGACAAATCTGTGTTGCTTTAACCCATGAAACATATGGGTATTTGTTATAGCAGCAACAGGAAACTAATACTCTCTTTCTCTGTCTCTCTTGTTCTCTCTCTCTCTCTCTCATTTTTGGAGGTGGTGATACAGTTTTTCTCTATTTTGGCTAATCTGAGATTTGCAAGCTCAGAGTTGGAATCTGTGTGGTTCAGTGGTATATTCTTGGTCCAGGCACATGGCAAATCCTCAAAGAATAGGGGTGGATGCTTGGGTCAAAGAGGAGTTCGGGCCAGTGAGGCAGAAGCTTATGGATGAAATGGGGCCTGAGACGGGGTCAGAAATATCTCCAGAGGCCTGTTGCCCGTCCAGGCCTCAGCCCTGAGGAAATGAGAGCCAGGCTACCGGGGAGGGGCTGTTCCCTTTCCTGGGGCTGCTGATGTGACAGCCCCATGACTGGGCGGACCAGCCTCCCGGGGGGCCACACCCTGTGTGTGTCTCTCTCTCCTGATGGCCCTGTGGTCTCCTCTATCTGGACAACCAGGAGCAGAGAGAGTAGACGCCATGACCTCTACCCTCAGGGCCCTGCTCTGCCTCGGTGAGATGGGAGGAAAGGGAGGGGAAGCCCTGATATGGGAAGGAGAAGCCCTGATTGCACCACAGCCAGGCCCTGGCCAATCAGGACCTCAGGACTCAGGAGGTGCATGAGGATAAGGGTTCTACTTAGGATTCAGGGCAAATCTCTCACAAGGACTCTCTTCCAGGACTGAGTGTGGGCCTCAGGACCCCAGTGCAGGCAGGTGAGTCCATCACAGGTGTTCCAGGTTTCATTTCTTATAGAGGATTCAAAGCCACAAGTTAGGAAGCTGGGGATGGAGAAAAGCAGGTTGGGGTTAATGGATGGGGGACATGTCTGAGTTTTGAAGCTGAGAGCTAGGAACTGCGGGTGGGAGAATGTCTTCATTTTGTTTTTTAGAGCTGAAAGCATTAGTACTTTTATTTTTTTAAGAGCTGAAATGATAAAACTTTATGTATTTATTTTTAATAAATTTATCTTTGTTGTTGAAGTTATTACAGATGTCTCCCTTTCCCTCCCCACATGGACCCCCTCATCCGGGGCCCATCCCAAGCCTTCACCGAGCTATCGGGCAACGTCTTCTGACCCTGGCACTGGTTTCCTTCCTGGGACCCTCCCTAAACCCATCATCTGGGCTGAGCCAGGCTCTGTGATCCCAGCGGGGAGCCCCGTGACCATCTGGTGTCAGGCGGCCATGGAGGTCAAGGAGTTTTGTCTGGATAAAGAGAGGAGCCCAGAACCCTGGGAGAGAAAATCCCCACGGAAGCCAGGGGACAAAGCCAAGTTCCAAGTCGCACACATGACACAGCATTATGCAGGGGTCTATTCCTGTCACTACCACAGCCCTGCTGGCTGGTCAGAGCGGAGTGACCCCCTGGAGCTCCTGGTCTCAGGTGAGTCCCATTGTTGTCTCTTCCATGGATTGGGGCACCAGATAAATTATTGGCATCTTTGCTGTGAGGGGAACCCAAGGGGGAAAATTGGGTGAGGAGACACAAGGGTTTCTGAGCGGGAGACACCCACACCGAGATAGTGAGACCTTTGGGCCAAGACGGGAGAAAGTGGCTTATGGGAGGAGCAGCCCCTGCAATTCACGTCTGTTCTCCCCAGGTGAGTCTGGGAAGCCCTCCCTCCTGCAAGGCCCCATCGTGGCCTCTGGACAGAACCTGACCCTCCAGTGTAGCTCTGATGTCGGCTATGACAGATTCGCTCTGCACAAGGAGGGGGAATGGGACCTCCCCCGGAGCCTTGTCCTGCAGCCCCAGGCTGGGCTCGCTCAAGCCCACTTCCCCCTGGACACTGTGAGCAGCTCCCACGGGGGTTGGTACAGATGCTACAGTGAATACAACCTCTCCTCTGAGTGGTCAGCCCCCTGTGACCCCCTGGACATCCTGGTGGCAAGTGAGGAGATAGGAGGTTCAGCCAGGCACCTCAAATCTGCACAGGCACTGCTGGAGGGTTCTTAGGTGGTGAGGCCAGATGAAGGTGCAGGCTCCAAGGAGGGAGAGAGACTGAGAGAGAGATAGGAGGTGGGAGGGGAGATGGGAGACTCAGAGACCTTAGAGACAGACGGAGGGGTGGGTCCTCAGAGTTGGTGGCAAGTGAGGAGATAGGAGGTTCAGCCAGGCACCTCAAATCTGCACAGGCACTGCTGGAGGGTTCTTAGGTGGTGAGGCCAGATGAAGGTGCAGGCTCCAAGGAGGGAGAGAGACTGAGAGAGAGATAGGAGGTGGGAGGGGAGATGGGAGACTCAGAGACCTTAGAGACAGACTGAGGGGTGGGTCCTCAGAGAGAGGCCTGGTGACTCTCAGGGCAGAACAAAGTGGGCAGGCAGCCCTCCCCCTCCTTCCCTCTCTCTAGGACGACTGCCTGACAGACCCTCCCTCTCAGTGCAGCCAGGCCCCAGGGTGGCCTCAGGAGAGAATGTGACCCTGCTGTGTCAGTCACAGAGCCCGAGGGACATGTTTTTTCTGTCCAAGGAGGGGGCAGCCGATCCCCCCCTGCATCTAAGATCAAAGCACCAAGCTCGGCAGTTCCAGGCAGAGTTCTCCATGAGTCCTATGACCTCAACCAACGGGGGCACCTACAGGTGCTACAGCTCACACAGCTCCTCCCCCTACCTGCTGTCACTCCCCAGTGAGCCCCTGGAGCTCCTGGTCTCAGGTGAGGTACCCCTGACCCTGTCTTTCTGTATTATATCATGCATGTATCTTGTATACATATATGTATAGTGTACATGTTTTGTTTACATAAAATATAAATTATGTAAATATACATGTATAATATCCATAATACATGTATATGTGTATACATCCATCCATATACGAATCTATCTATTTCTAGATAGTTCATAACTATTTGGAGAGTGAATGAAAGAATATATGAAATAACAAAAGAAAATCAGTTGAAGGTTCTCCCTCAGACTCAGTAGAACAGTGAACTGGCTGAGGTTGGGCAAAGACTAGTATAGCCCCAGGTTTCCACTCCTATTTGTTTCTGACCCTCAGGATCCCCTGGACACTGACCTCTCATCCATGGATCCAGGACCTTTATCTGAGGATGAACCAAAGACTAATTTTCAGGAGGTCAAGTTTAGCTGGGACTATTGCTCCAGACCAAAAGAGACCAACCGAAATCTAAACTTCAACTGCTTTTGAACATGTTCACTGTAATCTGGTGGCACAGGGTGTTTCCTAAACCCCAACCCCCTTTTTTAAGACCCAAAAGCTAAGTCCAAGTGTGAGGAAATCAGAGACACTAGGCTTGCCCCCTCACCTATATGAGATGTTTGTATGAGATGTTTGCGAGTAGGGAGATATAATAAGGTAGATCATGAGTCTATGCTGGGCATAGTCTATGGTTTCAGCTCCTCACCCTCCTTGGTTTTCTGATTCTCAGGGGATCCTGTTAACATCACCCCATCAGTGAAGACCCCAAATTCCACAAGTGGTAAGTAACCACACATGTTTTCCTTTGGGACTGGGAAGTTCCATGGACACATCTGTTCTGGGTGCTGTGTTGAGTGTGACCCACCTTACCCTCCATGACCACTTTCTCCCATTGTCCCCAGGACCTCAGATCCCAGACTACACAGTGGAGAATCTCATTGCCATGGGCCTGTCTGGATTGATCCTGGTGGTGCTAGGTGTGTTGGTGTTTCAGGCCTGGTACAGCGAAAGAAGGTCCCCAGGGATAAACTGAAGATGGAGCACACCCATTCCTCAGAAATTGTGACACAACCTGAGACACAAACCACAGAGGCAAGGTTGTGATGGCAAAGAAGGTACTGAAAGCTGGAGCCACAAGCTGTGTGAACTCTGTGCTAAGGACCTAAAGGAAATGCAACAGTATTGTTAGTGCCTGAGGCGATGACAGTGGCTGGGAATATTCCCTGTGGGAGACTTCTCCACCATGAGCCTTGCCCTTGCATTGCCCTCTCCTGTTTGGTTGCTCTTATTCCCCCATCTCAATGACCCAACGAATGCTACGTCCACATGAACAGATTCTGTTCATAACTCCACTTTGTCTCATGCTTGTTCCTACACTGTATTGCACATGTCTTCTTGGTCACACCTGCATTCCCTGGTGTGAGGTGCTCTGTGCCTTGAGTTCTAAGTGCAGAGACTCCGGTAACAGTGGTTGAGTAACTAAATCAATGAACTAATATTTACATCCAGCCTGGAGGGTGCACGCTGAAAATGCCACCCCAGGACCCTGTCTGGATTCTGCAGGTTCCTTTCTCTTCACCTGGTGCTTCTTGTGTGGCCCCTCCCACAACCTCTGCACTTGGAATCCGTTTATTTTCATTTTGATATTAACTGCTCGAGAGAGGATGGAGCAAGTAGTATCTCACACACTACTGGGAAGTGTACAAATTGCATCAGCCAATTTGGGGAATTTTCTGTTTTAGAGAGAGTGATTTTCAGTGATGATGATGATGATCATCATCATCATTATCATCATCACCATCACTATAATCATTATGAGCATCACCATTACCACCATCATTACTATAATCATCATCATCATCACAGTCTTCACCATAACTATCACCATCATCACCATTCTCATCACCATGATCATCTCCATCATCACCATCACTATTACCGCCATCAGTCACCATAGCCATAACCATCATAACCATCCCTATGATTATCATCACCACCATCATCATCACTATCATCATCATCATCACCCCATAATCACCATCACCATCATCATCACTATAATCATTATCACCATTATCATTATCACAGCCCTCCTCCTCATCATCACTGACACTATCATTATTATCACTCCATCACTATTTTTATCATTATCACTATCCTCACCATCATCATCATCATCATCACTATACCATCATTATCATTACCATCACCATCACAACTATCATGACCATCATCATCACACTCATCATCACCATCA
>NW_006288117.1:110121-118951 GCF_000327345.1 Myotis davidii | reverse complement strand
ATCACCATCACTGTCACTGTCACTATCACTATCACTATCAATATCAATATCAATATCACTATCATTGTTATCATATCATCATCATTGGCATCATCATCACTATCCTCACCCTCACCATCATCATCATCATCACTACTATAATCATCATCCCATTACCATCATCATCATTGCCTTCATCATCATCATCATCATCATCATCATCATCATCATCATTATAACCAACACTATCATCATTATCATGGCATTCTCATTGTCCTCATCAGCAATATTATCACTATGTTTTAATATTTCCATCTCCTTGTGCTGGGAGTAAATACAAACCACATATATGTTGGAGATAAAAGAAACTCTTTTCTTCCCTCCAAGTTCAGAAACTCTTTATTTTTAAAATGTTAAATACTGCTTTATTTTCCAACAAAGGTGATGTATAATATTACTTTAGTTTCAGGAGTACAACCCAGTGATTTCACATTTATATAACTTACAAAGTGGTCACCCTGATAAATCTAGTACCCATCTGACACCATACATAATTATTACAATATTATTGACTATAATCTCTATGCTACTGTACATTCCCATGATTATTTTGTAACAACAAATTTGTGCTTCTTAATCCCTTCCATTTTCTTTTGTTTTATTAATGCTCACCTGGGATATTTTTTCCATTGATTTTTACAGAGAGTTGAAGGGATGGGAGAGAGAGAGAGAGAGAGAGAGAGAAACATATTGATCTGTTGCCTCCTGAAAATGCCCCAATCATGCAGAGGATCGAACCTGCAACCCAGGTATGTGAACCTGACCTGGAAATGATCTCCAGACCCTCTGGTGTCCAGGCTGATGTTCCATCACTGAAACACTTTGGGCTCTTAACTTTTTCTACATATTCTCCCATAAGCTCTCTGCCATCAGGGAACCATCAAAACGTTCTCTGTATCTGTGAGTCTGATTCTGTTCTACTATTTTCTTTACTTTGTGTGGGTTTTTTAAGATTCCTCATATAAATGAAATCATCTGGCATTTGTCTCAGTAACTCTTTTTAAAAATTAGAAATAAAAGAGGAATATTTAGGTTTTGCAAATATTGAAAAGACTACTAAAACACATAGACAAAAACACAGAATTTTCCCAGTAGATGAAGAATACAGACCTTGTGGGAGGCAGTATGTGCAAAGATTCAGATTGATGCAAAAATGTCCATTGTGGAGAACTTCATACATTTTAGTTGGGCTTCAGTGTGCGGGATAAAGTTGAGTAATGAGATTGGAGAGTGCAGAGAGTGGAGTTAGCTGGGGAGGATGAAAATAAGGGTCTTGGAGATGCACTGAGAGGCTCAGACAATTCCATATGCAGGTGATGGGCCAGGTTCAAGTGAAAACTCCCTATTCAAAGGAGAAGAGCTCTGCTCACTGCCTCAAATTGAGACGTGAGCAAAAGGGGTACCTTGATGTCTCTAAGATGGTGGGTTCTTCTCAGCTAACAACTTGTGACTTGACATGCTGCTAAGTTCCAGAATCCTGTCCAGAGTCCAAAGCCATGGGAAAGGTGGTCATGCAAAGAGATGGAGAGACTGGAGGGTGTGCCTGGAGCAAAGCCAATTACAGCTGCTCCCACCTCCTTTGTGGCCATGCTGGGAATTGGGTTATCTGCACAGTAAGTCCTTAAAATGGGAACTATTCTCTGAATCCAAGTGAACTCTCCCCTGATGTAAAGATCTCAGGAAATTCTTGAGGCTTTCCAATGGGTTCTATTTCTCATATCATATGAGATTATGCTATGAGAAAGCAAGTGGGGATGTAGAGGGAGGTATCGATGAGTTGAAGAAGAAGGGGGAGGATGATGAGAGGAAGAAGGGGAGGAGGAGAAGAAAAAAAGAGAAGTGACAGAAAGAGAGAAAATGCTCTTGGCTTCCAACATCCTGTCAAGGTCCCATATCATCGATCTTGATCCTCCCTCTTCTCTCTTGGAGTAGGAGCCACATCTTGAGGAATTCTGGCTCCTACCTTAAAAAGACAAACAACAATATTCCTTTCCTGTCACTCGTGTAAGGGTGGAGGCATTTAGACTTTAGGATACATGTTTTCTCTTATCTGGCTTGGTAAATACTACAGTTATCCTCTGGTGGTTTGTGATCCATATTTCCTGAGTGACTGATGGCAGAGTGGATATGGTGGTAATAAACCTAATTAAATAGCCACAAGGTAAAGTAGGCATAGCGTGAAATGGTTCAATCTCTACATTTGGTTTAATCCCTGTTTCCTCTTTCCCCTCCCATCTTTTGCTTAAGCCTGAAATTAGAAGGAGAACACAACCGAACCATGATTAGTCACCGCCTACAGCAGACCACAGTTCCAGATCATTCCAGACAATGCCCATTGAAACTAATCCCAAAAAAATTCAGCAAAATTTTTTTTTAAAAAAGAGTTAACGAATATAGTAGTTAACACTAATGATGGAAACAACATATGGGCCATCTGAGGTGGCCAAGTGAGTGAGACAGAACAAGAATTGAGCATTGGCTACTTGCCTGGACCTTCCTGCATAGACGCAGAGAGTTCAGGTACCTGTGGCCTGGAGTGGACAGAGAGAGCTATGATGTGGGAGGAAGCATGTGAGAATTTTCTGGAGGCCCAAGGGAAAGAAAGGGTCATAACCTGCCCTAACAAGTCATCCGGTTTCATCAACTCTCATAGAAACTTCTGAAATTCTGCCCTGGAGGAAGAGTTTATTCTTATTGATTTGTACTTTTGGATTATTATTGTGTAGTATTATAATTTCTCTAAATCAGACATATTTTTACAATTCCTGTACTTTCACAAAGTTTTCATTGCTCTCTATGAATTAGGAAACCAGGCCTGTTGTCAAGAAAAAAGGTGGAGAGTATTACAAGACTTAGAATAGACTGTGGCCATTTTTTAGTGAATTTTTGGCAATGCAAGAACCCCCCCTCAAATGTATGGTAGCTGTTCTCCTCTGGTGGGGGTATTGCATGAAAAATAGGGAGGGAAAGACAGGATGAAGCATTTCTTTGAAGGCCTAAAATATGAGGGAGAATTTGAATGTGCACATCTTGGGGAACTGAGCAAACACAGGCTGTGGGGAGGAGGAATGTGTCCGGAAGTGAGAGCAGAGGCACAAAAAGGGAAGTTGACTTGAAAGCCCTTAGAGACTCAATGATCAAAGTCACCCAACATTCAAAAAGATCAAATAAGGAATTTATGTACAATTAATTTATATTAACCAACAGGCATTACAAGACTTAGAATAGACTGTGGCCATTTTTTAGTGAATTTTTGGCAATGCAAGAACCCCCCCTCAAATGTATGGTAGCTGTTCTCCTCTGGCGGGGGTATTGCATGAAAAATAGGGAGGGAAAGACAGGATGAAGCATTTCTTTGAAGGCCTAAAATATGAGGGAGAATTTGAATGTGCACATCTTGGGGAACTGAGCAAACACAGGCTGTGGGGAGGAGGAATGTGTCCGGAAGTGAGAGCAGAGGCACAAAAAGGGAAGTTGACTCAAAAGCCATTAAAGACTCAACGATCAAAGTCACCCAACAGTAAAAAAAAGGTCAAATAAGGTATTTATGTACAATTAATTTATAGTAACCAACACGTTTCATACACACAAATGAGTCCCAACCTCACCTGGAATGTCAACAACTACAGACAGGAACATTGTAAGGAATAAATGAACAAACAAAACAGAAACAAACTCATAGATACAGAGGACAAACTGAAGGTTGCCGAAGGGGAGGAGGGATTGGGGAACTGCATGAAAAGGGTGAAGGGATTTAAGAAGTATGAATTGGGAGTTATGAAACATTCAGGGTGCAAAGTACAGCATAGGGAATATAATCAATGACATTGTAATAACTATGGATGGTTAAGGTGGGTACTAGACTTGTTGGAGGGATCATTTTGTAAATTATATAAATGCCTCCCCACTATGAGGAACACCTGAAACTAACATAAAATAATATTGACTGTCAACTTTAATTGAAAAAAAGGGTCACTATATACCCTTAAAAATTAAAAATAAATAAATAAATAAAACAAAAAGATGTAGCTAATCAGTGAAAGAATAGTATTCAAAAAAATTAAAGAAAAATGAAGACTAAGGAAAATGTTTCTTGAGTGGTGTTCCACCCCAAAATGCATAATCTGAATCTGAGCATGAGTTGCCATTGGACAAATCTCTTCTTTCGTGTCTATTGTAGCTTCTTTCTCACCAGAACCTCCACCCCTGTCCATCAGCCCCCAGTCATCTCCACTCAACAACTCTTCTATAACCAGTGGCTGTAAGAAGAGGCCCCTTGCTTTATCTAAGCTTCATTAATCCACGTACAACCTGGGAGGATTTAGAGACGCACACAGCCCCTGTAGTTTGGGGAGACATAATACCTTGGGCAGAGACTAAGGCCATGTCCTGCTCTACACCCAGCGGTCACTCCATGGTGTGTTAGGAACAGTTTCTAGAATACAGAACTGGGGGTTTACAAAAGGCAGAACTTGTTTTCTGAAAAAGGAGAAGTCATGCATCTTATTTTGGACCATCACAGAGATTGGCCTGTGGCGAAATAGCTGCTTTGCTTCCTTTTGAAAGGTCAGTGTTGAAACATGGGCTGGGGGCGATGGATGCCTACCCACGACATCCTCTTAGTAAGAGTTGCCTTCCAGGCTCTGTCGTGTCATCCCTCTGCACAGCGTGGGCAGGACAGGACAATCCCTGTAATTCTGAAACTCACTCCCCTGCTCTGCCTTATTCTGTGGGGAAGAAAAGTTGAGTCCTATTTTATTATTATCACTTCATAGTTTTAGGAAAAGCCTCGGATTTCACTTCAAAATCCTCCCTAATTGGTCTTTGCATTGGTGTGTTATTCATTTATTATTTGTTCACAAGTATTTTGAAATTAAGGCTTGGTAACAAAGTGATCCATAACCAGCGGTTGACTATTGACACTATGTCACCTTCATTAGTCTTGTCATCGGTGTGTTACCAATCTATTATCTATTAGTAAATATTTTTAAGTTAAGCACTGGTGATCAATTAAGCAACTGAATAGATTTATTGGCTATGTGAATGTTCATCTGTTGAATTTTATGAGCTGGAGCACAGTGTGAGAAGTGCTGATGATTCCACAAGAAGATGTGGCTTACAATTCCATGGGGCATCTTATTTGCTAAACTTCTTTTGCCTACAAGATCATGACAACAAATTGTGAAACACACTCCTTCCCTAACCAGGGACAGTCCTTTATTTAGGCAGGGGAGAGACATCGAACATGTAGGTAGTATACACTTGGTTTGAAATGCAAAGGTAGTCCCTTCCTTGAAGGTCCTGAATACCAGGTGAGAAGATGATGTTGGGATCCACAGGGAGCCGGAAGCTCTTATGGAGCTCGGGGAGTGTCCAGGAGAGGGTCAAGGTGAGATGGGAGTGGACATTTGCCAAGAGAGGCAGATTCAGATATGACACCTGCCGTGGAATGGGAAGTCACCGAGCAGGAATTTCTTAGTGGGATAATTGGAGATGTGGACTTCTTTCCAAGAGCCTGTTTCTCCAGGGAAGGGAAAGATTTATGACCTGGGCCTCATGCATGTTCACGTTCTGGTAAGTACTTTGGAAGTTGATAACGGAGGGGGTGTCACCAGTCTTTGTGTGTGGGCTTTTGATTTTCTGGTTATTGAGTCTCCCATCATTTAAAAACAATGTCCTCACCTTTTATTTTATTTTTTTAAAATATATTTTATTGATTTTTTACAGAGAGGAAGGGAGAGTGATAGAGAGTCAGAGACATCAGTGAAAGAGAAACGTCAATCAGCTGCCTCCTGCCCACCCCCAATTGGGGATATGCCAGCAACCAACGTACATGCCCTTGACCAGAATTATACCTGGGGCCCTTCAGTCCGCAGGCCGACGCTCTATCCACTGAGCCAAAACCAGTTAGGGCGATGTCCTCACCTTTTAAAAATATATATATTTATTGAGTTCAGAGAGGGAGAGGAAGAGGGAGAGAGAAACATCAATGATGAGAGGGAGTCATTGATCAGCTACCTCCCCACGCCCCCTACCGGGGCGGAGCCTGCAACAAGGGCTTGTGCTCTGACCCAGAATCAAACCATGACCTCCTGCTTCATAGGTAAGACCGCTGAGCCACACTGGCTGGGCGTTACCACCCTTTTTACTGGTAAATATTAACCTGTAATTCCTGTAATTTACTGCAGATTCTTTTCTATTGATTTTTGACCTTGCCATTCTGTTAAATATTCAATTACTCCTGGGTATCTCCACCTGCCAGTCAGAGTGGAGGCTTAAAGAGGTGAGGCGATGGATGCAGATTGCCTGGGTCTTTGAACCTGCCCTGTAGCTATTTCCCTAGTTCTGGAATTCCCCAATGGTACGGATATCCTCAACACCCGAGCTGTGGAGTAAGAGATACAATGGAGGAAAGACTGGGGATGGGATGGGATGGGGTGGGCGGCACTGGAGATTCCCTTTCCACCTGGTAGGACTGCACAGATTTGTGTCACCACCAAGGACTTGGAAGACACAGGGACCAGGATTCCATCCACATCCCCACGTGACTCCCCTCGTTGGCTTCTGCCGAGGACAAATGGACCTTGAAGAATCGCAGTGGGTTCCTGTGTACCAGGTGGTGATTTTAATTTCTGCCTCAATGGAGTCTTCATTCCTGGAAACTCACCCCACCCCCCGCCCCCAAACCCGGACATCTCCTGGTGTCTAGCTCTTCATCTGGTGAAAACGGACTCTCTCTGGGTCTATCTCTAACGGCTACAAGGTCAGTCTGCTTCTGTGTGTCAGGGCCAACAACACACTCAACTGCCCTCCCTTAGGAGAGAAGAACTCTCCGGAGCCCTAACCTAGGCTGCAGGGACCAGGATCACCCCTCCATTGGGCAGGACACCCCACAGGTCCATTATGTGCCACATGGATTGGACCTGCAGAAACAGAAAGTTAGCAACCCCTCTAGGCATTGTAAGACCGATGCATGCCAGAGTGGGGGGAAGGGATCTGCCCATATCTCCGGCCTTGCTGTCCAGATGAAATTACTAGGAGTCCAGTTCCCTGGGGCATGGTGAGATAGCCCATCCATGGTGAGGACTCAGCTCCATCAGACCCTCTTGTGAATGAGGAGCAACCCCAATTCCTGGTGGACCTTTGTTGGACGTTGGAGACAACATATTCCTCCTTGGGCATGTCACCTCCACCCATGCATGAGAGTCTTGAGAGGCTGCTGGTTTTGGGTGGGGCCCCGAACAAGAGACAGCTTTGCAACAGGTCCAGGCTGCCAGGGCTGTGTGACCCAGGAGATCCAATTGTGTTCGGAACTTATGGCAGATGAGGTCATTATACAGAGTCTTGGGGCTACTACAGATAAATGAAAATACAGACATTTAGCCCAGGCCAGTTTGGCTCAGTGGATAGAGCATCAGCCTGTGGACCAAAGGGACCCGAGTTCAATGGTGGTCAAGGGCACCTACCTTAGTTGCAGGCTCTTCCTGGGCCCAGGGGCTTGTAATGGGGTGACCCGCGGAGATGACCACCAGGCACTCAGATCAAAATTTAGGAGCCTTTATTAAGCTGGACAGCGACTACAGTTACAGCACCCTGCCAAAGCAGAGGCTGAACTGTAGTCCTGACTGCAAGAGTTACAGTGTTTTTATTTGCAAAAACCACAAAGTTACAAAACCTTAGTTCCCAACACAGTACAGCATCATTACAGTGACTACCTTCCTATCTATGTGTTCTAGGAACAGAGAGTACAGGGTGCCAGGAAGGGGCCATGAGACCATATCTCAAGGCCTGGCCTGATGTCAGTACCTTCCTATCTGTTTGTTTTAGAAACAGACAGCACAGCATGACCCATCTGGCCGAAGCACCAGATATGAAACCCAGCACAGGCTCATGCAGGAGGCAACCAATCAATGTGCTTCTCTCACATCAATATTTCTTTCGACCTTTCCCTCTCTGATCCACTCTCCCTTAAAAAAAATCAATGGAAAAATATCCTTAGGTGAGGATTTAAAAAAAATCAATCAATCAATCAATAATAAAGCACAAATATTTACTATTTTGGAGTCACACTATGCATTTCCATGGAGGACTATTCTCCTTTGTGAAACGATGTTGGGTTTGTTACTGGGCTCTACCAGAGGTCGTCTTGGCCAAGTCACTATGAGGCATGAGATGCCCATCATGTAATGGGGCATGATACCTGAGCACACCTTGAATGGAGCATGCCCAGCAGCACCCCATCCCCAGACAGAAGTGGTTTATGTGGTTCAAGAAGTCCCCAAAGGCATGAGGCAGGCAGAGCAGGGACCTTCTAAAGATATGTACCTTCTACTCCTCAGCACCCGTGCCTATGTCACCCCCCATGGCACAAGGGACTTTGCAGGTGTGATGGAGTTAAGGATTTTGAGATGGGAGATGGCCCTTGGTGATCCAGGTAGGCTCCATGTCATTAGAAAATCCTGGGGATTGAATGAAGGAGGCAGGAGGACAGAGCCAAAGAGATGTGACGAAGAGAGCGTGGACAGTGATTAACTGCTGGCCCTGAAGATGAATGGGCATGAGATATGGGCAGCCTGTGAAGCTTGAGAGACAAGGAATCCCATTCTGACTCCTGAATGGAAAGATGATAAATCTGTGTTGCTTTAACCCATTAAGCATATGGGTATTTGTTATAGCAGCAACAGGACACGAATTCTTTCTCTCTCTCTCTCTCTCTCTCTCTCTCTCTCTCTCTCTCTCTATTTTTTTCTCTCTCTCTCTCTCATTTTTGGAAGTGGTGATGCAGCTTTGG
>NW_006288117.1:108661-109912 GCF_000327345.1 Myotis davidii | reverse complement strand
GCACAGCAGCTCCCAGAGAGAGAGACGCCATGACCCCCACCCTCAAGGCCCTACTCTGCCTCGGTGAGATGTGAGGAGGGGGAGGGGAAGCCCTGGTGTGAGGGGGGCTGGTGGGTGGGGTGGAACCCTGCATCCTGGCCAGGCCTGCTCTGTCAGGACAGCAGGACTCAGGAGGCTCATGGGGAGGAGGGTGTTGCTCAGGGTTCAGGGCAAATCTCTCACAGGGACTCTCTTCCAGGGCTGAGTGTGGGCCTCAGGACCCCAGTGCAGGCAGGTGAGTCTGTCCACAGGTGTCCCAGGTCCCACTCCTCCCTGGGGACAAGGGTCCACCCCATGGGAAGCTGGAGAAAACCACCACTTCTGGGCTGACAGATGGGAGATGTCTTGGAGGGACAGGGGATGAGAGCTGGGAACTGGGGGTGGGAATGTCTTGTTAACCTGATACTGGTTTCCTTCCAGGGCCCCTCCCCAAACCCACTGTCTGGGCTGAGCCAGGTCCTGTGATCGCCTGGAGGAACCCTGTGACCATTTGGTGTCGGGGGACCCTGGAGGCCCAGGAGTACCATCTGTATAAAGAGGGAATCCTACTGCCCTGGGACAGACAGAAGCCACTGGAGCTCCAGGACAAGGCCAAGTTTTCCATCACAACGACGACACAGCATTATGCAGGGATATATCGCTGTTACTATCTCAGTCCTGCTGCCATGTCAGAGTGCAGTGACCCCCTGGAGCTGGTGGTAACAGGTGAGAGGACACTCAGGGGTCCCAGCCTCAGTCTCTGCCCTCAGGAAGGGGGTCCCCCAGCCCTGGGGGCCATGAGGGAGGTGTGAGCCCATTTAACAAGCTGCCTCCTCCTCTCCTAGGAGCCTACAGCAAACCCAGGCTCTCAGCCCTGCCCAGCCCTGTCGTGACCTCAGGAGGGAACGTGACCCTCCAGTGTGGCTCAGGGCAGGGATTTGGCAGGTTCATTCTGACTAAGGAAGGAGATCACAGGCTCTCCTGGACCCAGGACTCAGAGCCACAGCCCAGTGGGCAGTTCCAGGCCCTGTTCCCTGTGGGCCCCGTGACCCCCAGCCACAGGTGGAGGTTCAGATGCTATGGCTGCTACAGGAACAGACCACAGGTGTGGTCACAACCCAGTGAACCCCTGGAGCTCCTGGTCCCAGGTGAGGCCCCCCTCACCCTGTCTGCTGGGCGCTCAGCTCAGAGTTTTATCCCCAGAAGAATTATGGGCTGAAAGGGAGGGAGGGG
>NW_006288117.1:106229-108431 GCF_000327345.1 Myotis davidii | reverse complement strand
TGCCAGGTGACAGGCGGGAAGGTCATGGTAGCAGGAGATATTGAAGCCCAGGCTGGGTAGGAGCAGCCAGGTTCAAGTGGGGAGAAGGCAGGCCCCACCCATCACCCCACATTTTGATATCTAGGAGGCTCTGAGAATCCGCAGCTCCCCCCCATGGAGTCAGGACCCCAGAAGGGTAAGTGAGGGTCTCTGTGGGAGGTGGTGGGTGCCTCCATGGGAACAGCAGCAGAGCCATGTGGGGGTTCAGGTGCCGCTGGAGATGCTGACTTGAACCCACCCTTTCCCTGCCTGGGCCTCAGTGTCTCCAGGTGTAAAAGGAGAGAATCCTTGTCCAGAGCTTAGATTTCCTGTCAGTTCTGGCTCTGACCTCCTGGAAGAGGGACCTCAGAGGGAAGCCCCCAGGACGTGATGTTATCGGGCCTGTCCCCTCTGTCTCAGTGACGGTGACACTGTATAGGGAGGGACAGGCAGGACAAGGGTCCGGGCACCCAGTCCTACCCCTCAGCTCAGGCTCAGCTCAGAGGAGGGAACAGGGTGGATCAGCCCTGGTCCAGCTCCTGACTCTGCTGCTCCTGCTGTGGGGCTGGGCGGTCCCTTCTCTCCTCTGAATGTCGGGTTCCTGTCTGCTCATCCCTGGTCCCATCCTGCTCACAGGCTGCTGGGAGATGAGGTGACATAGGGCCTCACAGAGCTCAGGAAGGCAGAGCCCCCAACCCAGCCAGCCCTTCCCAAGGGGCGTCAGGGCCTGCAGGGTGGAGTTGGATGAGGGAGAGACTCAGAGTCCACTCCACACCCTGCCCCTCCTGTCCCTGCTGTGCTGGGGGCAGGTAATGAGGAAGGACCCTCAGCTCCAGATGAGACATGGCTAGGCCTCTTCAGAGGAGGAGCCCAGAGTATGAAGCTGGTGTCCTCCTGGGGGGCAGTGTGAGGAGACCACAAGGAACCCGCATTCCTGTGTTCCAGTCCCAGCCCCGCCACTTCAAGGCTGGGTGACCTGGCGCACATGATTAACCTCTCTGAGCCTCAGTGAAGTAGGTGGTGGGGTCAGCAATGCCTGGTTTATGACTGCTGTGAGGTGAGAGGAGATGAGGGACAGACCCTGGCACATAGTAGGTACTCACGAAATGGCATCATTGGCTCATTCATGACATCACCCTTGTCCAAGGTCTCAAATGGTACATGATCATCCTGATCGGGGTCCCGGTGGCCCTGGTCCTGCTTCTCTCCCTCCTCCTCTTATTCGTCCTCCGACACCGATGTCAGAGCAAAGGCAGGATGTCAGGTGAGTAGGGAACGGGGTGACCTGGGTCATAGGAGGGAGGGGGGCTCAGAGCACCTGCCACAGGAAAACCAAATGGATGGAGAAGGTCAGCTGAGAAAAGGATTTCTCCAGAATCTCATATCAGAAAATGTAGCTCTCAATGTCAGCACATGTGTATGTATTTAAGGTAATCTTTCATTATTGTCAATGACATGAAATATGGAAGTTACGCATAAGTGTGTGTTACGTTTTCCGTCTTTCCTGTGGAATCACAGCGGGGAGGGTTCTAACCTCCCAGGGCTGAGACTGTCTCTCTTAACCAGCCCAGAGAGGGGCTCATGTCCAACCTCCTGCAGGGACCACAGACCCAGAGCCCAAGGACAGAGGCCTTCAGAGCAGGTAATTCCTGTCCTGAAGACCCCAGACTCAGACCACCCATGGCCCAGCTCTGCCCCTAACACTCCTGTCTCCTCCCTCAGCTCCAGCCCAGCTGTGGACGCCCAGGAGGAGCACCTCTGTGAGAGGAAGAGACAGCTTCCCTGGGGGATGGGGCACAGGGATTTCAGGGGATGACTGGGGAGGAGAGGGGCTGGGAGGGTGTGGGTCAGGGTGAGAAGGACTGAGACCCACACTGTGTGACCTGGCTCTGTACCTCACCCTGGGTTAGTGGCCCATCTGGGAGCAGGTGGGTCTGCGGCCCTGAGATCTCGGGGGACCTGCCAGGAGACACCCCCCTCCCCATTCTGCCCCAGCAGATGCTGATGTGACGGACCTGCAGCCTGGGGAGAGCGTGGAGCTGGACCCTCGGGTGAGACCCCTGCTCCTGTCCAGGCCACCAAGGACCTTCTGTTGCCCAGTTTAATCCAATGGACCCTTCTCTGTCCCACCTCACCTGCTTCTCAGCAGCGTCCACACTGACCACCCCTCTGGGCCCCCAGGTT
>NW_006288117.1:88249-106094 GCF_000327345.1 Myotis davidii | reverse complement strand
GGTCCTGGGGCAGGACATGCTTCTTCAGGAGGATGAGCCATGAGGCTGGAGCCGAGTGAACAAGAGAGAGTGCGTTAGGATCAGAGTCAGAACCACAGAAGCATCCAGCGGCCCGCAGGCTCAGGAAGGCCCTGCAGATTCCACCAGGAGAGGGGCCTGATCTATTTAAAGTGTAAATCATCTCTCTGGCAACATGAAGATAATTGACAGGAGGATTTCTACTGTGGAATCAAGGAGATACTGTTGTGTCTCACTGTCCCCAGCAGAACAGGCAGGATGAAAGCCCCCAGGGAGTGACGTACGCCCAGGTGAACCACTCAAGACCAAGACCTGGGCCGGGAATGGCCACCTCTCCTTCCTCCCCTTCTGGGGGTTTGCTGGACCAGAAGGGAAGACAAGCAAAAGCGGACAGTCAGGTGGGTCCTATCCTCCCCAGGCCCCTAGGACCTCCCCAACCCCTACCACGTTTCATCCTTCTCTCTCTCTCCCCCTGCTCCAGGCTGCTGCGTCTGATGCCCTCCCACATACAGCCTATGCCCTGCTGAAATGCTCGGCCCTCAGATAGAGGACAACACCCCCTTCCTCCCATCAGAGGAGCCCCCAGATGAGTCCAGTGTGTACGCTGCTCTACCCATCCACTAGCCCAGACCCCACAGTGCAGAGAGAGGGCCTGCCAGGACCCCTGAGGGCACTGGAGCGACCCCCATGGACACTCAGTGCCCTGGCCAGTCTGGAGATCTGACGTGGACCCCCAACTGCTCCTGGGATGCCCCTGGGAGTCACCTGATTCATCAATCACAGATGACTAATATCCCTACATTATGGAATCAAAGCAACAAACTTCTCAATAACCAACGTGTGAATTGATTATTGACAGGAAGTGAGCGAATGCTTTCAATGAATGATCATGTAAATATTATGCATCAAGCCTATGAAATAAAAAAATTAAGAGGCATGAGTGAATACATTAGAAAAGAAAAACCTAAAAGGTCAAGACCTAATTTATTACATCAAGAATTTAGAAAACGAATAGGCAATTATTCTAAATGAGGGTGGAACGAGGGATGCAATAATGAGTAGCTACTAGTGAGGACAGACAAAAATAGAGAAAAAACAGCAAAGTCAAAAAATTTTATTCTTGAAAACTGTAATCACACTGATACATCTTAGCCACCTTAGACAAGGAAAAAGGGGAAGAGGCACACATTCCCATGATGAGGACAGCATCACAGATCATATAGACTTTAAACAGATACCACACATGATAAACGATTTGATGCCAGGCCCTGCCCTGTTAGCTCAGTTGGTTAGAGCATCACCCCAATATGTCAAGCCCGCAGGTTCGATCCCTGGTCAGGGCACATGCAAGAATCAGCCAATGAATGCATAAATAAGTGGAACAACAAATAAATGTTTCTCTCTCTCTCCCTTTCTCTTTCTCTCTAATTAAGAAAATAAAATCTGATGCCAACGTATTAGCCACTGGTGTGGCTTAGTGGTTGAGCATGGATCTATGAACCAAGAAGTCATGGTTTGATTCCCAGTCAGGGCCCATGCCCGGGTTGTGGGCTCCGTCCCCAGTTTGGAGCATGCAGGAGGCAACTGATCATAGAGTCTCTCTCATCACGTTTCTATCTCTCTCTCCCGTCCCCCTTCTTCTCTGAAATCAATAAAAATATTTTTAAAAAAGTGGACATGTTCAAAAGTACAGTTTACTAAGTAGACATCAGAGTTAGTAGAAAATCGGTGTCACCTTATGTATATAGTAAATACACATGATAAACATTGCCCTGCACATGAGCGCTGTGGAATATGATAAAAACAAAGAGTAGAGCAGTCAGGGGAGGGAGGGAGACATGGGGAGAGATTGGTTAAAAGGTACAACCTTCCAGTTACAAGACTGGCAAATCCCGGTACTCTAATGCACAGCATGGTGTTATAGCTAAAACCCCGGTTATCTTATTCTTGTGTGTTGCTGAGAGAGAGACGGCAACTCAGGGACAGGAGAGAGCTGGTAGCTAAAGCCAGGGTGGTCCTCCTCTTGCAATATCCTATATAATAAAGAGCTAATATGCTAATTAGACTGGATGGTGGAACGACCTTCAGAATGACCTTCTAGAATGACCTTCCAGAATGACCTGTGGGTTTTGAAGGCCTACCATTGCACGAATTTCATGCACCAGGCCTCTAGTATAAATATATCAGTTTAGGAGGCTTCAATGGTGATTTCTTACAAATGCTTATGCACTTATCCCCCCCCCCCCCCCACACACACACACATGCCAAACTTACACAGGCATTTCCAAAGAGCAGAAAAACACACCTGGAGGTTGAAGAATTCCCCTCACCCCAAAAACTGTTCTCCCTCATGGAGACCCAGCCTGACCTGGTGGGTTTAAGGAGGGAGACACTACTTCTCGCTCAGGGATTTGCCCCTGCTGACACATTCACCTTTGTCCCTTAAAATTAATGTGGCTCAGGACACAATGTTCACTATCAGTCGGTTCCATGGAGGTATTTATCCACTATCTTCTGGTATTGGCATTTCCTGTGAGGAAGTCTGGTCTCAGGGAGCTTGTCATATGGCGATTTGCATTTTTCTCTAGAAAGTAAGGTGACGACCCTTTTAGAAACAAAGGCTAGTCCTTCTTGATTTGCTTTTGAGTTGAAATTCACACAAAATTAACCATTTTAAATGTGTACAATTCGGTGTAAGATATACTTTAAAAAATTTATCTATTCTTCATTCCCCATAAAAGATCAAGGTAATGATTGCAGATCTCGGGGATTTCATTTTTAAGCATGCACACCTTATCACTTGTTTGGTCTTTTCTCATGTCTGTAAAATTTTCATTTATTTATCTCTCGAGCGGTTACTAGTCGTCATTCTCACTTCTTTCCTTCTGACATCAGGGATATGATGCTGACCCTTCTCATTGTACTCCTCAAGTACCTTACATCCCCACTCCACGTCCCCCTATGCTGTGTTCTGGGAATTTCCTCAGTATTATACTCCACTTTCATGATCATCTCTTCAGCTGTGTCTCTTTCCTGAGGGGTTGAATTGTTTTAATGTGCTCCTTCTATTGGATTTTTCATTTCTCAAAGTTCTAACTCATTAGGTCCTTTTAGAAAAGAATCCATATTCTTCTGTGTCAAAAATTGACTCCACCTTTTATGTTCCAGATATTGAAGCATGATTAATCTCAAATTACTCTCATATTTTCCTACTGACTCTACTCTATTGCACATGACAGTCCCCATCATCAGTAGATTGCTGTCTGTAGCACTGTTTATCATTATCAGGATGACTCTACTGTGCATTCTTATTGGAAGACTTGCCCCTCACACACCTGACCTTCCATAGGTTGTTACCAGGACTGTCCTAGGAGTCAGGTTGTTGAGGGAGGGGCTTTGGCAGCTGCCCCTGCCGCATGGTGACCACTCTCTCAGACTCAGCATCTGCCCAGGGTTCTGCTCCTCAGGGCCAGTCCAATGGGAGCTTCACAGGCACACATGGGACAGACCCCCGTGGCTGACAATGCTGGACTTGGTCTTTTTCAGGCCACACGGGAGGATGCTCACTGCTGAGCATGGGTTCACTGCAGTGGACAGAGATGTCCCAATTCATGTACAGAAACACGGGCAGGGTGACAGAGCTTCCAACCTTCACCTGGACCCTGACCTCTCCCTTCCTGTGAGGACCTGGGGCCCCTTTCTGTGTCCACACAGGATAGAATCTCTTCTCTGATGACCTGCTGATGGTTTCAGACACTGGTGACCAACTCAGCTTTTGTCACGGATTTTCCCCATAGTTCCCTCTCCTTTTGGGCAACTTTCATTTCCCCTTTTTCTGCATTTGTCTGTTCCTAAAATTATAGAACTATTGTAAGAAGCTTTATTTGGTCTTCAGAGCAGACAAGGGCTCAAGTGGGTGTAACAATCCTGCACTTGACTGTGGATGCCTCGATCCCCTCATCGCCCACCCACTCAGGTCTTCATCTGGTCTGAAGTCGATGTCTCCCTTCCATGGGCCCAGCCCCACTGACCCACAACCACTCTGAGGATCCAAATGGGCAAACTGAGGCTTAGAGATAGGACATCACCACTCAAGGTTACACGGGTGATGAGCATTTAAATAAAAGTCATTTTTAAGGCAAAATCAGCACTCTAACCTCAATGAATGACCCCTAAAGCTAGAAGTCAGGACCAGAGAATGAGGAAGAGACTTCAACCCAGAAACAAGGGGCACTGAGGAGGCAGGAATGACTCATAGGCCTGTTGCCAGGAAGGTGGGGTGGATGCTGTCACAAAAAAAAAAGTTTGAGGGCGGCTATGGTAGAAAGAAAGCCACACTCTGGGGTAAGGAGAAGAGACCTGTTTCCTTCCCTTATTTCCCTTCGTCCCCCCTCTGTGCTCATTGTCACAGGACATTGCCTTGAGCTGCACAGTTGGAGGCTGAGCCTGTCCCTGCTGATCTGAACTCTGCAGGCCACAGGGACCCACATCTTTCTGAAGCGTCTCCAGGGCCCGGGCGACACTGTCCATGGTGAGGACCACAGGGAGGTGCTGATGGATGGGCTGAGGAGGAAGGAGACCCCGTGGGGGAGGCTGTGACAGGGAAGGACGTGCCCTGGGTCACCTCACCTGCAAGGGGCGTCTCAGGAGGGAGACTCCAGGTCTAATACCTGATTCACCATGAAAATGAGAGCCAGGCTGCTAGAGAGACTATGCCCTCATCTCTGGGCTGCTGACATGACAACCATGAGAGAGGGAGGGCCAACCTCCCTGTGCCCACACCTTCTATGTCTGTCCAGAGGGCATCATTGTCTCCATCTGAACACCCCTGAGGAGAGCAAGGAGACACCATGATCACCATCCTCAGGGCCCTGCTCTGCCTCGGTGAGATGGGAGGGGGAGGGGACTCTGGTCTCTCAATACCAGGACTCAGGAGGCTCATGGGGAGGAGGGTGCTGCTCAGGGTTCAGGGCAAATCTCTCACAGGGACTCTCTTCCAGGGCTGAGTGTGGGCCTCAGGACCCCAGTGCAGACAGGTGAGTCTGTCCCCAGATGTCCCAGGTCCCACTCCTCCCTGGGGACAAAGGGCCACCCCCTGGGAAGAAGGGTATGAAGAAGAGCAGTTCTGACCTGACAGAAGGGGGGCATCTGGGATGAAAGCTGGGGACTGAGGATAAGAATGTCCTGTGACCCTGATACTGGCTTCCTTCCAGGGCCCCTCCCCAAACCCACCCTCTGGGCTGAGCCAGGCCCTGTGATCCCTCGGGGGAAGCTCCTGACCATCAGGTGTCAGGGGACCCCAGAGGCTGAGAAGTACCGTCTGGAGAAAGAGGGAAGCCCAGCACCATGGATACTACAGAAGCCACAGGAGCCCGGGGACAAGGGGCCCTGCCCAGCCCTGTTGTGACCTCAGGAGGGAACATGACCCTCCAATGTGGCTCAAGGGAGGTGTATGACAGGTTCATTCTGACTAAGGAAGGAAAAGACAGGCTCTCCTGGACCCTGGACTCACAGCCACAGCCCAGTGGGCAGTGCTAGGCCCTGTTCCCTGTGGGTCCCGTGAGTCCCATTCACAGGTGGGGGTTCAGATGCTATGGCTGTTACAGGAACAGCCCCCATGTGTGGTCACACCCCAGTGATCCCCTGGAGGTCCTGGTCCCAGGTGAGTTGCATTATTGTCCCATCAATGGAATGAAGCAGGGAATACATTATTGGCATCTTTGCTGGGAGGGGAGCCCCATGAGAGAGGGAATCTGGGCAGCACAGGGCTCCTGGGCTAGGTACATAGAGAGAGACCTTGAAACTTGTGGACCAGCCCAGGAGAAAAAGGTTTATGGGAGGAGCAGCCCCTGTAATTCATGTCTGGTCTCACCAGGTGAGGCTGAGAAGCCCTCCCTCCTGAGCCAGCAGGGCCCCATCGTGGCCTCTGGACAGAACCTGACCCTTCAGTGTTGCTCTGATGTCGGCTATGACAGATTCGCTCTGCACAAGGAGGGGGGACAGGGCCTCCCCCAGAGCCTTGTCCTGCAGCCCCAGGCTGGGCTCTCTCAGGCCCACTTCCCCCTGGACACTGTGAGCAGCTCCCACGGGGGCAGGTACAGATGCTACGGTGGATACAACCTCTCCTCTGCGTGGTCGGCCCCCAGTGACCCCCTGGACATCCTGGTGGCAGGTGAGGAGCCATTGGGTTCAGTCAGGGACCAGACTCTGCACAGGCCCTGCTGGGATCTCAGGTGGTGAGGCCAGAATGACAGTGCAGGGCCCATGGAGGGAGAGACAGAGAGAGTCAGGGGGTGGGAGGGGAGAGGGGGAGACTCAGAGAAACAAAGACAGACAGAGAGGCGGGTCCTCAGAGAGAGGCCTGTTGACTCTCAGGTCAGAACAAGGTGGCAGGCAGCCCTCACCCTTTCTCCCTCTCTCTCTCTAGGACACCTTCCTGATAGACCCTCCCTCTCGGTGGTGGTGCATTCAGGAGCCAGGATGGCCTCAGGAATGAACGTGACCCTGCTGTGTCAGTCATGGAACCCCAGGGATACTTTCCTTCTGTCCAAGGAGGAGGAAGCCGATCCCCCCCTGCGTCTGAGATCAAAGCACCGAGCTGGGCAGTTCCAGGCAGAGTTCTCAATGAGCCCTGTGACCTCAGCTCACGGGGGCACCTACAGGTGCTACAGCTCACACAGCTCCTCCCCCTTCCTGCTGTCATTCCCCAGTCAGTCCCTGGAGCTCCTGGTCTCAGGTAAGGGGTCCCTGACCCTGTATGCTGAGCTGTCAGCTCAGTTATGTTCCCAGAACAATTCTGCATTGAAAGGGGAGTGAGGGTCTCTAGAGATGGTCACGCAAAAATCTTCCTGATAGAGGCTCCACTCTCCCTGCTCAACCATCCCCCTCACCTGGATCCAGAAGGTGCCAAGTGGGTATTGGTAGGGTTTGAGGGGCCACAGGGAAGATGTAGGAGGATTCTTAGTGAGGTGGGGAGTCCAGGGTTGGCCCCATATTCTCATACCTTGTATAGTCCTTCCCAGGACCCTCTTGGACCCCAGCTTCCTCCCTGGCACAGGACCCATGTCCACAGCTAATGAAACATACAGGGTGCTCTTTGCTCATAGAGCACTGACCACCCCAGGGCAGTTCTGAGTCTCTCAGAGGATCTATGCCCCCGAACCCCCGGCTCATATGAGAGGCTTTTGTCCCATGGGCTTGGGAACCTAGGAGAAATTATAGCAGAACCATCATGTTCTGAGGGCCTCAGTATTCACATCCCACCCCAACATGTTATCTGGCCTATGAGGGGGAAGGGAGGCAGGTGACAGGTGGAGTGGTCATGGCAGAGGGAGATTTTGGGGTCCAGCCTGTGGAAGGAGGAGCAAGGCTGGCTGGCCATGACCTGCAGGGGCACTTTCATTTCTGACTCCCCGGGGCCCCTGACACGTGGCTTGTTATAGACCTGCTCCGGGTGCAGCCTCTCTGGGCCTGTCCTGCTGCCCCCAGTCACTGTGACCTTGTAGGGATTGAAAAGCTGAGGGAGTCAGGGGCCAGGTCCACTGATTATCCACCAGGCCTGGGGGCTCAGCTTAGCAAGAGGAGCCACCATGTTATGGAGGCACCAAAGATTTGAAAACACCCACTTAGCATCTCAGCTCCTCCTGGTTCCACACAGAATCTGTGGGGTTTCCCACTAAAAGCCAGCAGCCCTGCATAGTTCGTCCGGCACCGGGGTCCCTAACCGGTATAGAGAGTGTGTAGAGTGGATGATGGAGAGGGAGCCTATTTGGCAGCCTTTGGGGCCAGGCCTGGCTTGTAGCACAGGGATGATGGCTGGGCTGATGGGGGAGGAGAGGCCTGGAGAGTTGGAGAGAGGAGAGGGGACCCTCCCTCAGCTGCTCATTTCCAGAGCCCCTTGGATGGAAGCCCTCACCACACAGGTGGGGGCCCTGAGCTTCTCAGAGCAGGACAGGTGGCTGCTCTGGCCAAGGTGGGACCTGCTGTGGGTGACGGTGCCGTCCCCACTGGACACTCTGCCGTAGTGAGAAGTGTCCCCACCTGTGGGCGCCACTCTGCAAGGCCCTGTGCTCCCTGGAGGCCTCCAGGCCCTCAGTACTCACCTAAGACTAAGGGGCAACCATGCATGTGTCCTGAGAAACTAGGGGGTCCCTGCCCAGACTCTGTGAAATTCATGGCTGCTCTCTGCATTTTAAGTCTTTATTGTTGAGAGTATTACAGATGTCCCTCCCCCTTTTCCCCTCCATAACCCTCCTCCAGCTGGTTCCCTCCCTACCCTTCCTAAGCCCTCACCACACTATTAACTGTGTCCATGGGCATGGATATATGCGTACAAGTTCTTTGGTTAGTCTCTCCCCACCTCTCCTCTTTACCTCTGAGATTCCTCAGTCTGTTCTGTGTTCCCATGCCTCTGGTTCAATTTTATCCATCACTTTATTTTGCTCCTTAGAATCCACATATACTTGAGTTCAGGTGATATTTGTCCTTCTTGACTGGCTCATTTCATTTAGCATAATGATCTCTGGCATGTTTTGCACACGCCTCTCTATTATTGCTTATGTTCTGAGAACTTTTAAGCCATAGTTACTTACTCATTTACATTTTAATTACAAACATTTAGGAATTAAAAGAGGTAATTCAACTCTAAGTACCAAAGATGCTTTAAAGGTGTGTTTGTGCTTTGTTTTTTACTTTAAAACCATTTTTTGTTTTATTCATATAATTTCCCCAACACATAGCTGAAGAATTGCTCAAGTTCTACATAAATCCATGTCTGTATATCTGAGATCAACCCAGGGTCCTGGGTCCTCACCGTTGCATAAATATAAGCTTTTATATCCAGATGAGGTAGCTTCCATGGCTCTGAATCCCACAGTGAGCAGAGAGATGGAAATAACACATTGTTTTCTGCAACGAGAAACCATAATTCTTCCCAAACCTGAATTATCAAGGCAAAGCCAAACTGTGTTTTAAAGTGACTCAGAAGAAAAGTCTAAACTCAAAAGGTCCAGGGAGACCAAAGAATCCATGAAAGAGGCCAGGACCCTTCTCCATCAGAGAAAGGGTTCTTGCGGGGACTGGTAGCAGTTAGGTCATGAGCTATGGAGTCTTGGCTTGAGTGATCAACTCTAAGTACCAAAGATGCTTTAAAGGTGTGTTTGTGCTTTGTTTTTTACTTTAAAACCATTTTTTGTTTTATTCATATAATTTCCCCAACACATAGCTGAAGAATTGCTCAAGTTCTACATAAATCCATGTCTGTATATCTGAGATCAACCCAGGGTCCTGGGTCCTCACCGTTGCATAAATATAAGCTTTTATATCCAGATGAGGTAGCTTCCATGGCTCTGAATCCCACAGTGAGCAGAGAGATGGAAATAACACATTGTTTTCTGCAACGAGAAACCATAATTCTTCCCAAACCTGAATTATCAAGGCAAAGCCAAACTGTGTTTCAAAGTGACCCAGAAGCAAAGTCTAAACTGAGACTCCCAGCCCCAAGACTACACCCTGGAGAATTCCATCCGGTTGGGCGTGGCTGGATTGGTCCTGGTGCTGTTGGGGGTGCTGCTCTATCAGGCCTGAAACAGCCAGAGAAGGACCCAGGATACAGACAGACATGAACACAGAGGGAACAATGCACTGTTCAGAGAGGGGGAGCCATGGAAGTGAATCTCATGTGTCCAGAAGGTTCTGAAAGATAACATGGGACATACGCTAAAGGATCTTTCTGCACCTCATAGCAGGTGGAGTCATCGCTCATGTGCAGGGCCAAGGTCTGGACCTTCTGCCATTGAACTGTAGTCCTTTCCCTCATGACCACTGTGAGTCCTGTGACTGGATCCTGACTTTTCCCATTTTGGTGAAATTAGCATTAATTCCACTCATGTGCCCAAAAGGTTCTGGAAGATAACGTGGGACATATGCTGAGGAACCTGTCTGCACCTCATAATTACACTTGGCAGGTACAGGTCCACATCTCCATACACTTTCATGAATACATTTTCCTTTATTTCTATTTACACGGACCTTTATGTCTGTACGAAGTCCCCATCTCCTGAGAATGCCGTCAATTGTAATCAATCTACAAAGTGCACGATGCATTCTGCAAGAGATAAACCCACAGGCAGGTCCTAACACCCTCTGTGGACTCCACATACCCTTCTCTGGCCATAAGATGCCACCTGTGTGCTTTCTACAGAAACCTCATTCACTTTAATCAAGACCTGGTCTGTGCTGCTTCTGAAAACCCCATTGTCCAAAACACACAGACCACGTGTTACAGACGTGCACCCTTGAAACCTATGTCCTGTTATTCACTGAAGGCATGCCAATAAACTTAATTTTAAAAAACACTGCAAGAGATAAACCCACAGGCAGGTCCTAATGCCCTCTCTGGACTCCACATGCCCTTCTCTGGCCATAAGATGCCACCTGTGTGCTTTCTGCAGCAACCTCATTCACTTTAATCAAGACCTGGTCTGTGCTGCTTCTGAAAAACCCATTGTCCAAAACACAGTGCAACTCACAGACCACGTGTTACAGACGTGGACCCTTGAAACCTATGTCCTGTTATTCACTGAAGGCATGCCAATAAACTTAATTTTAAAACTACTGACTTGGAATTTGCCGTTTTCGCTGTTACATATGTCCCCTTCATGGCCAATGTCAAGCATCCATATTGTCACTGCTCAGAGCGGGGCTCCTCAGGCTGGTCTGTATTGTGTGGGTTCTTCATTTCCCATTGGAACGATTTCACAGCACAAGGTAAGCAGATATTGAGAGCACCCAGGTTCGAGTCCGGTCAAGGGCGTGTGCCTGGGTTGCGGGCACATCTCCAGTGGGAGATGTGCAGGAGGCGGCTGATCGATGTTTCTCTCTCATCGATGTTTCTGGCTCTCTGGCTCTCTCCCTTCCTCTCTGTGGAAACTCAATAAAATATATTAAAAAAAAACACAAAACACTGACTTGGAATTTTCCGTTTTCTCTGTTATATATGTCCCCTTCATGGCCAATGTCAAGCATCCATATTGTCACTGCTCAGAGGGGGCTCCTCAGGCTGGTCTGTATTGTGTGGGTTCTTCATTTCCCATTGGAACGATTTCACAGCACAAGGTAAGCAGATATTGAGAGCACATTTACTAGAACTGGGGACGGTGAGACAAAGGAAGTGCTGAGTGTAAGAAGCAACAGGAGAGCCTAGGATCTGCTTTTGTTCTCTAGAAATGTTTCAGGAAAGAAGTGACCCTGGGCGGGTCTGCTCTTAGCTCCCTGGGAAGTCAGAGAAAAAGAGGGCCTTGGAAATAAGACCAGGGGCTGAGCCCAGGACGAGGTGCCAATCCCCACTGCTCCCCTGTTTGCAAGAGTCATAGAGACCATTACAATGTAGGAAGAAATAACGTCTTCATGCCCAGAATGGGGTAAGGGTGTGTTCCAGTCCAGAGTGAGCCACATTGAGATAAAAAGCCTCAAGACTATGGAGCCATGGCACTCTCACTACAGTGCGCCCACACTTTGTTTCTCTGCTGTTTTTCTCCTAAACTCCAAGGAACCCCAGGAGACTTGCAACCAGGGGAGTAGCAGGCAGCAGCAGCCCATCCTGGGCTTACCCCTCATCCTGTCTTCAAGGCTCCCCCTTTTTTCCTGACTTTCTCTCTCCTCTTTCCTCTTCTACCTTAAGACATTCTTTTGTTTCATGGCCTGTAGCTTTAATAAACTTACTCTCAAAATTAACTGGATTCAGGTTGTGAAATCGTTCCTATACAAAGTCAAGAATCCACACACTGCAGTCCGGTCCCAGGCAGACCTGCCCCCAGCCAGGCCCCTGTCTGGTAACATCACTGCTGGTGGGTAGTGCATTTCTCTTCCATAACCATCAATATTTTCCACACAATTGAGTGAAGGGAAGGATCTGAAAGCCATGCCCTACATGAGTGGCCACATCTACCACAAAGTGGTTGCTGATCCCGTGCAGCAAACACTTCACATGCCAGCATTTTGTTTCCCACACCCATGGCTTCACCTGTCTCCTCAGCCCCACCTATTACCAATCCCACAGTGAGTCTTTGCAGGTGACAAACTGGGGTCAGAAGGAAACCCATGGCCAATAGTTCATGTTATTCAATTTGGAATTTAAACGGGCTCCATGAGCGTTTCTAACCCACAGTGGCCCTAAAATCTGAATTGGGATGAAGCCCAGCAAAGGGTTCTGGGGGAGATATTAGAGTTGGGGTTCACCATCTCAGGATTGGTTCCACATTGGGGTTGGTTCCAAAGGAAAGTGTTCTTCACATTCTTTTTAATGTGCCTCTTCTCTAAGGTTTTGCTCTGACCTCGTGCTGTACCTTTCTTGTAGACTGCCAGACTTGCAGAAAGATGATGGTTGAGTGTCTACCTCCCAAACCTCCTCAAACCTCCTGAAGACAGAGCCTGACCTCAGTTTAACAGGTGAGGTGTGAGTTCAAGCTGGTCAGACATGCCCTAATCTCCTCATCCTTATAGATCCCCCCGCCCCCCACCACCTGATGCTTCCACCTTTGCCCCTTAACATAATAATTTGTGTGAGTATAAAATTCTTCACTCACAATTCCTTCAGTGTACTTTTACCATATCTATTGGCCTTTTTTATTTATTAAAGGACTAGTGGTTCAGTGCATGAATTCATGCACATTGAAAGGAAATTAATTAGAAGAAATATTTTAATATCGCTAATCGTCCTTTCTCAATAATACAAGTGTCAACCAAAATCATGATTGACAATGACAGATGGAAATGCACACATGCAATTGGCACCTGAGAGAGCTTTATATGTATCGTGCATGCACACCTCAATTTAGCCTTTTATAGATATAGAATAAACTTGGTTAATTAGGCCTGCTTTCTGATTTAGCTAAACTTTTTCCAGCCCAGTGAAGCACCACAAGTTCTCTTTCAGGAAATTGTCAACAACACAGCACTAAATATCAACATGAAGCAGATTATTATTGTAGATCACACAGGGAGAATAAAGCATAAAATATTTTACTGTAGCAGTGTTTGCCTATATTCTGTGCAGTGAGAAAACCTGAAGTCACTTTCAAGGTCCACCATTTCTTTCTTCTTTTCAGTTGGGTCAACATTCTAAGTTTTCTAAATGTCCACTTTGGGGCTAATGGGAAGAAAATAGGATTTCACCGAGTCTCCTATCTACCCACTCTAGGACTTTTGTGAAGATCAAATTAGATGAGGTATGATAAAACGCTTCACAGACATTTGGTTACAGTGTGAAATGTTTCCATTTGGCTGTGAAGGAAGTCATGTTCCTGGGCTGAAGAAACTTGAAGGAGGCTGGTCGCTATGTAGTGGAAGCTGGCATTGCTACATTAGGTCACTACCCGGACAGTCGGACACTTAGCATATTAGCCTTTTATATATAGATAGTTGGCATGCCAATAAAGTCAGCTCTCATTGATTGCCTCCACTTGATATGAAATATGAAGACACACATTTCATTTGCATATTCATGCACTTGGCACTGTGTGCTCTCTCAATTTCTCTGCAAAATATCCAGCCACTGGTCTCTAGGTCTACAGCCAATGTCATCCTCACCTAATTCCTCCAGAATCTCACAGTATCCATTGGTCTTTATCTCTTTCTGCTCTTCATGTATTTTAATTTTCTAATTCTATTCTCTTTCTATTGCTTCCTACAAAATTTCCTCAATGTTGTCCTCCAGTTTCCTAATTGTATCTCCAGCTGTATCTTCTTGTTGAACAAAATATTTTAAGGGTGGTTAAATCACACTTTTACTTTCTTTTTACTTCTAAAGTATTTACCCAATTTATGTCTATAATTCTATATTCCTTTCTATAATAACCTGTTTTTTGTTGTCCCAAAAATCCAATTTACTTCTTCATTTTATCCCAGGTATTTAAATATGCTTAAATCTGTGCTCTCTCTGTTTCTCTGCAAAATACCCAGCCACTGGCCTGTAGGTCTACAGCCAATGTCATTCTCACATCATTCCTCCTGAATATCACAATATCCATGGGTCTTTATCTCTTTCTGCTCTCCATGTATCCCAATTGTCTAATTCCAGTCTCTCTCTATTGCTTCCCACAAAATTTCCTCAGTGTTGTCCTCCAGTTTCCTAATTGTATCTTCACCTGTATCTTCTTGTTGAACAAAATATTTTAAGGGTGGTTAAATCACACTTTTACTTTCTTTTTACTTCTAAAGTATTTACCCAATTTATGTCTATAATTCTATATTCCTTTCTATAATAACCTGTTTTTTGTTGTCCCAAAAATCCAATTTACTTCTTCATTTTATCCCAGGTATTTAAATATGCTTAAATCAAAATGTGTTTTATATATTCATAGTGTTTTCTCAGAAATGATAATCCCTTTAATGATTCTGTGGACAGTCCTTCATACCACTATGTGTTATTTTGTGAGTTTCTCTTTGATGTCCATTTTTCTAGGACATTCACCTCCCACACACCTGAGTGTTCATAAAGAGTTTTCCCAAGGCTGTCCTGACATTCATACCTGAAAGGGGGGAGGTGTCCTGCCCCATGTTGTCCACTCTCTCACACTTAGTATCTGACTGTAGTGTCTGGCAAGTTCAGCTGCAATATGAGCCTCACACTCACATTTGGACAGAAGCCCATGTTGGACTAGACTGGATTATTGACTCTGTTTCTCACACACAGGGGATGTGGCTCAGTGCTGACCATGGGCTGGGTCAATGGGTAGAGATATCCCTGTGCCCATTCCCAAGGCATGTAGAGCAGCCAAAGATGCATCCAATTTTTCTTCCTGTTCCACATCCCTCCCTGCATGTAAGCACCTGCAGAGGCTTTTCTGATCACACAGAGGTGGGACCCTCCCCTCTGATGACCCCTTGCAAGTTCCAGGCATCGGAGGCCGCTCAGCTTGGGCCGAATTTTTGGCTGTAGTTGCTTCTCCTATTGGGAACTTTTACTTCCCCTTTTCTGCATTGACTGTGCTATATCTTTCAGAAATATTATAAGTAGCATTTCTCAGCAGTGAGAGCAGATGGGGGCTCTTGGGTGGGCATATTTATTGTCAGCGTTGACTGTGGAGTCAGATACCTTGATTCTCTCCTGTGTCACCCCACCCACCCTCATCCGATTTGGGTATCAACAGGATTGACCCCTTCCAGGACCTGAGCAATACTGAACCCACAACCAGTCTGAGGAGTTGGGTTCATAACAACATGTTGCAGATGGGAAAACTGAGGCTCAGAGATTGAATGTTACTGCTCATGGGCACAAGGGCCATGGACAATGGAGAAACATTCTCATAAGAATGGGTTTTCTCACCAACATCAGGCCACTGATCACTTACTGTTCCCTGAGCTGAGGACTGGAGGCCAGGCTCACAGAATGGGGCACAGCTCTGCCTGAGGAACAAGGCACTGAGGAGGAAGGAGTGAGTCATAATCTTGCTCCCAGGAAGGAGAGGGTGACTGCTGTGGCAAGAAAAAGGAGAAGGTCCTGAGGGGCCTGTGAGGCACAGGAAGCCCACACTCTGAGGCCATGAGAAGATTTGGTTTTCTTTCCCTTATTTCCCTGCATTGTCACAGGGACATCGCCCTGAGCTGCGCAGTGAGAGGGTGAGAGTGTCCCTGCTGATCTGAGCTCTGCAGGCCCCAGGGACCCACGTCTTCCTGAAGCGTCTACAGGACCTCGGTGATAGTGTCCATGGTGAGGACCCCAGGGAGGTGCTGATGGACGGGCTGAGGAGGAAGGAAACCCCGTGGGGGAGGCTCTGACAGGGAAGGATGTACCCTGGGTCACCTCACCTGCAAGGGGCATCTCAGGAGGCTGTGGGTCTCTTTCCTGCTTCACCATGAAAATGAGAGCCAGACTGCTAGAAAGAGGCTGTTCTCAATTGTGTGGGGATGCTGATGTGACAACCACAAGAGAGGGAGTGCCAGCCACCCAGTGCCCACACCCTCTAGATCCACCCAGACGGGAACATCGTCTCCGTCTACACACCCCACATCTGAGCAAAGAGAAACCATGACCAGCACCCTCATCACTGTGCTTTGCTTTGGTGAGATTTCAAGGGAGAGGGGAGCCCTGCTCTGTCAGGACCCCCAAGACTCAGGAGGTTCATGGGGAGGAGGGTGCTACTCAGGACTGAGGGGCACATCTCTCATAGCAACTCTCTTCCAGGGCTGAGTATGGACCTCTGGAACCAAGTGACAGCAGGTGAGAATGTCCCCAGATGTCCCAGGTCCCTCTCACTGGGGACAAGGGAATACAACCTATGCATCTGGGGATGGAGAACAGTGGTTCTGGATTAACGGATGTGGGGCATCTTAGGAATGTGGGGGTGGGTAATGCTTTCTAACCCAGCCTCTGGTTTCCTTCCAGGGACCCTCCCCAAACCTACCATCTGGGCTGAGCCAGGTCCTGTGATTCTCTGGGGAAGTCCCATGACCATCTGGTGTCTGGGGACCCCAGAGGCCAAGGAGTACCATCTGGATAAAGAGGGAAGCCCACAATCATGGAAAAGACAGGAGGCACTGGAGCCCAAGGACAAAGCCAAGTTCTCCATCACACACATGACAGAGCGCGATGGAGGGAGATATCAGTGTTCCTATCACTGCCCTGCTGGCTGGTCAGAGCCTAGTGACCCCCTGGAGCTGGTGGTGACAGGTGAGAGGACACTCAGGGTTCCCAGCCTCAGGCTCTGCCCTAAGGGTGTCTCCCTCTCACAGCCCAGCCCTGGGGGACGTGAGGGAGGTGTGAGCCCGTTTAACACGCTGCCTCCTCCTCTCCTAGGATCCTACAGGAAACCCAGCCTGTCAGCCCTGCCCAGCCCTGTCGTGCCCTCAGGAGGGAGCGTGACCCTCCAGTGTGGCTCAGGGGAAGGATTTGGCAGGTTCCTTCTGACTAATGAAGGAGATTACAGGCTCTCCTGGGCCCTGGGCTCACAGCAACAGTCTGGCTGGCAGTTCCAGGCTCTGTTCCGTGTGGGCCCTGTGATCCCCACCCACAGGTGGATGTTCAGATGCTATGGCTGTTACATGTACAGACCCCACATGTGCTCCCAACCCAGTGACCCCCTGGAGCTCCTAGTCACAGGTGAGTCCCATCATTGTCTCACACATGGATTGAGGCACCAGATACATTATTGGCTTCTTTGTTGGGAGCAGAGCCCCGTGTGACTTGGTGGGGAGAGGGGAGCATAGGGACTCCTGGGACAGAGACACAGAGAGAGACAGTGAGAACTGGGGGCCAGGACAGGAGAAGGGGGTTTATGGGAGGAGCAGCCCCCGTAATTCACGTCTGTCTTCCCCGGTGAGTCGGGGAATCCCTCCATCCTGACACAGCAGGGACCCACCGTGGTCTCTGGGCAGAGCCTATGACAGATTCGCTCTGCACAAGGAGGGGGGACAGGACCTCCCCCAGAGCCTTGTCCTGCAGCTGCAGGCTGGGCTCTCTCAGGCCCACTTCCCCCTGGACACTGTGAGCAGCTCCCATGGGGGCCGGTACAGATGCTACGGTGGATACAACCTTGCTGGGGTCCAGCCCCAGCAGGTCCAGGGGTCCCCAAAGGTGTGGACGGAGTTGGCGAAGAAGGAATGACACGGATACAGCGTTCAGTTGATCAGCAGCCTAGCCAGGATCTCTAGCCAGGTTCTGTAGCCAGGTTCTGTCCAAGATCTTTTGCCATGTTCTCTCGCTAGGTTCTGTGTCTAGGCTCTGTTTTCTAAGTTCTGTGTCCTGTTGTCTTGTTACATCTGTATTTATACCAGTTGATTCCAATCCTATCAATCTCTATTCCAAAGGGTAGGGCGTTTCTTATCTCCC
>NW_006288117.1:87461-88183 GCF_000327345.1 Myotis davidii | reverse complement strand
CTTAGTGAAGGGGTTGTATTCCCTCCCTAACCTCAGGGGAAAATCTCTACTGGGGAAACAACCTTTCTCAGAGAGGTGACCTTGGTTAAAGCACAGTGCCAAGAAGGTGAGCAAATATATTAAGAACAGTATGCCATATATGCCAGGTCCCTTGAAACAGCAAGGATGGACCGGCTCCCGGCACAACCTCTCCTCTGAGTGGTCAGCTGCCAGTGGTCCCCTGGACATCCTGGTGTCAGTTGAGGAGCCAGTGGGTTCAATCAGAGACCCAGACTCTGTACAGGCCCTGCTGGGGTCCCAGGTGGTGAGGCCAGAATGACAGTGCAGGCCCCAGGGAGGGAAAGAACCAGAGATCGGCAGGGGGTGGGACAGGAGAGGGGGAGACTTAGAGAAACAGAGACAGACAGAGAGGAGGGTCCTCAGAGAGAGGCCTGGTGACTCTCAGGTCAGAACAAGGTGGGCAGGCAGCCCTCACCCTCCCTCCCTCTCTCTAGGACACCTGCCTGACAGGCCCTCCCCCTCGGTGCAGCCAGGCCCCAGTTTGGCCTCAGGAGTGAACGTGACCCTATGGTGTCAGTCACATAGCCCAGGGACATGTTCCTTCTGTCCAAAGAGCGGGCAGCCTCCTCACCTTCCCCCGTGTCTTATATCGAAGCACCGAGCTCAGATGTTCCAGGCAGAGTTCTGCATGAGCCCTGTGACCTCAGCCCACAGGAGCACCT
>NW_006288117.1:69580-87361 GCF_000327345.1 Myotis davidii | reverse complement strand
GCTGTCACTCCCCAGTGAGTCCCTGGAGCTTCTGGTCTCAAGTGAGGGCCCCTGACCCTGTCTGCTGAGCTGTCATCTCAGGGTCCTCTCCCCAGAAGAATTATGGGCTGAAAAGGAGTGTGGACTCTGGGGATGGTTACTCAGAGAACTTCCCACTTAGCATCTCAGGTCCTCCAGGTTCCACAGAGATCTGAGGGATTTTCACTAACAGCCAGCAGCCCTGCATAGTTGGTATGGAGCCTGGGTCCCTAAGCAGGGTGGAGAGTGTGTGGAGTGGAAGATGGAGAGGGGGAAGCCTTTGGTGTCAAGGCCTGGCTTGCAGCACAGGGACGATGGCTGGGCTGATGGGGGAGGAGATACAGGGAGAGCTGGAGAGAGGACAGGGGACACTCCCGTGGCTGCTCATTTCCAGAGCCTCTTGGATGGAAGCCCTCACCCACACAGGTGGGGTCCCTGAGCCTTTTCAGAGCAGGACCGGTGGCTGCTCTGCCTAAGTTGGGACCTGGCGTGGGTGATGATGCTATCCCCACTGGACACCCTGCTATAGTGAGAAGTGTCCCCACCTGTGGGCACCACTCTGCAAGGCCCTGTGCTCACTTGGAGGTCTCCAGGCCCTCAGTACTCACCTGAGATTGAGGGGGCACCATGGAGGGCTCATGAGGAACTAGAGGGATCCTGCCCTGACTGTGAAATTCATGGCTACTCTCTGCATTTAAAAAAATGTTTATTGTTGAGGTTATTACAGAAGGAAGGGATATTACCCTTCCTTCCATAACCTCCCTCCATCTGGGGCTTGTCCTGCCCCAGGCCTTCACCCACTATTGTCTGTGACAACAGGCACTGCAAATATGCTTATACGTTCATTGGTTAATTGCCTCCTGCCCCGATACACTTCCCTCTGAGATTCATCAGTCTGTTCCATGTTTCCATGCCTCTGGTTCTATTTTGTTCATCACTTTATTTTGTTCAGTAGATTCCACATATAAGTGAGATAATGAGATATTTTTGTTTAACTGACTTATTTTATTTACCATATTAATCTCCAATATAGTTTACACACAACTCTCTATCATTGCTTTTGTTCTGAGAACTTTTAAGCAACAGTTACTTGCACATATAAATTTAAGTTTGAAATATTTAGGAGTTCAAAATGATATTTCTACTCTTATTTTAATGGGAAATATATTAAATTTATACAATTATTATGAAGACTAATTTTAATTAATATGAACTGTCTTATAAAAGTTGCTTCAGATTTTTGTTTTTACTTTAGATGGTTTTTGCAATCTATAATAAGAAAAGGGTAATTTGCTTATTAGACCAGACATCTTTCCAGACGTCCTTCCTGATGAAGCTAGGGCCAGAGAGAAGCCAGCCGGATCCCGGGTGCCTGCAGGTGGCTCAGGGGAAGCCAGCCTGGCTCCCAGGTGTCTACGGGCGGCCGGAGGAGGGAAGTCTGGGTCCCGAGTGATGGAGGGAAGCCGGTGCTGGCACCTGAGGGAAGGAAGACCTACTCTTGCATGAAATTTCGTGCATTGTGCCTCTAGTTTTATTCATAAAATCATCCACACCAGTAGCTCAGAAATTGTTAGAGTTCTGCATGAATGCATGTCTGTATATTTGAGACTAACCCATTGATGCTGGGTCCTCAGCTGTTGCATAAATATAAGCTCTTGTACCCAGATGGGTTAGCACCCATGGCTCAGAATCCCACAGGGAGCACAAAGATGAAACTAACGGATTTTCTGCAATGAGAGATCATGTTTCTCCCCAATCCTGAATTCTTCATCACAGACTAACTGTGCTCCAAAGTGATTGAGAAGCAAAGTCTAAACTCATAATCCCCAGGGAGATGGAAAGAATCCATGAAAGTAGCCAAGACCCTTCTCCAGCAGAGAAAGGGTTCATGGGGGGACTGGTAGCAGTTAGGTCATGAGAAAGAGGAGAGCTATGGGGATGCTGGGTTTGAGGGGCATCAACCCCTCACACAGCCCAACTCCTATCTGGTTCTCAGGAGCAGCCCACACCATCAGCCCATCACACAACAACTCAGACCCCAAGAGTGGTGAGTAGAAGACTCTCTCTGTTATGGGCTTAGCACAGATGGTCATGTCCTGTCAAGGGGAGGGGGTCCCTGGGTGGACATCCAGGGTCCCGGGTGACTTTGTCCTGCTCTGACCCCTGTGATCTGTTTTTCCAGAATCCCCAGCCTCTCATCCCCAAGACTACACCCTGGAGAATTCCATCCGGTTGGGCGTGGCTGGTTTGGTCCTGGTGGCACTTGGGGTGCTGCTCTATCAGGCGTGAAACAGCCAGAGAAGGACCCACGATGCATCCAGGGAGTGAACACAGAGGGAACAATGCACTGTACAGAGAGGGGGATCTTGGGAGTGAATCTCATGTGTCCAGAAGGTTCTGTAACACAACGTGAAACATATGCTGAGGGACCTGTCTGCGGCTCCTTGAAGGTGGAGGAGCCATCGCTCACGTGCAGGGACAAGGTCTGGACCTTCTGCCACTGAACTGTGGTCCTTTCCCTCCTGACCACAAAGAGTTCCTGACGTTCCCCATTTTGGTGAAATTTGCATTCATCCTACATGGCAGCTACAGGTCCACAACAACTTACACTTTCATAGAATACGTTTTCCTTTATTTCTATTTACATGGACCTTCATGTCTGTGTGGAGGCCCCATCTCCTGAGTCCTTAGCATGCTGTCTATTGGAATCATTCGACAAGGTGCACAATCCATCCTGAAAGAGATGAACCCACAAGTGGTCCCAATGCCCTTTCTGGACTCCACACACCCCTCACCTATCCTTGGAGGCCACCCATGTGCTTTCTGCAGCAACCTAACCCCTTGGTATTAAGACCTGGTTGTTTGAAGGGGCTTTCCTGGTCTGCGCTGCCTCTGAAACCCCCCATTGTCCAAAACACAGTGAAACACACAAACAGCGTTTTACAGATGTGCACCCTTGAAACCTATGTCCTGTTGTTCACTGATGGCACCTCAATAAATTTAATTTTAAAAAAACTTCTGAATTCTGGTATTTGAGAATTTCTCTGGTATATATGCCTCCTTCATGGCCAATGTGAAATGCCCATGTTGTTATTGTAGAGGGACTCGCCCAGAATGGGTCAGCCTCAGGGTTATTTAAAATTGTTAAAAAATATATATTCCTACTGATTTGAGAGAGGAAAGGAGAGGGAGGGAGGGAAACATCAATGATGAGAGAGAATCATTGATCTCCTGCCTCCTGCACGCCCCACACTGGGATCCAGCCAGCAACAAGGGCAGGTGTCCTGATGGGGAATTAAACTGTGACCTCCTGTCGATGCTCAACCATGAGCCACACCAGCTGGCAGTGTGTGAGCTCTTGACTTCATGTAGGAAGGCCTTCACAACGATGTCCAGGTGATGATGAGAGCATGTTTATTACAGCTGGGGACAGTGAAACACAGGGAGGGCTTAGGGTAGAAGAAGCCATAGGAGAGAGCTTAGGCAGGGTTTTGGCTATTTGGGAAAGTTATAGGAAAGAAGTGAGCCAAGGTAGGGACAGCTTCACTGTGAGCCTCACACTCACCACTGGACAGATTCCTATGCTGGACTCGCCTGGATTATTGAATCTGTTTCACACACACAGGGTGTGTGGGTCAGTGCTGACCAAGGGCTGGATCAATGGGTGGAGACATCCCTGTACCCATCCCCCAAATATGTATGTGGAGGGGTGAACGCTGCTTCCTACTGTCTCTCTGTTCCACATCCCTCCCTGCATTCGAGCACCTGCAGAAGCTTATCTGACCCCACAGAGCTGGGACCCTCCCCTCCAATGACCCCTTGCAAGTCCCAGGCATCGAGGGCCACTCAGCTTGGACCAATTTTATTTGTTGCTGGTGGTTCTGATCTTGGGAACTTTTACTTCTCTTTTATGTATTGACTGTGGTACGTAATCCTATATAATAAAAGGGTGATATGCAAATTGACCCTAACATCCGAACGACCGGAACAACCACTCAACCAGTCACTATGAGGCGCACTGATCACCTCTCGGTCCCTTTCCCAGGCTGGCAGGCTTTGAACACCCTTTGGTGAACCGGGAGTTGCTGCGGCAGGGGGTAGGACCAGCTGCCATCAGCTGGGAAGATGGCCCGGATCGCAGGCCAGGCCTAGGGATTGTACCCATGAACGAATTTCGTGTGCCAGGCCTCTAGTCCTGAAATATTATAAGTAGTATTTCTGAGAATTAATAGCAGATGGAGGCCCTTGGGTGGGCACATCCATTGTCCACGTTGTCTGTGGAGTTAGATACCTTGATTCTCTCATGTTTCCACCCACCCATCTTCATCTGATCTGGGAATCAGCAAGGATGGACCCCTCCCATGGCCCAGGCACCACGGAACACACAAGCAATCTGAGGATTTGAGTTCATAACATGTTGTGGATGGGGAAACTGAGACTCAGAGATTGAATGTTACTACTTAAGAGCATAAGGGCCGGGATGATGAAGGAGAATTTACATAAGAATGAACTTTGTCACCAACCCTACTGAACACTCACTGTCCCCAAAGCTGGATATCTGAGGCCAGGAACTCAGAATGGGGCACATCTCTGTCCAAGGAACAAGGTACTGAGGAGGCAGGAGTGAGTCATAACCTTGCTCCCAGGAAGGAGAGGGTGGCTGCTGTGGCAACAAAAAGGAGAAGGTCCTGAGGAGCCTGTGAGACACATAAAGCCCACACTCTGGGGCCAGGAGAAGAGTTGGTTTTCCTTCCCTTATTTCCCTTCATTTCCCTCTGTGCTCATTGTCACAGTGACATCGCCCTCAGCTGCGCAGTGAGACGGTGAGCACGTCCCTGCTGATCTGAGCTCTGCAGGCCACAATCACCCACATCTTCCTGAACGTCTCCAGGGCCCGGGTGACACTATCCATGGTGAGGACCCCAGGGAGGTGCTGATGGTAGGGCTGAGGAGGAAGGAGACCCCGTGGGGGAGGTACTGTCGGGGAAGAAGATACCCTGGGTCACCTCCCCTGCAAGGGGTGTCTCAGAAGGCTCTGAGACTATTATTTGCTTCACCATAAACATGAGGGCCAAGGTGCTAGATAGAGGTTGTTCCCTTTCATGAGGAACTGATGACGTGACAACCATGAGAGAAGGAGGACCAGCCTCCCAGTGCCCACACCCTCTGTGCCTGCCCAGACGGCACCATCGTATTCACTCTCCATCAGAGCGAGGAGACACCATGACCTCCACCCTCATCGCTGTGCTTTTCATTGGTGAGATTTCAAGGGAGAGGGGAGCCCTGCTCTGTCAGGACCCCAGGACTCAGGAGCCTCATGGGGAGGAGGGTGCTGCTCAGGATTGAGGGACAAATCTCTCACAGGGACTCTCTTCCAGGGCTGAGTGTGGACCCCAGGACCCCAGTGCAAGCAGGTGAGTCTCCACAGGAGTCCCAGGTCCCTCTCCCTGGGGACAAGGGGTTACAGCCTGTGCATCTGGGGATGGACAACAGTGGTTCTGGGTTAATGGATGTGGGGCATCTTAGAAATGTGGGGGTGGGTAATGCCTTCTAACCCAGCCTCTGGTTTCCTTCCAGTGCCCCTCCCCAAACCTACCCTCTGGGCTGAGCCAGGTGCTGTGATCCCCTGGGGGAGCCCTGTGACCATATGTTGTCAGGGGACCCTAGAGGCTGAGGAGTACCTTCTATATAAAGAGGGAATCCCAGTACCATTGGACAGAGTAAAGCCACTTGCGCCTGGGGACAAGGCGAAGTTCTCCATCTCACACCTGACAGAGCTACAGGCAGGGAGATATCACTGTTACTATTACAGCCCTGATGGTTGGTCAGAGCGCAGTGACCCCCTGGAGCTGGTGGTGACAGGTGAGAGGACTCTCAGGGGTCCCAGCCTCAGGCTCTTCCCTCAGGAAGGGGGTCTGCTCTCAGGGTGTCTCCCTCTCACAGCCCAGCCCTGGGGACGTGAGGGAGGAGTGAGCCCATTTAACACGCTGCCTCCTCCTCTCCTAGGAGCCTACAGCAAACCCAGCCTCTCAGCCTTGCCCAGCCCTGTCGTGACCTCAGGACGCAACGTGACCCTCCAGTGTAGCTCAAGGCAGAGATTTGACTGGTTCCTTCTGATGAAGGAAGGCGACTACAGGCTCTACAGGATCCTGGACTCACAGCCACAGCCCAGTGGGCAGTTCCAGGCCCTGTTCCCTGTGGGCCCCGTGACCCCCACACATAGGTGGAAGTTCAGATGTTATGGCTGTTACAGGAATAGGCCCCAGGTGTGGTCACCAGCCAGTGACCCCCTGCAGCTCCTGGTTTCAGGTCAGTACTATTATTGCCCCATCGACAGACTGAGATACCAGCCAGGTCATTGGCATCTTTGCTGTGAGGGGAGGCCCATGTGAGAAGGTGGGGTGAGTGGAGCACAAGGGCTCCTGGGCCGAAGTCACAGAGAAAGACAGTGAGACCTGGAGGCCAGGAGAGAAGGGCTTTATGAGAGGAGCAGCCCCTGTAACTCATGTCTGGTCTCCCCAGGTGCCTCTGGGAAGCCCTCCCTCCTGAGCCAGCAGGGCCCCATTGTGGCCTCTGGACAGAGCCTGACCCTCCAGTGTCGCTCTGATGTCAGCTATGACAGATTCGCTCTGCACAAGGAGGGGGGACAGGGCCTCTCCCACAACCTTGTCCTGCAGCCCCAGGCTGGGCTCTCTCAGGCCCACTTCCCCCTGGACACTGTGAGCAGCTCCCACGGGGGCCGGTACAGATGCTACGGTGGATACAACCTCTCCTCTGAGTGGTCGGCCCCCAGTGACCCCCTGGACATCCTGGTGGCAGGTGAGGAGCCAGTGGGTTCAGTCAGGGACCAGACTCTGCACAGGCCCTGCTGCTGATCTCAGGTGGTGAGGCCACAATGACAGTGCTAGGCCCAGGGAGAGAGATAGACAGAGAGTCAGGGGAGAAGGGGAAACTCAGAGAAACAGAAACAGACAGAGAGGGGGGTCCTCAGAGAGAGGCCTGGTGACTCTCAGGACAGGACAAGGTGGGCAGTCAGGCCTCATCCTCCTCCCTCTCTCTAGGACACCTGCCTGACACACCCTCCCTCTCGATGGTCATGCATTCAGGAACCTGGGTGGCCTCAGGAGTGAATGTGACCCTTCTGTGTCAGTCACAGAGCCCAAGGGACACGTTTCTTCTTTCCAAGGAGGAGGCAGCTGATCCCCCCCTGCGTCTGAGATCAAAGCACCAAGCTAAGCAGTTCCAGGCAGAGTTCTCCATGAGTCCTGTGACCTCAGCCCTCGGGGGCACCTACAGGTGCTACAGTTCACACAGCTCCTCTCCCTTCCTGCTGTCACTCCCCAGTGAGCCCCTAAAGCTCCTGGTCTCAGGTGAGCAGCCTGTCCTGTCCTCTCTGAGCTCCAAGGTCATCTCTCTCTTTGTCCCTAGCAACGTCTGAGATGTGATGGAAGTAGTGGGAGCACTGGGTGGTTCCACAGAGGAGGGTCATCTCCTGATAGGGTGGACACAGGCGGGGACCTCCCTCCCCGGGACAGCCCCACCCTGCAGTCTCAGACAGGCCTGAGGGAGGGCTGTCAGCGGCACTACTCGGGTGATGCTAACAGGAAATGAGATTTAACTGAAGTGACCAGACAGAAGCCCTACCCCCTGACTTCTGGTGGCTCCACCTCAGAGCAGAGCATTGCTGCTCCCAGGGGGACATCCCACAGGCAGGATCCCAGGAAATGGGGCTGAGTGTGTGTGGACTCAGCTCTCCTGGGAGGTGAACTCTGAGAACCTTTCCCTCTGAACAAGGGTGCTGCCTGCCATGACCTGCAGGGGCACTTTCATTTCTGACTTCCTGGGACACCTGACACCTGGCTTGTCCTAGACCTGCTCCAGGGGCAGCCTCTCTGGGCCTGTCCTGCTGCTCTCAGTGTCTGTGACCTTGTAGGGATTGAAAAGCTGAGGGAGTCAGCGGGAAGGCACACTGATTATCCGACAGGCCTGGGGGCTCAGCTTAGCAAGAGGAGCCACCATGTTATGGAGGCACCAAAGATTTGAAAACACCCACTTAGCATCTCAGCTCCTCCTGGTTCCACACAGAATCTGTGGCGTTTTCCATTAAAAGCCAGGAGCCCTGCATAGTTAGCTTGGTCCCCGGGTCCCTAAGCAGGTGGACAGTGTGTGGAGTGGGAGATGGAGAGGGTCAGCCTTTGGTGCCCAGGCCTGGCTTGTAGCACACGGAAGATGGCTTTGCTGATGGGGGAGGAGAGACTGGGAGAGGTGGAGAGAGGACAGGAAACACTCCCTCAGCTGCTCATTTCCCGAGCCCCTTAGATGGAAGCCCTTCCCACACAGGTAGGACCTGAGCTTCTCAGAGCAGGACAGTGCCTGCTCTGGCCAAAGTGGGAACTGCTGTGGGTGACGGTGCTGTCCCCACTGGACATCCTGCTGTAGTGAGAAGTATCCCCACCTGTTGGCACCACTCTGCAAGGTCCTATGCTCCTGGAGGCCTCCAGGCCCTCAGTGCTCACCTGAGACTCAGGGGGACCACAGACACCTCATGAGGAATCAGGGGGATCCTGCCCAGACTCTGAAATTCATGGCTGTTCTCTGCATTTCAATCTGTATTGTTGAGAATATCCCAGATGCCCCCCCCCTTTTCTCCTCTATAACCATCCTCCAGCTGGCTCCCTCCCAGCCCTTCCCATGCCCTCACTGCACTATTTTCTGTGTCCATGGGCATGGATATATGCATACAAGTTCTTTGGTTAATCTCTTCCCACCCTCTCCTCTTTACCTCTTAGATTCCTCAGTCTGTTCCGTGTTCCCATGCCTTGGGTTCTATTTTATCCATCACTTTATTTTGTTCCTTAGATTCCACATATCAGTGAGGTCAGGTGATATTTGTCCTTCTTGACTGGCTCATTTCGCTGAGCATAATGATCTCGACATGTTTTGCACACACTTCTCTATTATTGCTTTTGTCCTGAGAACTTTTACATGATGGTTACTTACACATTAAAATTTTAGTTGCAAACATTTAAGAATTAAAAGAGGTAATTCAACTCGAATTGCCAAAGATGCTTCAAAGGTGCTGTGTTTTGTTTTTTTTACTTCAGAACCATTTTTTTCAGTTTTATTCATATAATTTCCCCAACACATAGCTGAAGAATTGATTAAGTTCTACATAAATGCATGTCTGTATATCTTCAATCAACCCAGGGTCCTGGGTCCTCACTGTTGCATAAATATAAGCTTTTATACCCAGATGAGGTAGCTTCCATGGCTCTGAATCCCACAGTGAGCAGAGAGATGGAAATAACACATTGTTTTCTGCAACGAGAGACCATAATTCTTCCCAATTCTGAATTATCAAAGCAAAGCCAAACTGTGTTTCAAAGTGACTCAGAAGCGAAGTCTAAACTAAAAAGGCCCAGGGAGACAGAAAGAATCCGTGAAAGAAGCCGGGACCCTTCTCCAGCAGAGAAAGGGATTGTGGAGGGACTGGTAGCAGTTAGGTCATGAGCTATGGGGAGGCTTGGCTTGAGTCGCATCAACTCCTCACACAGACAGACGTGAACACAGAGGGAACAATGCACTGTTCAGAGAGGGGAGCCTTGGAAGTGAATCTCATATGCCCAGAAGGTTCTGGAAGAAAACGTGGGACATATGCTGAGGAATCTGTCTGCACCTCATAGCAGGTGGACGAGTCATTGCTCATGTGCAGGGCCAAGGTCTGGACCTTCTGCCATTGAACTGTGGTCCTTTCCCTCATGACCACTGTGAGTCCTGTGACTGGATCCTGACTTTCCTCATTTTGGTGAAATTAGCATTAATTCCACTTGGCAGGCACAGGTCCACACCTCCATACACTTTCATGGAATATGTTTTCCTTTATTTCTATTTACACGGACCTTCATGTCTGTACGAATCCCCATCTCCTGAGTCCAGAGAATGCTCTCTACTGTAATCTACAAGGTGCACAATCCATCCTGTAAGAGATAAACCCACAGGCAGGTCCTAACACCCTTTCTGGACTCCACACGCCCTTCCCTGGCCATCGGATGCCACCTGTGTGCTTTCTGCAGCAACCTTACTCATTGGAATCAAGACCTGGTGGTTTGAAGGGGTCACCTGGACTGTGCTGCCTCTGAAAACCCCATTGTCCAAAACACAGCGAAACACACAGACCACGTGTTACAGACGTGCACCCTTGAAACCTATGTCCTGTTATTCACTGAAGACATGCCAATAAATTTAATTTTAAAAACACTGATTTTTGGAATTTGCCATTTTCTCTGTTACATATGTCCTCTTCATGGCCAACGTCAAGTACCCATGTTGTCACTGGTCAGACTCCAGCTCAGAGCAGATCCTCGCAGGCTTGTCAGTAGTGTGTGGGTTCTGCACTTCCTGTTGGAAAGATTTCACAGCAGAAGTTTGGAGGATATAGAGAGCATGTTTATTACAACTTGGGACAGTGAGACAAGGGCAGTAATTATTGTAAGAAGCAACAGGAGAGCTAGGATCTGCTTTTGTTCTCTAGAAATGTTTCAGGAAATAAGTGACCCTGGGCGGGTCTGCTGTTAGCTCCCTGGGAAGTCAGAGAAAAAGAGGGCTTTGGAAACAAGACCAGGGAGTGAGCCCAGGACGAGATGCCAATCCCCACTGCTCCCCTGTTTGCAAGTCTCATAGAGACCATTAAAATGTAGGAAGAAATAACATCTTCATGCCCGGAATGGGGTAAGGGTGTGCTCTAGTCTAGAGTGAGCCTACATTGAGATAAAAAGCCTCAAGACTAACGAGCCATGATACTTGCACTGCAGTGGGCCCACACTTTGTTTCTCTGCTGTTTTTCTCCTAAACTCCAAGGGACCCCAGGAGTTGGGGTTCACCATCTCAGGATTGGTTCCACATTGGGGTTGGTTCCAAAGGAAAGTGTTCTTCACATTCTTTTTAATGTGTCTCTTCTCCAAAGTTTTGCTCTGACCTCGTGCTGTACCTTCTCTGGTAGACTGCCAGACTTCCAGAAAGGTGATGGTTGAGTGTCTACCTCCCAAACCTCCTCAAACCTCCTGAAGACAGAGCCTGACCTGTGGCTTTAACAGGTGAGCTGTGAGTTCAAGCTGGTCAGACATGTCTTAGTCTCCTCATCTTTATATAGGGTGTCCCCAAATTCTGGCAAGATTTGCAATTGAATTGAATTGCAAATCTTGGGTGAATTTGGGGACATCATATAGAATCCTCGCCTCTGATGCTTCCACCTTTACTCCTTAACATAATAATTTGTGTGAATATAAAATTCTTCACTCACAATTTCTTCAATGTACTTTTGCCATATCTATTGGCCTTTTTTTATTTATTAAAGGACTAGTGCTTCAGTGCATGAATTTGTGCACATTGAAAGGAAATTAATTAGGAAGAAATATTTTAATATCACTATTTGCCCTTTCTCTATAATAGAAGTGTCAACCAAATTCATGATCGACAATGACAGATGGAAACACACACATGTGATTGGTGCCAGCGAGAGCTTTATATGTACTGTGCCTGAAATCATTTGTAAGGTCCACCATTCCTTACTTCTTTTCAGTTGGGTCAAGTTTCTGAGCTTTCTAAATCTCTGTTTTCCGGCTAATGAAAAGAAAAATAGTGTTCCACCGAGTCTCCTATCTACCCGCTCCAGGACTTTTGTGAGGATCGAATGAGATGAGGCACGGGAAAATGCTTCACAGACATTTGGTTAAAGTGTGAAATGTTTCCACCTGGCTATGAAGCAAGTCATGTCTCTGGGCTGAAGAAACTTCAAGGAGCTTAGTTGCTAGGGAGAGGAAGCCAGAGTTGCTATGTTACTTCATTACCAGGATGGTGGAACATTTAGCATATTAGCTATATATATATTTGGCATGCAATAAAATCATCTCTCATCTATTGCCTCCACATGATATGAAATATGAAGACACACATTTCATTTGCATATTCATGCACTTGGCACTGTGTGCTCTCTCTGTTTCTCTGCAAAATACCCAGTCACTGGTCTTTAGGTCAATAGCCAATGTCATCCTCACCTCATTTCTCTTGAATCTCACAATATCCATTGGTCTTTATCTCTTTCTGCTCTCCATGTATCTAAATTGTCTAATTCCATTCTCTCTCTATTGCTTCCCACAAAATTTCCTCAATGTTGTCCTCCAGTTTCCTAATTCTATCTTCAGCTGTACCTTCTCTACATTGGACAAAATGTTTTAAGTGTGGCTAAATCACATTTTTACTTTCTTTTCACTTCTAAGGTATTTACCTAATTTATTTATATAATTCTATATTCTTTTCTATAATAACCTTTTTTGGTTGTTGTTCCAAGAATCCAATTTCCTTCTTAATCTTATCCCAGGTATTTAAATATGCTTAAATCAAAATGTGTTTTATATATCTTATTGTTTTCTAAAAAAATAATGATAATCCCCTTAATGACCCTGTGGACAGTCCTTCATACCACTATGTATTATTTTGTGAGTTTCTCTTTGATATCCATTACTGTAGGACACTCACCTCCCATACACCGGAGAGTTCCTTAAAGAGTTTTCCCAAGGCTGTCCTGACATTCATACCTGAAAGGGGGGAGGTGTCCTGCCCCATGTTGTCCACTCTCTCACACTTAGTATCTGACTGTAGTGTCTGGCAAGTTCAGCTGCAATATGAGCCTCACACTCACATTTGGACAGAAGCCCATGTTGGACTAGACTGGATTATTGACTCTGTTTCTCACACACAGGGGATGTGGCTCAGTGCTGACCATGGGCTGGGTCAATGGGTAGAGATATTCCTGTGCCCATTCCCAAGGCATGTAGAGCAGCCAAAGATGCATCCAACTCTCTCCCTGCATGTGAACACCTTCAGAATCTTTTCTGATCACACAGAGGTGGGACCCTCCCCTCTGATGACCCCTTGCAAGTCCCAGGCATCGGAGGCCACGCAGCTTGGGCCGATTTTCTTGGCTGCATATGCTTCTCTTATTGGGAACTTTTACTTCCCCTTTTCTTCATTGACTGTGCTATATCTTTCAGAAATATTATAAGTAGCATTTCTTAGCATTGAGAGCAGATGGGGGCTCTTGGGTGGCACATCCATTGTCCACGTTGACTGTGGAGTCAGATATCTTGATTCTCTCCTGTGTCACCCCACCCATCCTCATCCGATTTGGGTATCAGCAGGATTGACCCCTTCCAGGACCTGGGCAATACTGAACCCACAACCACTCCGAGGAGTTGGGTTCATAACAACATGTTGCAGATGGGAAAACTGAGGCTCAGAGATTGAATGTTACTGCTCATGGGCACAAGGGCCATGGACGATGGAGAAACATTTATGTAAGAATGAGTTTTCTCACCAACATCAGGCCACAGACCACTTACTGTTCCCTGAGCTGAGGACTGGAGGCCAGACTCACAGAATGGGGCACAGCTCTGCTTGAGGAACAAGGCACTGAGTAGGCAGGAGTGAGTCATAATCTTGCTCCCAGGAAGGAGAGGGTGGCTGCTGTGGTAAGAAAAAGGAGGTCATGAGGGGCCTTTGAGACACAGAAAGCCCACACTCTGGGGTCATGAGAAGAGTTGGTTTCCCTTCCCGTATTTCCCTGCATTTGCCTCTGTGCTCATTGTCACAGTGACATCGCCCTGAGCTGCACAGTGAGAGGGTGACAGTGTCCCTGCTAATCTGAGCTCTGCAGGCCCCAGGGACCCACGTCTTCCTGAAGCGTCTCCAGGACCTTGGTGATACTGTCCATGGTGCGGACCACAGGGAGCTGCTGATGGTCGGGTTGAGGAGGAAGGGGACCCCATGGGGGAGGCTCTGACAGGGAAGGATGTGCCCTGGGTCACCTCACCTGCAAGGCCTGTCTTAGGAGGCTCTGGGTCTATGTTTTGCTTCACCATGAAAATGAGGACTAGGGTGCTAGAGAGAGGTTGCTCCCTTTCATGAGGAACTGCTGACGTGACAACCACGAGAGAGGGCGGGCCAGTCTCCCAGTGCCCACACGCTCTGTGCCTGCCCAGATTGCACCATCGCTTTCACTCTGCACCGGAGCGAGGAGACACCATGACCTCCACCCTCATCGCTGTGCTTTTCATTGGTGAGATTTCAAGGGAGAGGGGAGCTCTGCTCTGCTCGCCCAGGCTCTGTGAAGTCCTGGCAGACACCCTTGAAGCTCTGGTGTCAGGGCTTCAAGAAGAACCCTATTTTCAATCTGTATAGAGAAGGAAAACATGTGCCCTGGGGTGAAGAGACCCCACAGGAGACCACAGACAAGGGCAAGTCCACACATAGGACAGAGCATTCTGCAGGGAGATATCGCTGTAACTGTCTCAGTCCTGCTGGCTGGTCAGAGCACAGTGACCCCCTGGAGCTGGTGGTGACAGGTGAGAGGACACTCAGGGGTCCCAGCCTCAGGCTCTGTCCTCAGGAAGGCGGTGTGCTCTCAGGGTGTCTCCTCAGACCCCAGTCCTGGGGGACATGAGGGAAGAGTGAGTCCATTTACCATGCTGCCTCTTCCTCTCCTAGGATCCTACAGCAAACCCAGCCTCTCAGCCCTGCCCAGCCCTGTCGTAACCTCAGGAAGGAACATGACCCTACAGTGTGGCTCAGGGCAGGGATTTGACAGGTTCATTCTGACTAAGGAAGGAGATCACAGGCTCTCCTGGACCCTGGACTCACAGCCACAGCCCAGGGGGCAATACCAGGCCCTGTTCACTGTGGGCCCAGTGACTCCCAGCGATAAAGGGCCATTCAGATGCTATGGCTGTTACAGGAACAGCCCCCAGGTGTGGTCACACCCCAGTGAAGCTCTGGAGCTCCTGGTCTCAGGTAAGGCCCTTTATTGTCCCTTCCATTAATTCAGGCAACAAATACTGGGGTGTTCCTAGGGACATTAATTTGAGTGCAGCCCCATATGAGAGGATGATGGGAGCACAAGGACTCCTGGGCCTGAGTCACAGAGAAAGAGAGTGAGACCTGATGTCCAGGCCAGGAGAATGGGGTTATGGGAGGAGCAGCTCCTATAATTCACATTCGGTCTCCCCAGGTGAGTCTGGGAAGCCCTCCCTCCTGACCCAGCAGGACCCCACTGTGGCTTCTGGATAGAGTCTGACCCTCCTGTGTCACTCTGATGTTGGCTATGACAGATTCGCTCTGTCAAAGGATGGGGGATGGGACCTCCCCCAGAGCCTTGTCCTGCAGCCCCAGGCTGGGCTCTCTCAGGCCTACTTCCCCCTTGGACACTCAGAAAGGCTGACAGTGCGGGGCGGGTATATATGCTAGAGTAGGAAGAATCTTTTCTTTGTAGTTGGCCCCCCAGTGACGCCCTGGATATACTGGTGGCAGGTGAGGATACAGTGGATTCAGCCCGGCACCCAGATCTGCACAGGCCCTGCTGGGGGTCTGAGGTGGTGAGGCCAGAATGAAGGTGCAGGGCCCCAGGAGAGAGACAGAGAGTGGGGGGGAGATGGGAAGATGGGGAGACTCAGAGAAACAGAGACAGACAGAGAGGAGAGCCCTCAGAGAGAGGCCTGGTGACTCTCAGGACAGAACAAGGTGGGAAGGCAGCCCTCACCCTCCCTCCCTCTCTCGAGGACACCTGCCTGACTGGCCCTCCCTCTCCCTCAGCCGGGTTTCAGGGTGGCCTCAGGAGAGAACGTGACTCTGCTGTGTCAGTCACAGGGCTAGAGGGGCACATTCCTTCTATCCAAGGGGGAGGGCCCGAATGCCCCCCTGATTCTGAGATCAAAGCACCAAGCTCAGCAGTTAGAGACAGAGTTCTCCACGAGCCCTGTGACCTCAATCCACAGAAGCACCTAGAGGTGCTCCGGTTCACACAGCTCTTCCCCTTACCTGTTGTCACTCTCCAGTGAGCCCCTGGAGCTCCAGGTCTCAGGTGAGGGGCCCGCTGACCCTGTTTTTTCTGAGCTCAGTCATTGAGGGTTCTGTGCAAAGAAGAAGTGAGGCTAGGATGGAAGAACTACAATAGAGTGCCTTGGGTTGAGCTGTGGGATGCAGGTGTGGAAGGCCTTTGTAATGCAGCCCTTGTTTTATCCAGGGACCTTCCCCAAACCCACCCTCTGGGCTGAGCCAGCCCATGTGATCCCCCTGGGAAGGCCTCTGACTATCTGCTGTCAGGGGACCCCAGAAGCTGAGGAGTACCGTCTGGATAAAGAGGGAAGCCCAGCACCATGGAAAAGAGAGAAGCGACTAAAGCCTGGGGACAAGGTGATGTTCTCCATCCCACACATGACAGAGCTTAATGTTGGGATATTTCGCTGTTACTCTCTCAGCCCTGATGGCTGGTCAGAGCCCAGTGACCCCCTGGAGCTGGTGGTGACAGGTGAGAGGACACTCAGGGGTCCCAGCCTCAGGCTGAGCCCTCAGGAAGGAGGTCTGCTCTCAGGGTGTCTCCATCTCAGAGCCACCCTGGGAGACGTGAGAGAAGAGTGAGTCCATTTACCATGCTGCCTCCTCCTCTCCTAGGATCCTACAGCGAACCCAGCCTCTCAGCCCTGCCCAGCCCTGTCGTGACTTCAGGAGGGAAGGTGACCCTCCAGTGTGGCTCAGGGCAGGGATTTGACAGGTTCATTCTGACTAAGGAAGGAGATCACAGGCTCTCCTGGACCCTGGACTCACAGCCACAGCCTAGGGGGCAGTTCCAGGCCCTGTTCCCTGTGGGCCCCGTGACCCCCAGCGATAAAGGGCCATTCAGATGCTATGGCTGTTACCGGAACAGCCCCCAGGTGTGGTCGCACCCCAGTGATGCCCTGGAGCTCCTGGTCTCAGGTAAGGCCCATTATGGTCCCTTCCATTGATTCAGGCAACAAATACTGGGTGTTCCTAGGGTCATTCATTTGAGTGCAGCCCCATATGAGAGGGTGAGGGGAGCACAAGGACTCCTGAGCCTGAGTCACAGAGAAAGACAGTGAGACCTTATGTCCAGGCCAAGAGAATGGGATTATGGGAGGAGCAGCGCCTGTAATTCACATCCAGTCTCCCCAGGTGAGTCTGAGAAGCCCTCCCTCCTGACCTAGCAGGGCCCCACTGTGGCTTCTTGACAGAGCCTGACCCTCCAGTGTCGCTCTGAGGTCTCCTATGACACATTCGCTCTGTCCAAGGAGGGGGAACAGACCTTTCTCAGAGCATGATTCCACTGGACACTGCTGTAGTGAAAAGTGTTCCCACCTGTGGGCACCACTCTGCAAGGCCTTGTGCTCACCTGGAGGCCTCCAGGCCTTCAGAGCTCACCTGAGACTCAAGGGGGACCATGGACAGCTCATGAGGAACTAGGGGATTCCTGCCCAGACTCTATGTGAAATTCATGGCTGCTCTCTACATTTAAAAAACACACACAACTGTATTGTTAAGAGTATTACAGATGCCCTCCCCCCTATTTTATTCTTCCTTAACCCTTCTCCACCTGGTTGCCTTCCTGTTTTTCCTAGGCCCTCACCACGCTGTTCTCTGTGTCCATGGGTTATGCGTATATGCATGTAAATTCATTGGTTAATCTCTTTCCATCCTCTCCCCCTGCCCCTCTGAGATCCATCAGTCTGTTCCATGTTTCCAGGCCTCTGGTTCAATTCTTTTTCTTCACTTTATTTTGTTCATTAGATTCCACATATAAGATCACGTGATATCTGTGTTTCTGTCACTAGCTTACTTCGTTTAGCATTATAGCCTCTGACATATTTTGCATACAGCTCTCTATTATTGCTTTTGCTATGAAAACTTTTAACAAATAGT
>NW_006288117.1:65506-69140 GCF_000327345.1 Myotis davidii | reverse complement strand
CATCAACACCTCACACAGCCCCACGCCTATCTGGTTCCCAGGAGCAGCCGACGCCATCATCCCATCACAGAACAACTCAGACCCCAAGAGTGGTGAGTAGGAGACACTGTCTGTTATGGGGTTGAGCATAGAAGGTCATGTCCTGTCAAGGGGAGGGGATGCCCTGGTGGACATCCAGGGTTGTGGGTGAGTTTGTCCTGCCCTGTCCTCTGTGACCTCTTTGCCCAGAATTCCCAGCCTCCAAGGCCCAAGACTACACCGTGGAGAATTCCATCCGGTTGAGTGTGGCTGGATTGGTTCTGGGGGTGCTCGGGGTGCTGCTATGGTGCTGCTATTTTGGTCTCGAAACAGCCAGAAACAGACCCAGGATGCAGCCAGGACGTGATCACAGAGGGAACAATGCCCTGTTCAGAGGGGAAGCCTTGGGAATGAATCTCATGTGCCCAGAAGGTTCTGGAAGATAACATAGGACATATGCTGAGGGACCTGTCTGAGGCTCCTTGCAGATGGAGGAGTCATCGCTCATGTACAGGGACAAGGGCTGGACCTTCTGCCCTTGGACTGTGTCCCTTTCTGTCCCGACCACTGTCTCCTCATCCTTATAGATTTCCCCCCTCTGGTCCCTTCCCCTTTGCCCTTTAATATAATAATTTGGGTGTTTATAAAATTCTTCACTAACAATTTACCCCTTCAGTATACTTTTACCATATCCATTGGCCTTTTTTTAATTGTAAGGGAGAGCTGGTGTACAATAAAGTCAGTTCTCATCTGTTTCCTCCACTTCACACGAACTAAGAAGACACACGTTTCATGTGTATATTCATGCACCTGACACTGCGTGTTCTCTCTGCTTCTCTGAAAAATAGCCACCCACTGGCCCGGAGGTGTAGCCAATGTCATCCTCACCTCATTCTTCCTGAAACAACACACATGGCCCTTCTCTGTCTATTCCCGTACATCGGCCAGCACTTCTGTTTGGGAGAAATCTGCCCCCTCAGCTTTAGTTTTAACAATATTTAAGTCCTCCCTGTATGTCCCTGGTAGCTTTCAAGCTGCAACGTAGGTCTTGGAGTGCTTCAGGGCAAGAGAGTTCAAGTAAATGTGTTCACAGGCCCTTTAAGGAGGAACAGCTGGGACTCCAGAAATCCTCTGTCTCACTCAACCACAATCATCACAGGTTTTTACAACCAAAAGTTATGGGGATTTCTCTTCCCAGCACTGTAACCCTGGGCTGGGGGTTCTGGGACCCCTCACAACTGAGGGAGGATCTTCACAACCAAGTATCCCCGCCCCCCGCCCCAGTGTTTAACTACCACACATGGGTATGGGACCACCCCATTTTCCTCCCCACGTGTCTATCAGTCTCTATGTGGCTTCTGTGTATACTCGGTTATAAAACTTCTGTTGGGCTACATTTCAGGCAGTTCTGAATGGTGGATGTTCTGTAGTTTACTTGTAATTTGATGTGGTTGTGGGAGGTTCCAATTATCATGCTTACACAACCATCTTGACCAGATGTCTCTATTCTCATGCATGTAAAGTTTTCAATTCCAGTCTCTCTGTCTTGTATCCTACAAAATTTCCTCAATGTTGTCTTCCAATTTTGTTATTGTATCTTCAGCTGTATCTTCTCCTGGGTGAAAACAAAATATTTGAGAGTGTTAAATCAAACCATGTTTTTATTTTTATTCCTTTTTACCACTATGTTGTTTAAGTAATGCCTTTCCAAAATTCTCTACACTTTTATCATATAAGCCCTGGGGTTGTTCCAATATTTCAATTTTCACCTTCATTGTTTCTGTCAGTTCAAAAATCTTTTATTAAAATGCGTTTCTTATATTCCTAGTGGTCTGTTGTCTCATATATGATTACCTGCATTAAAGACTCTCTAGGCAGCCCTTCTTAGCATTATTTTTCATAATTAGATTATTTGTTGACGTCTATTTCTTATACACACTCACACCTGATTCTCCACAAAGGGTTACTCCCAGGGCTCACCTGATGTTGGAATCTGAAGGGGATGGAGAGTTGTAGCATCCACTCTCCCAAACTCAGCTTTTGACTGTGATGTGCCCAGCAGGGATGGCTGCAATGTGAGCCTCACACTTACACCTGGACAGATGCTGCTGTTGGACTAGGTTGGATTGAATTTTTTACACACACACACAATCACACTCACACACACACACGCAATCACACACACAGGGTTCAGTGCTTATCCTGGGCTGGGTCAGTGCATAGAGATGCCTCAGTGCTCATTCTCAAGCATGAGAAATGGGGCAACCCACCTATCACCTTGTGCCCTATCCCCTCCCTGCCTGTGACAACGGTGGAGTCCCTCTCCTGTCCACATGGAGGTGGAGAACTCCTCACAGATGACCAGTTCTGGTCACCAGTGGCCACTCGCTTGATCCCTTTTATTTGTTGTGGTTCCCTCTCTGTTTGGGGAATTCCCATTTCACTTCTGCTGCATTGAGTGTGGATGCATCCTTTAGAAATATTATTTCTCAGAAGTAGGAACAGGTGAGGGCTCTTGAGTGGACACACCCATCCCTCATTTTGACTGTGAAGTGAGACACCTTGATCCTCTTATGTCTCATCTCACACATCTTAACAGGTCTGCAAATTATCAAGGGCTGATCGTGCCCACATCCCAGACACCACTGATCCTACAACACTCTGAGAATCTGGCTTTATGCCTACGTGCTTCACACCAGGAATCCGAAGTGCAGAGATTGGCCAGTACTGCTCAAGTCACACAGACCATAAATGATAGTGAAATATTTAAATATGAGCTTTGTCCCCAACATCAGAGCACTGGACCCCTTATTGAGCCCAAAAGCTGAAGAGAGGAGGACAGGATGAGGGGACAGCTCTGCTTAAGGAACAAGGATCACTGTGGAGGCAGGAATGAGCCATACCTTATTTCCAGGAAACTGGGGTGGATGCCGTTGCAAGAAAAAGGAGAAGTCCATGGAGGGGGTGTGATAGAGAGAAAGCTATAATCTGGGGCCATAGAAGGGACCTGTTTCCTTCCTGTATTTCTTCTGTGTTTCCACTCAGTGCTCACTATCACAGGGACATCGCCCTGAGCTGTGCAGTGAGAGGGTGAGTGTGTCTCTGCTGATCTGAGCTCTGCAGGCCACAGGGATCCACATCTTCCTGAAGCGTTTCCAGGACCTTGGTGACACTGTCTATGGTGAGGATCGCAGGGAGGTGCTGATGGAGCGGGCTGAGAGGAAGGAGACCCCGTGGGGGAGGCTCTGACAGAGAAGAAGGTGCCCTGGGTCACCTCACCCACAAGGGATGTCTCAGGAGGCTCCGGGTCTATTATTTGCTTCACCATGAAAATGAGGACCAGGGTGCTAGATAGACGTTGTTCCCTTTCATGAGGAACTGCTGACGTGACAACCATGAGAGAGGGCAGGCCAGTCTCCCAGTGCCCACACCCTCTGTGCCTGCCCAGACGGCACCATCGCATTCACTCTGCACCAGAGCGAGGAGACACCATGACCTCCACCCTCATCGCTGTGCTTTTCATTGGTGAGATTTCAAGGGAGAGGGGAGCTCTGCTCTGTCAGGACCCCAGGACTCAGGAGCCTCATGGGGAGGAGGGTGCTGCTCAGGATTGAGT
>NW_006288117.1:62469-65339 GCF_000327345.1 Myotis davidii | reverse complement strand
TCATCTGGGGATGGACAGCAGTGGTTCTGGGATAATGGATGTTGGGCATCTTAGAAATGTGGGGGTGGGTAATGCCTTCTAACCCAGCCTCTGGTTTCCTTCCAGGGGCCTTCCCCAAACCCACCCTCTGGGCTGAGCCAGGCCCTGTGATCCCCCGGGGAAAGCCCCTGACCATCTCCTGTCAGGGGACCCCAGAGGCTGAGGAGTACAGTCTGGATAAAGAGGGAATCACAGCACCATGGAAAAGAGAGAAGCCACTGAAGCCTGGGGACAAGGTGAAGTTCTCCATCCCACACATGACAGAGCTTAATGTTGGGATATTTCGCTGTTACTCTCTCAGCCCTGATGGCTGGTCAGAGCCCAGTGACCCCCTGGAACTGGTGGTGACAGGTGAGAGGACACTCAGGGGTCCCAGCCTCAGGTTGGGCCCTCAGGAAAGGGGTCTGCTCTCAGGGTGTCTCCCTCTCACAGCCCAGCCCTGGGGGACATGAGGGAAGAGTGAGTCCATTTAACACGCTGCCTCCTCCTCTCCTAGGATTCTACCGCAAACCCAGCCTCTCAGCACTGCCCAGCGCTGTTGTGACCTCAGGAGGGAACGTGACCCTCCAGTGTGGCTCAGGGCAGGGATTTGACAGGTTCATTCTGACTAAGGAAGGAGATCACAGGCTCTCCTGGACCCTGGACTCACAGCCACAGCCCAGGGGGCAATTCCAGGCCCTGTTCCCTGTGGGCCCAGTGACCCCCAGCGATAAAGGGCCATTCAGATGCTATGGCTGTTACAGGAACAGCCCCCAGGTGTGGTCACACCCCAGTGAAGCTCTGGAGCTCCTGGTCTCAGGTAAAGCCCATTATTGCCCCTTCCATTGATTCAGGCAACAAATACGGGGTGTTCTAGGGTCATTAATTTGAGTGCAGCCCCATATGAGAGGGTGAGGGGAGCACAAGGGCTCCTGGGCCCGAGTCACAGAGAAAGACAGTGAGTCCTTATGTCCAGGCCAGGAGAGGAGAAGCAATGCAAGCTACTGTGGGGCCTTGGGCCTTCTCTTGGAAGTTCCGGGTCTGTGGCCCGGCTGCCGTTTGTTAGGTAATTTTCAGGTTGCAGAGGGCCGGGGCATTCATATTCACCTCTGAGGGAAAGCCGCCCTCGAGTTCCAAGTTCTGCCCGCTGCCAGACAGTCCTGCAGCCCCTGGATGGGCTCTCTCAGGCCCACTTCCCCCTGGACACTCTGAACGGCTGACAGTGGGGGGGCGGGTACATATGCTAGAGTAGGAACAACCTTTTCTTTGAGTAGTTGGCCCCTCCAGTGACACCTTGGACATCCTAGTGGCAGGTGAGGATCCAGTGGATTCAGTCAGGCACCCGGGTCTGCACAGGACCTGCTGGGGGTCTCAGGTGGGTGAGGCCAGAATGAAGGTGCAGGGCCCCAGGGAGAGAGACGGAGATGGGTTGGGAGGGGAGATGGGGAGACTCAGAGAAACAGAGACAGACAGAGAAGAGGGTCCTCAGAGAGAGGCCTGGTGACTCTCAGGGCAGAACCAGGTGGGCAGGCAGCCCTTACCCTCCCTCCCTCTCCCGAGGACACCTGCCTGACTGGCCCTCCCACTCCCTCGTCCAAGCCCAAGGGTGGCCTCAGGAGAGAACGTGATGCTGCTGTGTCAGTCACAGAGCTCAAGGGACAGGTTCCTTCTCTCCAAGGAGGGGGCCCCCGAAGCCCCGCTGATTCTCAGATCAAAGAACCAAGCTCAGCAGTACCAGGCAGAGTTCTCCATGGGCCCTGTGACCTCAGTCCACAGAGGCACCTACAGGTGCTACAGCGCACACAGCTCCTCCCCTTACCTGCTGTCACTCTCCAGTGAGCCTCTGGAGTTCCTGGTGTCAGGTGAGGGGAAGGGACCCTGGACTCACAGACACAACACAATGGGTGGCCGCAGGCCCTCTTCCCTGTGGACCTCGTGACTCCCAGCCACAGGGAGACATTCAGATGCTATGGCTGTAACCAGAACAATCCTCAGGTGTGGTCACACCCCAGTGACCCCCTGGAACTCCTGGTCTCAGGTGGTCCCATTATTGTCCCTGCCATTGATTCAGGCACCAAAGACTGGGGTGTTATTAGAGTCATTAATTTGAGTGGAGCCCCATGTGAGAGGGTGAGGGGAGCACAAGGACTTTTGGGCCAGAGATCTGGAGAGAGAGAGAGTGAGACCTGCGGGCCAGGCTAGGAGAAGAGGGTTATGGGAGAAGCAGTCTCTGTAATTCACATCTGTTCTCCTCTGGTGAGTCTGGGAAGTCCCCCCTCCCCCGACCCATCAGGGCCCCATTGTGGTCTCTGGACAGAGCCTGACCCTCCAGTGTCACTCTGAGGTCTCTATGACACATTCGCTCTGTCCAAGGAGGGGGAACGGACCTTCCCCAGAGCATGATTCCACTGGACACTGCTGTACTGAGAAGTGTTCCAACCTGTGGGCACCACTCTGCAATGCCCTGTTCCCCCTGGAGGGCTTCAGGCCCTCAGTGCGCACCTGAGACTCAAGGGGGACCATGGACAGCTCATGAGGAACTAGAGGATTCCTGCCCAGACTCTATGTGAAATTCATAGCTGCTCTCTACATTTTTTTAAAAAAATCTTTATTGTTGAGAGTATTACAGATGCCCTCCCCCCTATTTTATTCTTCCTTAACCCTTCTCCACCTGGTTGCCTTCCTGTTTTTCCTAGGCCCTCACCACGCTGTTCTCTGTGTCCATGGGTTATGCGTATATGCATGTAAATTCATTGGTTAATCTCTTTCCATCCTCTCCCCCTGCCCCTCTGAGATCCATCAGTCTGTTCCATGTTTCCAGGCCTCTGGTTCAATTCTTTTTCTTCACTTTA
>NW_006288117.1:56279-61243 GCF_000327345.1 Myotis davidii | reverse complement strand
TAAATGTGTTCACAGGCCCTTTAAGGAGGAACAGCTGGGACTCCAGAAATCCTCTGTCTCACTCAACCACAATCATCACAGGTTTTTACAACCAAAAGTTATGGGGATTTCTCTTCCCAGCACTGTAACCCTGGGCTGGGGGTTCTGGGACCCCTCACAACTGAGGGAGGATCTTCACAACCAAGTATCCCCGCCCCCCGCCCCAGTGTTTAACTACCACACATGGGTATGGGACCACCCCATTTTCCTCCCCACGTGTCTATCAGTCTCTATGTGGCTTCTGTGTATACTCGGTTATAAAACTTCTGTTGGGCTCCATTTCAGGCAGTTCTGAATGGTGGATGTTCTGTAGTTTACTTGTAATTTGATGTGGTTGTGGGAGGTTCCAATTATCATGCTTACTTACACAACCATCTTGACCAGATGTCTCTATTCTCATGCATGTAAAGTTTTCAATTCCAGGCTCTCTGTCTTGTATTCTACAAAATTTCCTCAATGTTGTCTTCCAATTTTGTTATTGTATCTTCAGCTGTATCTTCTCCTGGGTGAAAACAAAATATTTGAGAGTGTTAAATCAAATCACGTTTGTATTTTTATTCCATTTTACCACTATATTGTTTAAGTAATGCTTTTCCAAAATTCTCTACACTTTTATCATATAAGCCCTGGGGTTGTTCCAATAATTCAATTTTCCTGCCCTGACCTGGGGGTGAAGACCAAGGCTTCATTGTCTCTGACATTTCAACAATCTTTGATTAAAATGCATTTCTTATATTCCTAGTCTTCCGTTGTCTCATATATGATTACCTGCATTAAAGAGTCTGGAGGCAGCCTTTCTTGGGATTATTTTTCATAATTAGAGTACTTGTTGACATCTATTCCTTGTAGATGCTCACACCTGATTCTCCATAGAGAGTTACTCCCAGGGCTCACCTGATGTTGGAATCTGAAGGGGATGGAGAGTTGTAGCATCCACTCTCCCAAACTCAGCTTTTGACTGTGATGTGCCCAGCAGGGATGGCTGCAATGTGAGCCTCACACTCACACCTGGACAGACGCTCCTGTTGGACTAGGCTGGATTGAACTTGTTACACACACACACATACACACACACACATGCACTCACACACACACACATGCACTCACACACACACACAGGGTTCAGTGCTGATCCTGGCTAGGTCAGTGCATAGAGATGCCTCAATGCTCATCCTCAAGCATGAGAAATGGGGCAACCCACCTATCACCTTCTGCCTGATTCCCTCCCTGCTTTTGACAACCCTGTTGTCCCTCTCCTGTCCACACGGAGGTGGAGAACTTCTCATAGAGGACCACTTATGGTCACCAGTGGCCTCTCGCTTTGATCCATTTTATTTGTTGTGGTTCCCCCTCTGTTTGGGGAACTCTCATTTCTCTTCTGCTGTGTTGACTGTGGCTGCATCTTTTAGAAATATTATTTCTCAGTAGTAGGAACAGATGAGGGCTCTTGAGTGGACACACCCATCCCTCATTTGACTGTGAAGTGAGACACATTGATCCTCTTATGTGTAACCAGGTCTGCAAATTATCAAGGACTGATCCCTCCCACTTCCCAGACACCACCGATCCTATAACACTCTGAGAATTTGGCTTTATGCCTACGTGCTTCACACCAGGAATCCGAAGTGCACACATTGGCTAGTACTGTTCAAGGTTACGCAGACCAGGAATGATAGTGAAATATTTAAATATGAGCTTTGTCCCCAACATCAGAGCACTGGACCCCTTATTGAGCCCAAAAGCTGAAGAGAGGAGGACAGGATGAGGGGACAGCTCTGCTTAAGGAACAAGGATCACTGTGGAGGCAGGAATGAGCCATACCTTATTTCCAGGAAACTGGGGTGGATGCCATTGCAAGAAAAAGGAGAAGTCCTTGTAGGGGGTGTGATAGAGAGAAAGCTATAATCTGGGGCCATAGAAGGGACCTGTTTCCTTCCTGTATTTCTTCTGTGTTTCCACTCAGTGCTCACTATCACAGGGACATCGCCCTGAGCTGTGCAGTGAGAGGGTGAGTGTGTCTCTGCTGATCTGAGCTCTGCAGGCCACAGGGACCCGCGTCTTCCTGAAGTGTCTCCAGGCCCCGGTGGCACTGTCCATGGTGAGGACCACAGGGAGGTGCTGATGGATGGGCTGAGGAGGGAGGAGCACCCCGTGGGGAGGCTCTAACAGGGAAGGACGTGCCCTGGGTCACCTCACCTGCAAGCGGCATCTCAGGAGAAAGGCTCTGGGTCTATTTCCTGCTTCCCCATGAAAATGAGAGCCAGGCTGCTAGAGAGAGGCTGTGCCCTTGCCTGTAGGCAAGTGGCATGACAACCCTATGACAGGCAGGGCCAGCCTCCAACTGACCACCACCCGTGCGTCTGTCTGTCCACCCTACTACCACCGTGGCCTCCTCCATCTGTTCAGCTGAGGCCTCCGGGAGAAGACGCCATGACCCCCACCGTCACGGCCCTGCTCTGCCTCGGTGAGATGGGAAGGGGGAGGGGACCCTGGTCTGTCAGGACCCCCGGACCCAGGAGCTTCATGGGAGGAGGGTGCTGCTCAGGGTTCAGGGCAAATCTCTCACAGGGACTCTCTTCCAGGGCTGAGTGTGGACCTCAGGACCCCAGTGCAGGCAGGTGAGTCTCCCCAGGATTCCCAGGTTCCTCTCACTGGGGACAAGGGGTTACAACCTGTGCATCTGGGGATGGAGAACAGTGGTTCTAGGTTAATGGATGTGGGGCATCTTAGAAATGTGGGGGTGAGTAATGCCTTCTAAGCCAGCCTCTGGTTTCCTTCCAGGGCCCCTCCCCAAACCTACTGTCTGGGCTGAGCCAGACCCTGTGATACCCTCGGGGAACCCCATGACCATCTGGTGTCAGGGGACCCTGAAGGGCCAAGAGTTCTATCTGTATAAAGCGGGAAGCCCAGCACCATGGAAAAGAGAGAAGCCACAGGAACCTGGAGACAAGGCCAATTTCTCCATCTCATACATGACAGAGCGTGATGCAGGGATATATCACTGTTACTATTACAGTCCTTCGGGCTGGTCAGAGAGCAGTGACCCCCTGGAGCTGGTGGTGACAGGTGAGAGGACACTCAGGGGTCCCAGCCTCAGGCTCTGCCCTCAGGAAGGGGGTCTGCTCTCAGGGTGTCTCCTTCTCAGAGCCCTGCCCTGGGAACATGAGGGAGGTGTGAGCCCATTTAACATGCAGCCTCCTCCTCTCCTAGGAGCCCACAGCAAACCCAGCCTCTCAGCCCTGCCCAGCCCTGTCTTGACCTCAGGAGGGAACGTGACCCTCCAGTGTGGCTCAGGGCAGGGATTTGACAGGTTCATTCTGACTAAGGAAGGAGATCACAGGCTCTCCTGGGCCCTGGACTCACAGACACAGCACAGTGGGCAGTCCCAGGCCATGTTCCCTGTGGGCCCCGTGACCCCCAGCCACAGGTGGAGGTTCAGATGCTATGGCTGCTACAGGAACAGACCACAGGTGTGGTCACAACCCAGTGAAATCCTGGAGCTGCTGGTACCAAGTGAGTCCCATATTGCCCCATCCATGGATTTAGGCTCCAGAGACATTATTGGCATCTTTGCTGGGAGGAGACCCCCCTGTGAGTGGGTGAGGGGGAAAGTACAGGGGCCACTGGGTCAAAGACACAGAGAGAGACAGTGAGTCCTGGGTGCCAGGACAGGAGAAGGGGGTTTATGGGAGGAGAAGCCCAAGCTCCTACCCAAGGGGGCACCAGGGCCCTGTGGGTGGGGATGGATCCAGAAGAGACTCAGAGTCCACCCCTCACTCTGCCCTTCACCCAGCCCCCAGCTGTCCCTGCTGTGTTGGGGGCGGATAATGAGGAAGGACCCTCAGCTCCAGATGAGATGTGGACAGGCCCCTGCAGAGGAGGAGCCCAGAGCATGAAGCTGGTATCCTCCTGGGGGGTCGGGGCGAGGGCAATGTGAGAATAGCACAGGAAATCCGCAGTCCTGGGTCCCAGTCCCAGACCGGCCCCATCAAGGCTGGGTGACATGGGGCACATGATAAATCTCTCTGAGCCTCAGTGAAGTGGGTGGAGGGGTGAGCAATCCCTGGTGCATGACTGCTGTGAGGTGAGAGGAGATGAGTGACAGACCCCAGCATGTGCCTCACACAAAGTAGGTGCTCAATAAATGGCATCCTTTCCTCATTCATGACATCATGAGGGGCTAAGCACTCCCCGGGACCTTTAATGTCTGATTCCTTTCCAGGAGATGTCCCCAAACCCTCCATCTGGGCTGACCCGGGTCCCATTGTCACCAACGGGAGCCCTGTGACCATCTGGTGTCAGGGGTCTCTGCAGGCTAGTGCCTACCTTCTGTATCAAGAGAGCGGCTCTGAGCCCTTGGATACAAGGATCCCACAGGACTCCAGCAACAAGGCCAGTTTCCTCATTGGAGCCACTACTTCACACAACCCAGGCCTGTACCAGTGTGCATATTACACCACTGGGAACATACTCTCAGAGCGGAGTGACCCCCTGCTCCTGGTGGTGACAGGTAAGGGAGACACTGGGTCCCCTCCCCACTGTGGGCTCCAGGTCACAGGCAGAGGGAATAAAGTGTGGCCTCAGGGGACCTCACCCCTCACAAAACACACCTGGGGCATGAGCATGACAGTCCCTTTAACACAGACCCTTTCTCCTCCCTCAGGAGTGGGTGGTGCACCCTCCCTCTCAGCCCAGCCAAGCCCTGTGGTGGCCTCAGGAGGGAAGGTGTCCCTCTCCTGTAGCTCATGGGTCTCACGGGGCCCTTACCATCTGCTGAAGGAGGGAGAGGGTGAGAAAGGTGTTAAAAGGAGATAAAAGACACCCCACCCCCTCAGGGGGACTGAGAGGAGCAGGGACAGGGTCACAGACAGAGTCTCTGGAGAAGGACAAGGTCCTTCAGGTCATGGTCACGGACGTGAGGGAAA
>NW_006288117.1:55161-56153 GCF_000327345.1 Myotis davidii | reverse complement strand
CCTACAGGTGCTATGGCTCACACAGCACCTCCCCCTACCTGCTGTCACACCCCAGTGACCCCCTGGTGCTGCTGGTCTCAGGTGAGGAGCCCTGACCCCGTCCTTTCTGTGCTCAGTCAGCTCAGGGTCTGTCCCTAGGAGTGTGGGTGACAGTAATAAACAAGGAGGTGGAGCAGGTCCCACAGAGCAGGTTTCAGCCCAAAAGAGAGTAGAGACAGGACCTCCCACTTCTGAACCCATTTCTAATCCTCAGCAGAGATGAAGGGTAGGGAGGGCGAGTGCGATGTGAGTGAAATGAGCAAGAATATGTGATTAGACTGAGCAGAGAACACAGACCCCCCACCACCACTCACCTCCTGATGTCTTCATCTCAGAATCTGGGTTCCTGTAGTCCCAGCCCCCACTGGACACTCCCCTATAGAGAGAAGCATCCTGCCTGTGGGCACCACACTGCACAGCCCCCTGTGCTCACCTGGAGGCCTCCAGGCCCTCAGTGCTCACCTGAGAACAAGGAGGGACCCTGCAGGGCTCATGGGGACCTGGGGCCTGCTGGCCAGACTCCGTGCATTCACCTCTGCTCAGTGTTTATGGCTCTTTTTAGAGAACTTTCAGGCCACATTCCAGTCTATAAGCTCATAATTTAACTTACATTATATGGAGTCCAGATAGAAATATAAACATCCTATTCCTCTTTTCATTGGGAGCAGATTAAATTCAGACATTTTTTAATGAAGAATAACTTCTTGTTTATATAAAGTCTTCTTTCACAATACATTTTCAAATGAGCTTTATGAGTGAACTTTAGAAGCATGTGACAGCTATTTGTAAAATTGAGTAAATGCCCAGCCCACTTAGAGAATTGCCAAGTAATATTGTAATTTGTGAGTGGGGTTTGATTCCTGTACATTTTCTAAGTGGTAGTAAGTGCACATAGGAAAGCTCTTGGTTTGGGCATATTTATCTTATGACCTGTTAGCCTCCCAAATACTCTT
>NW_006288117.1:46783-55132 GCF_000327345.1 Myotis davidii | reverse complement strand
TTAAGAATTCTACATATTGAAAGCACTATTGTTTGCTTTGTTCCAATCCGTTCTTCTGTTTCATTAGGGTTTACTAGGAATGCTCTCTTTTCCTGACAGACACACATCTCCTCATAATTATCCTTTCTCTGACTTTTAACCACATGACACACATTACAAAGGCTTCCCACTTGGATATTAACCCAACTGAGTAACGCAGATCATTCATGTGCATTTTCTGAATTGTGGAGCTGACATTTAGAGTTAATGCATGGACCACTGTAATGAGGAACAATCCATAATTTCTGTTTACATCATGGGATATATATAAAAATGGGGTAAGAGATTGACCTAATTTCCTACTTTTGGTGCTAAGTAAATATTGAAATTAGGGGGATTTTTTCTGTGATTTAAATTTGAACCAAAACTGTGGACTTCTTTGGTTTTGACCTTAGTTGTCTTTTGAGTTTAAAAAAAAATCACACGATTAGCATCCACATACCCATATTTTTCATCTGGAAAATATATCTACCACTGTAGATATTTGTTACTGTAAAATAAGGTGAGTTAATAAAAGAATCAATAGATGAACAACTTCAAGTGACAATGGACATAGCAGACCCATGAGAGGAGGGGCCCGGGTGGGGTTGGATGAAGGAAACCCACCCCAGACTTTCACCCCTTCATGCTCCTGAGATTCAGGAGCCCCTGACACCAACTCCTCCTCCATGGACCCTGGGTCCCCAGCTGTTGAGAATGTGGGATCTCTCAGCTGTAGGGGAATAAGCTCATGGGGTCTTGATCCACAGGCTGAACACAGAACACACAGCTCTTAGTTATTTCTGAATTGAGACCATTTCTTACCCTCCTCACTCAGTTCTTGGGCACAGCTAACTCTGATCAACGTGACTTAGAGTAGGTTTTGAGTTCAGACATCACAGGGACACTGATGTCAAGGGGAGGTGCGAGCCCAGGTTGAACTTCAAAATCCTGCAGATTAGGGTCTTCCCTGACCTTTGAGACTTCTTTACCCACAATTCTTATTTTCCCATCCCCAAGACTACACAGTGGAGAATCTCATCCGGATGGGCGTGGCTGGCTTGATCCTGGTGGTCCTGGGGGTGCTGCTATTTGAGGCTCGAAACAACCCCATAAGGATCCTCGATGCAGCCAGCATGTGAACACAGAGGGAACAACGCACCGTTCAGAGAGGGGGAGCCTTGGAGCCCTTTTGAGGATCCCAGGAGGTGCTGAAGGAAAGTGGGGACCATAGTTGGGGAATCTGTCTGTTGAGAATGTCCAGGGGGGTAGACGTGGTAGGCGAGGTTTGGGTGCAGGGGAACATGGGCCATGTCCTTGTAGAGGACACCTCCTCCACCCACCTGGGTGCTCTCCCTCCCTCCCTGACCTCGCTCACTCTCCTTCATTGCCCTTCTGTTCTCACCTTGGGACATGAGGGTCCGTCCCACATGGTTGGTTTGGATTCACATCTATAGACCCCTGCATACTGGGTCACAAGCATTCCAACAAAATAAGGCGTCTTCACAACCCTGTGATTAGTTTTAAAGCATAAAGAACAAAGGACAGGTACCTGGTCCATAGTGGGAAAACGTCATAATAATGCAGCTCAGGGACAGAATCCGGACACAAAATGGAATCAGGTTTTGTGTGATTTTCTTTATGCGAAATGTCCAGGAGAAGGAAACCCATAGAAACAGAAATCTAATTGGTTTGTCTGGGGTTGACCGGGAGGACAGATTGGAGAGGGACTGTTTGTTGTTGTTTTGTTTGTTTGTTTGTTGGGGGGAGTTTAAAACTTTCTTGAAACAAGATAGACGTTGTCATGGAAACATTGTGTATTTACTGTATTCTAGTGAATTTCATACTTTAAAAGGTTCAATTGTACATTATGTGACTGTTGCTTCAATAAAAATAAATGCAAGTGCAACACGCATGGTTCCCTATAGCTGCCTTATACCTTGGGGGTTGCACCACTGGTGTCCGTGGAGTTTAATGGAAGCAGGACTCCCACCAGGTCAGAGGTTCCCTAAGTGCCTTAGTGCTTAAGGACCAACACACTCATTAAATTTCCATCTTCACTCCTGACTTGGGCTGAGTTTAGGTTCCAAAATGAGACCCACCATCCCTGCATCCTTTTCTCTTCGCTCATCTGCACTACGGCTTCTGTTTTACTTTGTAGGCTTGGGGGACATATGTGTGGCTTCCAAACAGCCCTTCCCACCACATGTCTCTCATACACATGCCTTCATCGGGGCAGAAAATGACACCAGATTTCTGGCCCACATGGCTCAGTGGTTGAGTGTTGACCTATGAACCAGGAGATCATGGTTGGATTCCAGGTCAGGGCACATGCCTAGATTGTTGCCTCCATCCCCGGTGTGGGGCATTCAGAGGCGCCTGATCAATGAATCTCTGTCATCATTGATGTTTCTATCTCTCCCTCTCCCTTTCTTTCTGAAATCAATAAAAATATATTTTATTAGAAAAGAAAATAATTAACAACAGATTGGTGCTCTTCATGTCTCAGGCACTGCCTATCCTCATAACAATCCTCAGAAATGAGGTTTCACAATTTTGCCCAACAGGCAAAGAGGGAGGGGAGAGGAGAAGAGACTGGTTCAACATAGATACTCATTAAATGTGTCCCCAGGTCTTAGAAACAACCTGGGAATTGTCTCCAATGTGCTCTTCTACTGAAAGCATGGAGATGGAATAAACAGCATAACACAAAGAGGTACAGTCTGGGGGACAAGAGGTGCCTCTTGAATGCCCCACACCGGTGAGGAGGAAGGAAGGACTGTGAAGGTTTGATGGAGAGGGATGGAGAGCAGGAGCTCTGCTCACAGAGACAGGGAAGTCAGAGAGAGGAAGTGATAGGGAGAAGCAGCAGCACACACCCAGGCCTGGAGGGCAGTGCTGGTGCCTCTGTGGGTGAGCTGACAGTGTTGTAACATCCCCCAGGACTCCTGTTCCTCTTGGGGTCAACAACCTTGGCACAGCCCCATTGGCTGCTGCAGGCAGCCAAGGTGGAGAGAGGAGGAGCCCTCCATCCTTCCCTCTCTCCCCCTCACACACTGAACTAATCCCAGCGTTCTGGCTCCTGGTGCTCCTGTCTGTGACCCAGTTCTCCCCACAGACAAGTTCAGATGAAGACCCAGCACAGCTTGTTGGTGTGACTCCATCAGCCTCCTTCTGGCCTCCTCCAGACCCTCACTGTGGGCTCTGGTGTTTCATTCTCACAGCCCCAAACATACCTCACCAACCATCCTCTTCACAAAGCCTTTCCAAGGGCTCCTCCTCACTCCAGCCACATCCAGGGATCTCTACATCGCAGTCCATGCTGCTGACGATCAGGCTGAGCTACACTCTCCAGCCCCAGTGAGGCCAACACCTCCTCCAACCAAATTCATCCCGTGAACCTCCTCCCCTACCCCCTCCCCCCCCCCCCCCCCCCCCCCCGACACACACAACCTGGGTTAGGACCACATCGTCCCCCATCAGGGGTCCCCTGATCTCATCTAAACAGAGACGCATCCTCTCCAAACCTCCTAGACCGACACAACATACATTTATTCCTAAATACATTTTGGAAATAAATCAACAGACTTGGAAATAATCAATGTGTGAACCAAAACAGAAGTGAATTTTTTAGATTAAATGATAATGTAAATATTGCTCATCAAACCTATGAAATGAAAAAATGAAAAACCAAGTGTGCTTGTGAGTATGTGTTTATTTGTATGAGCATATGTTTGAGAGTGTAAGTGTTTGCATAAATGTATATATGTGTGTGTGTGTGAGTGTGGGTGAGTGTATATATATGTGGACTGTATGAATGTATATGTGAATGGTTGAGAGTTGTGTGTGTGTGTGAATGTGTGTGTGTGTGTTTTGGAGTGTGGGTTTGTGTATTGTGTGTGTTTGAGTTTTTATGGGCTTATATTTGTGTCAGTAGGTGTGTATGTGTGAGTGTGCAGTGTTTGAGTGTATATGCATGTTGATGTTTTAGTGTGACTGTGTACATGTGTGTGAGTGTATATGTGTGTGAGTGTCTGCGTATGTATGTTTGTGATCATTTATGTCTGTGAGAGTTGTGTGACTAGTAATGAGAGTGGATATGTGTATATGAGTGAATATATATGTGTAGGAGTGTGTAGACAGGAGTGTGTTTGAGCCTGTGTGCGCCTATAAGAATGTGAGTGTGTACGTGTGAGTGTATGTATGTAAGAGTGCTTCCGTGTGTATGCTTATGTGTGTGTAAAGGTCCTGGTGTATGAGTGTGAGTTTATACGTGTGTATGTGTGTGTGAGAGAGTGTATACGTGTGCTAGTGTGTGTGTGAGAATGTGAGTGTGTGTGTGTTCATGGGCAACTATACCCATCTGTCTGAGGGAAGCAGAGGTGAGAGCTGAGTTGGGAGGGTCACGTCTGAATGACAATGATCAGCCTTGAGTTCAGAAAGAAGAGTCTGGATTCACCCTGAAGACAGTGAGGACCATGGAAGGGTTTACGCATAAACAGCTTCTGAAAAGGAGTGGCAAGGGCAGATGTGGAGGGTGAACTGGAGAAGGGAGTGAGGGTGTAGAGGTCAGAGCTCAGGAAGGTGGTGGACGTGACGGCTGCCTTGGGGTGTGTGAAGGTGACCTGCTTCCTGCCTTGTTGACTGGGGACACCAAGGAGCCCTCAGGACAGAGAGCCCAGGGTGGGGAGGGAGGAGCCCGGGGGCTGTGCAAGATGCATCTGCTCCCACAGGAAGCTCAGCACCTCCTCCGGGCCCTGGGACGCAGGTCCTACGTCTCACACAGGTTCCACCTGACTTTCTGTCTCTGTGTGCAGCGGGAGCTCTCCATGTCCTGTGGGTCAATCATCTGAGTCATATCTGACTCTTCAGAGCACCTTTGATGCTGGGTGTCAATTCCCTCTTCAAACTGTTGAGACTCTTCAGGAATCAGACAAGAACAACATTCATGGGAGTCCTGTTCCAAGGAAGCAACACACACAGACACATTAAATGTCAGTTGTGGTGCTACCATCTGAGTGGTTGAAGGATACTTGAGCCGGATACTTCCTCCCTTGACTTCTCAGCAAAACAAAAGCCTCCCCACAAAGATGGTGAGAATATTTCTTGCCTGAGATATGGAGGAAACGAAACCAGCCATTCAATGCAGATGGAGATGTTGGTGTTTTGAGAAATTGAAAAGCAGACATGCCTTGTCCAAAAGAGCAGAAGGAAGACTCCAGGTCAGACACCTACCATGGAGTCACCTCAATCATGACAGACCTTTGCCGGGCTGCGGGGAGGCCATGGCCTTTCCATCAGGTGGTGCTGGGCCAGTGGATGAGTCCGCGGGACACAGTGAACGTCTTACCTGCCTTACACCATTTACAATAATCAATGTCAGATGGGCGACGGATCAAAACATGAAAAATAAACCAATTTCTTTTTCTTTTGCAAAAAGAAAAGGGGGAACTATCTCACTAGTTGTTATGTGGCAGCAGAGAGCAATAGAGAAGCAAGCAAAAACTTAACAAGCAACTGATATTGACATGCAAATGTGCAGTGACATTATGTAAACCTGATCGGGTGCCTTGGCTGGTGTTTCTCAGAGGTTAGCACATCAGCCTTACCACCCCGAGTCACAGGTTTGCTACCAGGTCAAGGGCATGTGCCTTGGTTGCAGGTTTGACCATGGCCCTCATGTGGTATGCAACCTATTGACATGTCTCTCACATCGATGTTTCTCTCTCGCTCTCTCCTTCCCTCTCTCCCTTCCATCCTCTCTAAAAATCATTGGAAATAATAACCTCAGGTGAGGAGTAACAAAAAAAAATTTTAAATAAAAGGTGCTGAGCTTTATAAGTCATTGAAGAAATAAATATGCATCAAAACACAGGGTTGGTACCAATACTTACACTGAATAATGAACATGAAAAAGGCAGGAAACACAAAGGGTGGGCAGGGATGGGAACCTACCAGGACCCTTGAACCAGGGAGAGTTGAGGAAATGCTGAGGCTACTGGAAATCTTCTCAGCAGAGTCTTTCATAAATGAGCTCCCTCAAGAGCCGTGGTCAGGTGTCCCATTGGGCTGTTCAGAGCCAGATTCTCAGGGGCTGAGTCAGGACCAGAACCTGGGTCACACCCTCCCTGAGCAGGAGTCAGCCCAGCAGACACATGAGACCCTGAGGCTCAGGTGAGACCTCAGACACTGCTGACCAGCCTCCTGAAGCCGGACGCCAGGTGAGCCTCATTCTGGGGAGACGCAGAGCCAGGCCCCGGGGTGGGGCTGTTTCCTTGCTGTGGGGTGTGGTAACCCTGAAGGGTTGCAACAGCCTTTAACTGGTCACATCCTGTGAGGCTCTGTTCTGCAGGCTCAGGCTTCCCCCATCTGCAGAGCAGGAGCCCTCAGAGCAGATGCCATGGCGTCCATCTTCTCTGCTCTTCTCTGCCTCGGTCAGTTGTGGACAAGGGCAGGGGGAGCAGAAGGGGCAGCTTCATCCTCTTGTTCATGGGGAGCCTCAGGTTCAGGCAGCTCGAGTGGACGGGGTTCTAATGGGAAAGGAATCAGCTCAGACATCCGGGTGCAAATCTCTCACCGACACTGTCTTCCAGGTCTCAGTCTGGGCCAGAGGATCCACGTGCAGGCAGGTGAGTCCTCCCCAGGCTCCATGTTTTTCCTCTTACTTCACCCCTGGGGCTCAGGAGGGAGCACAGAGGTACTGGGTTGAGGTGATTAAAGAGGAGGTTCTAGCACTAAGCTAGGAAATGAAGGTGGGGAATGTCTTGGTCATGCAGCCTCCGGTTTCTTTCCAGGGACCCTCCCCAAACCCACCATCTGGGCTGAGCCAGCCTCTGTGATGCCCTGGGGGAGCACCGTGACCATCTGGTGTCAGTGGCCTGAGGAGGCCAAGGAGTTCTATTTTGAGAAAGAGGGAAGCACATCCCCCGGGTGCAGAGTGAAACCACTATATCTGATAGACAAGGGCACGTTCAGCATCACAAGCCTGACAGAGAGTGGTGCTGGGAGATATCGCTGTTACTATCGCAGCTCTGCTGGCTGGTCAGAGCGCAGTGACTCTCTGGAGCTGGTGGTGACAGGTGAGCCTACAGCAAACCTAGCCTCTCAGCCCTGCCCAGCCCTGTCATGATCTCAGGAAGGAACATGACCTTCCAGTGTGGCTCAGGGCAGGGATTTAACAGGTTCATTCTGACTAAGGAAGGAGATGACAGGCTCTCCTGGACCCTGGACTCACAGCTACTGCCCAGTGGGTAGTTCCAGGCCCTGTTCCTTGTGGGCCCCGTGACCCCCAGCGATAAAGGGCCATTCAGATGCTATGGCTATTACAGGAACAGCCCCCAGGTGTGCTCACACCCCAGTCATATTCTGGAGCTCCTGGTCTCGGGTAAGGCCCATTATTGTCTCTTCCATTGATTCAGGCAAGAAATACTGGGGTGTTCCTAGGGTCATTAATTTGTGTGCAGCCCCATATGAGACGGTGAGTGGAGCACAAGGGCTACTGGGCCTGAGTCACAGAGAGAGACAGTGAGACCTGATGTATAGGCCAGGAGAATGGGGTTATGGGAGGAGCAACCCCTGTATTCAAATCTGGTCTCCCCAGGTGAGTCTGGGAAGCCCTCCCTCCAGACCCAGCAGGGCCCCATCGTGGCCTATAGACAGAGCCTGACCCTCCAGTGTCACTCTGATGTCTCCAATGACACATTCGCTCTGTCCAAGCAGGGGGAATGGACCTTCCCCAGAGCATGATTCCGTAGTGAGAAGTGTTCCCACCTGTGGGCACCACTCTGCATGGCCCTGTGCTCACCTGGAGGCCTCCAGGCCCTCAGAGCTCACCTGAGATGCAAGGGGGACCATGGACAGCTCATGAGGAACTAGAAGATTCCTGCCCAGACTCTTTGTGAAATTCATGGCTGCTCTCTACATTTAAAAAACACACACAACTGTATTGTTGAGAGTATTACAGATGCCCTCCCCCCTATTTTATTCTTCCTTAACCCTTCTCCACCTGGTTGCCTTCCTGTTTTTCCTAGGCCCTCACCACGCTGTTCTCTGTGTCCATGGGTTATGCGTATATGCATGTAAATTCATTGGTTAATCTCTTTCCATCCTCTCCCCCTGCCCCTCTGAGATCCATCAGTCTGTTCCATGTTTCCAGGCCTCTGGTTCAATTCTTTTTCTTCACTTTATTTTGTTCATTAGATTCCACATATAAGATCACGTGATATCTGTGTTTCTGTCACTAGCTTACTTCGTTTAGCATTATAGCCTCTGACATATTTTGCATACAGCTCTCTATTATTGCTTTTGCTATGAAAACTTTTAACAAATAGT
>NW_006288117.1:45232-46029 GCF_000327345.1 Myotis davidii | reverse complement strand
TCCTGCCCTGACCTCTGTGACCTCTTTTCCCACAATCCCCAGCCTCCCACTCCCAAGACTACACTGTGGAGAATTCCATCCGGATGGGCGTGGCTGGATTGGTCCTGGTGGTGCTCGGGGTGCTGCTATTTTGGTCTCGAAACAGCCAGAAACAGACCCAGGATGCAGCCAGGACGTGATCACAGAGGGAACAATGCACCGTTCAGAGAGGAAGCCTTGGGAGTGAATCTCATGTGCCCAGAAGGTTCTGGAAGATAACATGGGACATATGCTGAGGGACCTGTCTGAGGCTCCTTACAGATGGAGGAGTCATCGCTCATGTACAGGGACAAGGTCTGGACCTTCTGCCCTTGGACTGTGTCCCTTTCCGTCCCGACCACTGTCTCCTCATCTTTATAGATTTCTCCCCTCTAGTCCTTTCACCTTTGTCCTTTTAGTATAATAATTTCGGTGCTTAGAAAATTCTTCACTAACAATTTACCCTTTCCGTGTGCTTTTACCATATCCATTGGGCCCCCTTTTTTTTATTTGTAAAGGAGAGCTGGTGTACAATAAAGTGAGTTCTCATCTGTTTCCTCCACTTGACATGAACTATGAAGACACACGTTTCATGTGTATATTCATGCACCTGACACTGCGTGTTCTCTCTGCTTCTCTGAAAAATAGCCACCCACTGGCCCGGAGGTGTAGCCAATGTCATCCTCACCTCATTCTTCCTGAAACAACACACATGGCCCTTCTCTGTCTATTCCCGTACATCTGCCAGCATTTCCTTCTGGGAGGAAATTGCCTCCTCA
>NW_006288117.1:42023-43983 GCF_000327345.1 Myotis davidii | reverse complement strand
AAGCCCTTACACACACACACACACACACACACACACACACACACACACACACACATGCACTCACACACACACACAGGGCTCAGTGCTGATCCTGGCTAGGTCAGTGCATAGAGATGCCTCAATGCTCATCCTCAAGCATGAGAAATGGGGCAACCCACCTATCACCTTCTGCCTGATTCCCTCCCTGCTTTTGACAACCCTGTTGTCCCTCTCCTGTCCACACGGAGGTGGAGAACTTCTCATAGAGGACCACTTATGGTCACCAGTGGCCACTCGCTTTGATCCATTTTATTTGTTGTGGTTCCCCCTCTGTTTGGGGAACTCTCATTTCTCTTCCGCTGCGTTGACTGTGGCTGCATCTTTTAGAAATATTATTTCTCAGTAGTAGGAACAGATGAGGGCTCTTGAGTGGACACACCCATCCCTCATTTGACTGTGAAGTGAGACACATTGATCCTCTTATGTGTAACCAGGTCTGCAAATTATCAAGGACTGATCCCTCCCACTTCCCAGACACCACCGATCCTATAACACTCTGAGAATTTGGCTTTATGCCTACGTGCTTCACACCAGGAATCCGAAGTGCACACATTGGCTAGTACTGTTCAAGGTTACGCAGACCAGGAATGATAGTGAAATATTTAAATATGAGCTTTGTCCCCAACATCAGAGCACTGGACCCCTTATTGAGCCCAAAAGCTGAAGAGAGGAGGACAGGATGAGGGGACAGCTCTGCTTAAGGAACAAGGATCACTGTGGAGGCAGGAATGAGCCATACCTTATTTCCAGGAAACTGGGGTGGATGCCGTTGCAAGAAAAAGGAGAAGTCCATGGAGGGGGTGTGATAGAGAGAAAGCTATAATCTGGGGCCATAGAAGGGACCTGTTTCCTTCCCTTATTTGTTCTGTGTTTCCCCTCAGTGCTCACTATCACAGTGACATCACCCTGAGCTGCACAGTAAGAGGGTGAGCTTGTCCCTGCTGATCTGAGCTCTGCAGGCCACAGGGACTCGCGTCTTCCTGAAGTTTCTCCAGGGTCTTTTTTTTTTTTTTTTTTGAGCCAACACTTATTTCCAGGAAACTGGGGTGGATGCAGTTGCAAGAAAAAGGAGAAGTCCATGGAGTGGGTGTGATAGAGAGAAAACTATAATCTGGGGCCATAGAAGGGACCTGTTTCCTTCCCTTATTTGTTCTGTGTTTCCCCTCAGTGCTCACTATCACAGTGATATCACCCTGAGCTGCACAGTAAGAGGGTGAGCTTGTCCCTGCTGATCTGAGCTCTGCAGGCCACAGGGACTCGCGTCTTCCTGAAGTTTCTCCAGGGTCCGGGTGGCACTGTCCATGGTGAGGATGACAGGGAGGTGCTGATGGACGGGCTGAGGAGGGAGGAGACCCCGTGGGGAGGCTCTAACAGGGAAGGATGTGCCCTGGGTCACCTCACCTGCAAGGGGCATCTCAGGAGGGAGGCTCCGGGTCTATTCCTGCTTCAGCATGAAAATGAGAGCCAGGCTGCTAGACAGTGCCTGTGCCCTCACCTTTGGGCTGCTGACATGACAACCATGAGAGAGGGTGGGCCTTCCTCCCTGTGCCCACACCCTCTATGTCTGTCCAGAGGGCATCATCGTCTCCATCTGCACACCTTCATGAGAGAGAGGAGACACCATGACCTCCACCCTTGTGGCTGTGCTCTGCCTAGGTGATCACCTCACCTGCAAGGGGCATCTCAGGAGGGAGTCTCCGGGTCTATTTCCTGCTTCAGCATGAAAATGAGAGGCAGGCTGCTAGACAGTGCCTGTGCCCTCACCTCTGGGCTGCTGACATGACAACCATGAGAGAGGGTGGGCCATCCTCCCTGTGCCCACACCCTCTATGTCTGTCCAGAGGGCATCATCGTCTCCATCTGCACACCTTCATGAGAGAGAGGAGACACCATGACCTCCACCCTTGTGGCTGTGCTCTGC
>NW_006288117.1:29185-41464 GCF_000327345.1 Myotis davidii | reverse complement strand
GACAGCGCCCAGGTGTGGTCACACCCCAGTGAGCACCTGCAGCTCCTGATCTCAGGTGAGTCACATTATTGTCTCATCCATGGATTGAGGGACCAGATACATTATTGGCATCTTTGTTGTGACAGGAGCCCCATGTGAGAGTGTGAAGGGTATACAGGTGACCCTGGTGTAAAGACACAGACAGAGACAGTGAGACCAGGGAGCCGGGCCAGGAGAAGGGGGTTTATGGGAGGAGCAGCCCCTGTAATTCCTGTCAGGTCTCCCCAGGTGAGTCTGGGAAGCCCTCCCTCCTGAGCCAGCAGGGCCCCATCATGGCCTCTGGACAGAGCCTGACCCTCCAGTGTCGCTCTGATGTCAGCTATGACAGATTCACTCTGTCCAAGGAGAAGGGACGGGACCTCCCCCAGAGCCTTGTCCTGCAGCCCCAGGCTGGGCTCTTTCAGGCCCACTTTCCCCTGGATATTACCAATGGCTCCCATGGGGGCCGGTACAGATGCTATGGTGGATACAATCTCTCCTCTGAGTGGTCGGCCCCCAGTGACGCCCCTGGACATCCTGGTGGCAGGTGAGGATCCAGTGGGTTCACTCAGGGACCCAGACTCTGCACAGGCCCTGCTGGGGTCTCAGGGGGTGAGGCCAGAATGAAAGTGCAGGCCCCATGGAGGGAGAGAGACAGAGAGAGACAGTGGGTGGGAGGGGAGAGGGGAGACTCAGAGAAACAGAGACAGACAGAGAGGAGGGTCCTCAGAGAGAGGCCTGGTGACTCCCAGGTCATAACAAGGTGGGCAGGCAGCCCTCACCCTCCCTCTCTCTCTCTCTCCAGGACACCTGCCTGACACACCCTCCCTCTCGGTGCAGCCAAGCCCCAGAGTGGCCTCAGGAGAGAACGTGACCCTGCTGTGTCAGTCACAGAGCCCGAGGGACATGTTCCTTCTGTCCAAGGAGGGGGCCGCCAATCCCCCCCTGCATCTGAGATCAGAGCACCGAGCTGGGAAGTACCAGGCAGACTTCTCCATGGGTCCTGTGACCTCAGCCCACAGGGGCACCTACAGGTGCTACAGCTCACACAGCACCTCCCCCTACCTGCTGTCACTCCCCAGTGAGCCCCTGGAGCTCCTTGTCCCAGGTGAGCAGCCCTGTTTCTGTCCTCTCTGGTCTCTAAGGTCATCTCTGTCTCTGTCACTAGCAACGTCTGAGATGTGATGGAAGTAGTGGGAGCACTGGGTGGTTCTTCACAGGAGGGTCACCTCCTGAAAGGGTGGACACAGGGACAACCTCCCTCCCCTGGGAGAGCCTGGCCTGAAGGAGGAGCGAGGCAGCAGTACTCCAGGTGATGCTAAGAGGAAGTGTGATTTGACTAAAGTAACCAGACAGAGCCCCCCCACCTAACTTCTGGTGGCTCCACCTCAGTCCAGAGCATCACTGCTCCCAGGGGGACATCCACTGGCTGGACCCCAGGAAATGGGGCTGAGTGAGTGTGGACTCAGCTCTCCTGGGAGGTGAACTCAGAACCCTTTCCCTCTGAACAAGGGGCTGCCTGACATGACCTGCAGGGGCGATTTCATTTCTGACTTCCTGGGGCACCTGGTACCTGGCTTGTCGTAGACCTGCTCCGGGTACAGCCTCTCTGGGCCTGTCCTGCTGCTCCGAGTCACAGTGACCTTGTAGGGATTGAAAAGCTGAGGGAGTCAGGGGCCAGGTCCACTGATTATCCACCAGGCCTGGGGGCTCAGCTTAGCAAGAGGAGCCACCATGTTATGGAGACACCAAAGATTTGGAAACTCCCACCTAGTTTCTCAGCTCCTCCTGGTTCCACACAGAATCTGTGGGGTTTTCCACTAAAGGCCAGCAGCCCTGCATAGTTCGCCTGGCGCCCGGTCCCTAACCTGGGTGGAGAGTGTGTGGAGTGGGAGATGGAGAGCAGGTCAGGTTGGCAGCCTTTGGGGCCAGGCCTGGCTTGTAGCACAGGGAAGATGGCTGGGCTGATGGGGAGGAGAGGTCGGGAGAGATGCAGAGAGGACAGGGGACCCTCCCTCAGATGCTCATTTCCAAGAGAGCAGGTCAGGTTGGCAGCCTTTGGGGCCAGACCTGGCTTGTAGCACAGGGAAAATGGTTGGGCTGATGGGGAGGAGAGGTCGGCAGAGGTGCAGAGAGGACAGGGGACCCTCCCTCAGCTGCTCATTTCCAGAGCCCCTTGGGTGGAAGCCCTCACCCACACAGGTTGGGGCCCTGAGCTTCTCAGAGCAGCACAGGTGGCTGCTCTAGCCAAAGTGGGACCTGCTGTGGGTGATGGTGCTGTCCCCACTGGACACTGCTGTAGTGAGAAGTGTTCCCACCTGTGGGCACCACTCTGCAAAGGCCCTGTGCTCCCTGGAGGCCTCCAGGCCCTCAGTGCTCACCTGAGACACAAGTGGGACCATGCAGGGTGCAAGGGGACCTGAGGCCCCCTGTCCAGACTCTGTGCATTCACCTCTGCTCAGTATTTCACGCAATACTTCAGTCTATAAACTCACAATTTAACTTTCAATATATTGGGTCCAGTTTGAAATATAAACATTATATTCCTCTTTTCAACGGGAGTAGATTAATAGCAGACTTTTCTTATGGAGAACTACTTGTTTATATAAAGTCTTCTTATCACACACATTTTCAAATGAGGTTTATGCATGAACCTTAGAAGCATGTGACAGCTATTTGTAAACGTCAGGAAATGCACAGCCCACTTAGAGAATTGCACACCTAACATTGTAATCTGTCAGTAAGCGGTTTGATTCCTGTAGATTTTCTAAATGGTAGTAAGTGCACATAGGAAAGCTCTTGGTTTGGGCATAGTTATCTCACGACCTGTTAGCCTCCTAAAGACTCTCTCCCTGTGGACTGTTTTTCAGTTGATCCCCCCAACATGCTGATAAAATTATAATCCCCACCAGGCCAAGGAAATGTCACTTCTTTATTCCCAATTGCATACCTATTTTTCTCACTCCACACCTAATACAATGAAATGAGGGATTAAAATGTCCCAGAGTTTCCCTTTGGAAAACAGCTTAATTCACACCCAACCTTATGTCATGGCAATCCCATTAAGAATTCTACATTTTATATTGAAAGCACTATTGGCCGCTTTGTTCCAATCCATTCTTCTGTTTCATTAAGGTTTACTAGGAATGCTCTCTTTTCCTGACAGACACACATCTCCTCATAATTATCCTTTCTCTGACTTTTAACCACATGACACATATTACAGAGACTTCTTAGCGTCACGCACTTGGATGTTGACCCAATTGAGTGATGCGGATCATCCATGTGCATTTTCTGAATTGTGGAGCTGACATTTAGAGTTAATGCATGGACCACTGTAATGAGGAACAATCCATAATTTCTGTTTACATCATGGGATTTATATAAAAATGGGGTAAGAGATTGACCTAATTTCCTACTTCTGGTGCTCAATAAATATTTAAATTAGGGGGATTTTCTCAGTGATTTAAATTTGAACCAGAAATGTGGACTTCCTTGGTTTTGACCTTAGTTGTCTTTTGAGTTAAAAAACAAAGTCACATGATTAGCATTTACATACCCATATTTTTCATTTGGGAAATATATCTACCACTGTAGGTATTTGTTATTGTAAAATAAAGTCAGTTAATAAAATAATCAATAGACGAACAACTTCTGGTGAAGATGAACATAGCAGACCCATGAGAGGAGGGGCCTGGGCGGGGTGGGGTGAAGGAAACTTAGCCAAGACTTTCACCCATATGCTCCTGAGATTCAGGAGCCCCTGACACCAAACCCCTCCTCCATGGACCCTGGGTCCCCAGCTGTTGAGAACATGGGATCTCTCAGCTGAAGGGGAATAAGCTCATGGGGTCTTGATCCACACGCTGAACACAGAACACAAAGCTCTTAGTTATTTCTGAATTGAGACCATTTCTTACTCATCCTCAGTTCTTGGGCACAGCTAACTCTGATCAAGGTGACTCAGAGCAGGTGCTGAGTTCAGACATGAGAGGGGCACTAATGTCAAGGGGAGGTGGGAGCCCAGGTTGAACCTCAAAATCCTAGAGATTTGAGTCTGCCCTGACATCTGAGACTTCTTTACCCACAATTCTTATTTTTCCATCCCCAAGACTACACAGTGGAGAATCTCATCCGGATGGCCGTGGCTGGCTTGATCCTGGTGGTCCTCGGGGTGCTGCTATTTGAGGCTCGAAACAATCCCATAAGGACCCTTGATGCAGCCACCATGTGAACACAGAGGGAAGAACGCACCGTTCAGAGTGGGGGAGCCGTGGAGCCCATCTGAGGATCCCAGGAGTTGCTGAAGGAAAGTGGGGACCATAGTTGGGGTATCTGTCTGTTGAGAATGTCCAGGGAAATAGAGGTGGTAGGTGAGGTTTAGGCGTAGGAGAATGTGGGCCATGTCCCTGTAGAGGACGCCTCCTCCACCCACCTGGGTGCTCTCCCTCCCTCCCTCCCTGTCCTCGCTGACTCTCCTCCACTGCTCTTCTCTTCTCACCCTGTGATGTGAGGGTCGGTCCCACAAGGCTGGTTCGGATTCACATCTATACACCCCTTCATGCTGGGTCACATCCATCCCAACAAAATGAGGTATCTTCACCACCTTGTGATTAGTTTAAATCATAAAGAACAAAGGACAGGTACCTGGTCCATAGTGGGAAAACATCATAATAATGCAGCTCAGGGACACAATGGGGACACAAAAGGGAATCAGGTTTTGTGTGATTCCATTTATGCAAAATGTCCAGGAGAAGGAAACCCATAGAAACAGAAATCAGATTGGTTTGTCTGGAGTTGACCAGGAGGACAGCTGGGAGGTGGACTGTTTGTTGTTGTTATTTTTTTGTTTGTTCATTTGGGTTTTTTTGGTGGGGGGAAATTTAAAACTTTCGTGAACAAGATAGATATTGTCATTGAGACATTGTGCATTTCCTGCATTCTACTGAATTTCATATTTCAAAAGGTTACTTATATGTTATGCGTCTGTTGCTTCAATAAAAAGAAATACAAGTGAAACATGCGTGGTTCCCTTTAGCTCCCTTATACCTTGGAGGTTGCCCCACTTGTGTCCGTGGAGTTTTATGGGAGCAGGACTCCCACCAGGTCAGAGGTGCCCTAAGTGCCTTAGTGCTTAGGGACCAACCTACTCATGAAATTTCCACCTTCACTCCTGACTGGGGCTGAGTCTCAGTTCCAAAATGAGACCCACCATCCCTGCATCCTTTTGTCTGCGCTCATCTGCCATTCAACCAAGGATGCACTACAGCTTCTGATTCACCTTGTAGGCTTGGGGGATACACTTGCGACTTCCAAACAGCCCTTCCCACCACATGCCTCCCATGCACATGCCTTCATCAGGTCTGAAAATGACAGCAGATTTCTGGCAGTTGTGGCTCAGTGGTTGAGTGTGGACCTCTAAACCAGGAAGTCATGGTTCTATTCCTGGTCAGAGCACATGCCTGGGTTGTGGATTCCATCCCCAGTGTGGGGCTTGCAGGAGGCACCCGATCAATGATTCTCTCTTATCATTGATGTTTCTATTTCTCTCTCCCTCTCCCTTCCTTTCTGAAATCAATAAAAATATACTTTTTTAAAAAAGAAAGAAATTAACAACCAATTGGTGTTCTTCATGACTCAGGCACTGCTGATCCTCATAACAAGCCTCAGAAGTGGGGTTTCACAATTTTGCCCAACACGCAAAGAGGAAGAGGAGAAGAGACTGGCTCAAAATAGAGGGTCAATAAACGTGTCTCCAGGTCTTAGATTACAACGTGGGAATTGTCTCCAACGCACTCTTCTACCCAAAGCATGGAGGTGGAATTAACAGCATTAGACAAAGAGGTACAGTCTGGGGGACAAGAGGCAGTGAGGAGGCAGAAAGGACTCTGAAGGTTTGACGGAGAGGGATGGAGAGCAGGAGCTCTGCTCACAGAGACAGGGAAGTCAGAGAGAGGAAGTGATAGGGAGAAGCAGCAGCACACACCCAGGCCTGGAGGGCAGTGCTGGTTGCCTCTGTGGGTGAGTTGACAGTTTTGTAACATCCCCCAGGCCTCCTGCTCCTCTTGGGGTCAGCAACCTTGGCAAAGCCTCATTAGCTCCTGCAGGCAGTCGTGGTGGAGAGAGGACGAGCCCTCCATTCTCCCCTTTCTCTCTCACACACTGAATCAATCCCAGCATTCTGGCTCTCGGTTCTCCTTCCTGTGACCCAGTTCTCCCTACAGACAAGCTCAGGTGAAGCCCCAGGACAGCTCGTTTGTGTGACCCATCAGCCGCCTTCTGGCCTCCTCCACACCCTCAGTCTTGGCTCAGATGTTTCATTCTCATGGCCCCAAACATACCTGTCACCGACCATCCCCTGCACAAAGCCTGTCCACAGGTACCCCTGACTCCAGCCACATTCAGGAATCTCCACCCAGTAGTTCGTGCCATTGCTGATCAGGCTGAGCTACACTCTCCAGCCCGAGTGAGGCCAATGCCTCCTTCAACCTAACTCATCCCGAGAACCTCCTCCCCTCCCACAACACACAACCTGGGTTAGGACCACATCGTGGCCCCTCACAGGGCACTCTGAGCCCATCTAAACAGAGTTCCCTCCTCTCCTAACCTCCTAGACCAAAAAAGCATACATTTATTTCCAAAATGTATTCCTTACATTTTGGAAATAAATCAACAGATTTGGCAATAATCAATGTGTGAAACAAAACAGAAGTGAATTTTTTAGATTAAATGATAATGTAAATACTACACATCAAACCTATGAAATGAAAAAAGGAAAAGCCATGTGTGTTTGTGTGTGTTTATGTGTGTGAGCATATGTGTGAGAGTATAAGTGTTTGCATAAATTTGTGTGTGTGAGTGTGGGTGAGTCTATATATGTGTGGGCTGTATGAATATATATGTGAATGTTTGAGAGTTGTGTGTGTGTGTGTGAAGGTGTATTTGTGTGTTTTGGGTGTGAGTGTATGTAGTGTGTGTGTTTCAATGGGCCTATATATGTGTTAGTAGGTGTGTATGTGTGAGTGTGTAGTGTTTGAGAGTATATGTGTTCTGGTGTTTTAGTGTGACTGTGTACATGTGTGTGAATGTATATGTGTGTGAGTGTCTGAGTATGTATGTTTGTGATCATTTATGTCTGTGAGAGTTGTGTGACTAGTAATGAGAGTGGATATGTGTGTATGAGTGTATGTGTGTAACAGTATGTAGACATGAGTGTGTGTGAGCGTATATGAATGTGAGTGTGTATGTGTGAGTGTATGTATCTAAGAGTGGTTAAATAGTATGCTTATGTGTGTGTAAGTATCCAGGTGTATGAGTGTGAGTATATATGTGTGTGAGAATGTATGGCGATAGTGTGTGTGTCTGTGCGTGTGTGTGTGTTCATGGGCAGCTATAGCCATCTGTCTGAGGGAAGCAGAGGTGAGAGCTGAGGTGGGAGGGTCACATCTGGATGATCATGATCAGCCTTGAGTTCAGAAGGAAGAGCCTGGACTCACCCTGAAGACAGTGAGGACCATGGAAGGGTTTACGCATAAACAGCTTCTGAAAGGGAGTGGCCAGGGCAGATGTGGAGGGTGAACTGGAGAAGGAGTGAGGGTGTGGAGCTCAGAGCTCAGGAAGGTGATGGACATGACCGCTGCCATGAGGGTGTGAAGGTGACTTCCCTCCCTGCCTTGGTGACAGAGGACAACAAGGGGCTCTCAGAGCAGTGAGCCCAGGGGTGGAGGAGGGAGGAGCCTGGGGGCTGTACAAGATGCATCTGCTCCCACAGGGCAGTTCAGCTTCTCCTCCAGGCCCTGGTACGTAGGTCCTATGTCTCACACAGGTTCCACTTGACTCTTTGTCTGTGAGCAGCGGGAAGTCTCCATGTCCTGGTGGCCAATCATTTGAGTCATTTCTGACGCTTCAGAGCACCTTTGAGGTCATGTGTCACTTTCTTCTTCAAACTGTGGAGACTCATCAGGATTCAGACAATAACATTCATGGGATTCCTGTTCCAAGGCATAGCACACAGAGACACATTAAATATCAGTTGTGCTACCATCTGAGTGGCTGAAGGACTATTGAGCAGGCTACTTCCTCCCTTGACTTCTCAGGAAAACAAAAGCCTCCCCCACAAAGATGATGAGAATTTTTCTTGTCTGAGATATGGAGGAAACGAAACCAGCCATTCAATGCAGATGGAGATGTTGCTGTTTTGAGAAATTGAAAAGCAGACATGCCTTGTCCAAAAGAGCAGAAGGAAGACTCCAGGTCAGACCCCTCGCGTGGAGTCACCTGGATCATGAGAGACCTTTGCTGGGCTGCAGGGAGGTCATGGCCTTTCCATCAGGTGGTGCTGGGCCAGTGGATGAGTCTGCGGGACACAGTGAACATCTTACCTGCCTTACACCATTTACAATAATCAATGTCAGATGGGCGACGGATCCAAACATGAAAAATAAACCAATTTCTTTTTCTTTTGCGAAAATAAAAGGGGGGAATTATATCACTAGTTTGTGGGAGACTCATTTTCCTGCAATGTGGACACAAGAACATGAACTCAGAGGGGACATGGACACAGTGGATCCACTAAGATGAAGAACTTCTGTTCCTTATAGACACCAGCGAGACAGTGAAGACGATAGATATTTGCGATGCCAAAATGAGACCACGGATAGCATTGGTTGCAGGTTTGACCATGGCCCTCATGTGGGGTGCAACCTATTGACATGTCTCTCACATCGATGTTTCTCTCTCGTTCTCTCCTTCCCTCTCTCCCTTCCATCCTCTCTAAATAATTGGAAATAATATCCTCAGGTGAGGAGTAACAAAGCAAATTTTTAAATAAAAGGTGCTGAGCTTTATAAGTCATTGAAGAAATAAATATGCATCAAACCACAGGGTGGTACCAATACTTACACTCAATAATGAACATGAAGAAGGCAGGAAACACAAAGGGTGGGCAGGGATGGGAACCTACCAGGACCCTTGAACCAGGGTGAGTCAAGGAAATGCTAGGCCACTGGGAATCTGCTGGCAGAGTCTTTTATAAATGAGCTCCCTCAAGAGCAGTGGTCGGGTGTCCCATTGGGCTGTTCAGAGCCAGACTCTCAGGGGCTGAGTCAGGACCAGAACCTGGGTCCCGCCCTCCCTGAGCAGGAGTCAGCCCAGCAGACACATGAGACCCTGAGGCTCAGGTGAGACCTCAGACACTGCTGACCAGCCTCCTGAAACCTGGACGCCCGGTGAGCCCTCATTCTGGGGAGATGCAGTGCCAGGCCCAAGGCGGGGCTGACTCCTTGCTGTGGGGTGTGGTAACCCCGAAGGGTTGCAACAGCCTTTAACTGGTCACATCCTGTGAGACTCTGTTCTGCAGGCTCAGGCTTCCTCCATCTGCAGAGCAGGAGCCCTCAGAGCAGATGCCATGGCGTCCATCCTCTCCGTTCTTCTCTGCCTCGGTCAGTTGTGGACATGGGGATGGGGAGAAGGAGGGGCGGCTGCATCCTCTTGTTCATAGGGAACCTCAGGTTCAGGCAGCTAGAGTGGACGGGGTTCTAATGGGAAGGGAATTAGCTCAGCCATCCGGGTACAAATCTCTCACTGACATTCTCTTCCAGGTCTGAGTATGGGCCAGCGGATCCACATGCAGGCAGGTGAGTCCTCCCCAGGCTCCATGTTTCTCCTCTTACTTCACCCCTGGGGCTCAGGAGGGAGCACAGAGGTGCTGGGTTGAGGTGATTTAAGAGGAGGTTCTAGCACTAAGCTAGGAAATGAAGGTGGGGAAGGTCTTGGAAATGCAGCCTCTGGTTTCTTTCCAGGGACCCTCCTCAAACCCACCCTCTGGGCTGAGCCAGCCTCTGTGATGCCCTGGGGGAGCACCGTGACCATCTGGTGTCAGGGGACCTCGGAGGCCAAGGAGTTCTGTTTTGAGAAAGATGGAAGCACATTTCCCGGGTGCGGAGCAAATCCACTGCATCAAATGGGCAAAGGCAGGTTCAGCATCACAAGCCTGGCAGAGAATGGTGTTGGGAGATATCGCTGTTACTATCGCAGCCCTGCTGGCTGGTCAGAGCGCAGTGACCCCCTGGAGCTGGTGGTGACGATAGGTGAGAGGACACTCAGGGGTCCCAGCCTCAGACTCTCCCCTCAGGGAGGGGTTCTGCTCTCAGGGTGTCCCCCTCTCACAGACCAGCCCAGGGGGAAGTTAGGGAGGTCTTAGCCCATGTAACACACTGCCTCTTCCTTTCCTAGGATCCTACAGCAGACCCACCCTCTCAGCCCAGCCCAGCCCTATGATGACCTCAGGAGGGAACGTGACCCTCAAGTGTGGCTCATGGCAGGGATTTGGCAGGTTCATTCTGACTAAGGAAGGAGATCACAGGCTCTCCTGGTCCCTGAACTCACAGACACACCTCAGTGGAATGACAGTGCAGGCCCCAGGGAGGGAGAGAAACAGAGAGAGACAAGGGGTGGCGGGGGGGGGGGAGACTCAGAGATACAGAAACAGACAGAGAGGAGGGTCCTCAGAGAGTGGCCTGGTGACCCTCAGGTCACAACAAGGTGGGCAGGCAGCCCTCACCCTCCCTCCCTCTCTCTAGGACACCTGCCTGACAGACCCTCCCTCTCCTTGCAGCCAGGCCCCAGGATGGCCTCAGGAGAGAACGTGATCCTGCTTTGTCAGTCACAGAGCCTGAGGGACACTTTCCTTCTGTCCAAGTAGGGGGCAGCCGATATCCCCTGTGTCATAGATCAATGCACGGAGCTGGGCAGTTCCAGGCAGAGTTCTCCATGAGCCTTGTGACCTCAGTCCACGGAGGCACCTACAGGTGCTACAGGTCATTCAGCCCCTCTCCTTACCTGCTGTCACTCCCTCAGACCAGCCCAGGGGGAAGTTAGGGAGGTCTTAGCCCATGTAACACACTGCCTCTTCCTTTCCTAGGATCCTACAGCAGACCCACCCTCTCAGCCCAGCCCAGCCCTATGATGACCTCAGGAGGGAACGTGACCCTCAAGTGTGGCTCATGGCAGGGATTTGGCAGGTTCATTCTGACTAAGGAAGGAGATCACAGGCTCTCCTGGTCCCTGAACTCACAGACACACCTCAGTGGGCAGTACCAGGCCCTGTTCACTGTGGGCCCAGTGAACTCCAGCCACAGGTGGACGTTCAGATGCTATGGCTGTTTCAGGGACAAGCCCCACGTGTGCTCACAACCCAGTGACCCCCTGGAGCTCCTGGTCTCAGGTAAGTCACATTATTATCCCTTCCATTGATTCTGGCTCCAAACTGAGATGTTATTAGGGTCATTACTTTGAGTTGATCCCCATGTGAGAGGGTGAGGTCGGGACATCACAAGGGCTCCTGGGCAAGAGACACAGAGACAGTGAGACCGGGAGGCTAGGCCAGGAGCAGGGTTTTATGGGAGGAGCAGCCCCAGTAATTCTTGTCTGGTCTCCCCAGGTGAGTCTGGGAAGCCCTCCCTCCTGAGCCAGCAGAACTCCGTCATGGCCTCTGGACAGAGCCTGACCCTCCAGTGTCTCTCTGATGTTGGCTATGACAGATTTGCTCTGTCCAAAGAATGGGGATGGAACGTCCACCAGAGCTTAGGCTGGGCTCTGTCAGGCCCATTTACTCTTGACACTCAGAAAGGCTGACAAGGAGGCGGGTACATATGCTAGAGTAGGAACAAACTTTTCTTTGAGTGTTTGACCCAGTAACCCCTCCCCCAACCCTCTAGACATCCTGGTGGCAGGTGAGGAGCCAGTGGGTTCACTCAGGGACCCAGACTCTGCATAGGCCCCTGCTGAGGGTCTCAGGTGGTGAGGCCAGAAAGAAAGTGAAGGGCCCCAGGGAGGGGGAGAGACAGAGAGAGACAGGGTGTGGGAGGGGAGTTGGGAGACTCAGAGAAACGGAGCCAGACAGAGAGGAGGGTCCTCAGAGAGAGGCCTAGTGACTCTCAGGTCAGAACAAGTTGGGCAGCCCACCCAGCTGACCCTATGAACCAGGAGGTCGCAGTTAAATTGCAGGTGAGGTTGCATGCCCAGGTTGCCAGCTCAATTCCCAGGTATGGGGCATGCGTGAGGCAGCTGATCATATCTTCTTTCTCATGATTGATGTTTCCACCACTCTGTCCCTCTCCTTTCCTCTCTGAAACCGATCTACATTATAAAAGGCCAGTGGCCGTAATACACAGGAGGTGCATTGATGGGTCTTGCGGCGAGGCGGGTCTGGGGTTCCGCTGGCGGGTTCTGGATCTCGTGTGATTTCACACACTGGGCCTC
>NW_006288117.1:21498-24714 GCF_000327345.1 Myotis davidii | reverse complement strand
TCTGTACAGAGCCTGACCCTCCAGTGTCTCTCTGATGTTGGCTATGACAGATTTGCTCTGTCCAAAGAATGGGGATGGAACGTCCACCAGAGCTTAGGCTGGGCTCTGTCAGGCCCATTTACTCTTGACACTCAGAAAGGCTGACAAGGAGGCGGGTACATATGCTAGAGTAGGAACAAACTTTTCTTTGAGTGTTTGACCCAGTAACCCCTCCCCCAACCCTCTAGACATCCTGGTGGCAGGTGAGGAGCCAGTGGGTTCACTCAGGGACCCAGACTCTGCATAGGCCCCTGCTGAGGGTCTCAGGTGGTGAGGCCAGAAAGAAAGTGAAGGGCCCCAGGGAGGGGGAGAGACAGAGAGAGACAGGGTGTGGGAGGGGAGTTGGGAGACTCAGAGAAACGGAGCTTTGTCAGTCACAGAGCCTGAGGGACACTTTCCTTCTGTCCAAGTAGGGGGCAGCCGATATCCCCTGTGTCATAGATCAATGCACGGAGCTGGGCAGTTCCAGGCAGAGTTCTCCATGAGCCTTGTGACCTCAGTCCACGGAGGCACCTACAGGTGCTACAGGTCATTCAGCCCCTCTCCTTACCTGCTGTCACTCCCTAGTGAGCCCCTGGAGCTCCTGGTCTCAGGTGAGGGGCCCCTGACCCTGTCCTTTCTGAGCTCAGTCATTGAGGGCCCTGTTCCCAGGAGAGGTGAGGCAAGGGTGGATTAAATACAATAAGAGTGCCTTGAGCTGAGCTGTGGGATGAGGTGGGGAAGGGCTTTGTAATGCAGCCTCTTGTTTTCTCCAGGGACCTCCCCCAAACCAACACTCTGGGCTGAGCCAGGACTAGTGATCCCACGGGAGAAGCCCCTGACCATCTCCTGTCAGGGGACCCCAGAAGCTGAGGAGTACCGTCTGGATAAAGAGGGAAGCCCACCATCATGGAAAAGAGAGAAGCCACTGAAGCCCGGAGACAAGGTGATGTTCTCCATCACACACATGACAGAGGGTGATGCTGGGAGATATCGCTGTTACTCTCTCAGCCCTGATGGCTGGTCAGAGCCCAGTGACCCCCTGGAGCTGGTGGTGACAGGTGAGAGGACACTCAGAGGTCCTAGCCTCAGGCTCTGCCCTACGGAAGGGGGTCTGCTCTCAGGGTGTCTCCTTCTCAGAGCCCAGCCCTGGGGGACATGAGGGAAGAGTGAGTCCATTCACCATGCTGCCTCCCCCTCTCCTAGGAGCCTACAGCAAACCCAGCCTCTCAGCCCTGCCCAGCCCTGTCGTGCCATCAGGAGGAAAAGTGACCCTCCAGTGTGGCTCAGGCCAAGGATTTGATGGGTTCATTCTGACTAAGGAAGGAGATCACAGGCTCTTCTGGACACTGGACTCACAGGGACAGCCCAGTGGGCAGTTCCAGGCTCTGTTCTCCATCGGCCCCGTGACCCCCAGCGACAGAGGCCCATTCAGATGCTATGGCTATGACAGGTACAGGCCCCAGGTGTGGTCACACCCGAGTGAACCCCTGGAGCTCCTGGTCTCAGGTAAGGCCCATTATTGTCCCTTCCACTGATTCAGGAAACAAATAATGGGGTGTTCCTAGGGTCATTAATTTGAGTGCAGCCCCATATGAGAGGTGAGGGGAGTACAAGGGCTCTTGAGCCAGAGTCACAGAGAAAGACAGTGAGACCTGGAGGCCAGGCCAGGATAATGGGGCAATGGGAGGAGTAGCCCTGTAATTCCTGTCTGGTCTCCCCAGGTAAGTCTCAGAAGCCCTCCCTCCTGACCCAGCAGGGCCCCATCATGGCCTCTGGACAGAGCCTGACCCTCCAGTGTTGCTCTGATGTCGGCTATGACAGATTCTCTCTGCACAAGGAGGGAGAACAGGACCTCCCCCAGAGCCTTGTCCTGCAGCCCCAGGCACACCTCCCCCTGGACACTCAGAGAGGCTGACCGGGTTGGGGGGTATATATGCTAGAGTAGGAAGAACCTTTTCTTTGAGTGGTTGGTCCAGTGATGCCCTTGACATCCTGGTGGCAGGTTTGGATCCAGTGGATTCAGCCAGGCATGTAGATCTGCACAGGCCCTGCTGGGGTCTCATGGGTGATGCTAGAATGGCAGTGCAGGCCCCAAGGATAGGGAGAGACAGAGAGAGACAGGGGGTGGGAGGGGATAGGTGGAGACTCAGAGATACAGAGACAGAGAGGAGGGTCCTCAGAGAGAGTCCTGGTGACTCTCAGGTCAGAACAAGGTGGGCAGGCATCCCTCACCCTCCCTCCCTCTCTCAAGGATGGCTGTCTGACACACCCTCTCTCGGCGCAGACACACCCTCCCTCTCGGTGCAGCCAGGCCCCAGTTTGGCCTCAGGAGTGAACATGACCTTGCTGTGTCAGTCACAGAGCCCGAGGGAGACATTCCTTCTGTCCAAGGAGGGGGCAGCCTATCCCCTCCTGTTTCTGAGATCAAAGCACCGAGCTCAGCAGTTCCAGGCCGAGTTCTCCATGAGCCCTGTGATCTCAGCCCACGGGGGCACCTACAGGTGCTACAGCTCACACAGTTCCTCCATCTACCTGCTGTCACTCCCCAGAGAGCCCCTGGAGCTCCTGGTCTCAGGTGAGGGGCCCGCTGACCCTGTGCTTTCTTAGCTCAGTCATTGAGGACCCTGTCCCCAGGAGAGGTGAGGCTAGGATGGATGAAATACAATAAGAGTGTCTTGAGCTGAGCTGTGGGATGAGGTGGGGAAGACCTTTGTAATGCAGCCTCTTGTTTTCTCCAGGGACCTCCCCCAAACCCCCACTCTGGGCTGATCAAGGACCAGTGATCCCGCGTGTGGTACTTTGTATGGCAGCCCCAGCGCACTAACACGGCCACCCCCTGCCAAGCCCCCTCTTCAGCCAAAGCAAACACTGTTCTTTTTGCTGAAACTCAGAGAAGCTTCCATTGCTCCTTCCTGTGCTGCTAACTCTCCTCTCCCTGCACTCTGATTTGTTAGGGTGTCCAGAAGGCAAAGCCCTGCACCCAGGGGGCCCTGACCACTATGGAGAAAGGCATGCCTCTCACTTTATGTTTGGACTCTGTACGGCTGCTCATGGAGCTTAAGATTTGTTTGGCTTTTATTGAATCACACTCTTAGCTCACTTTGAGCTTTGTCTCCATGAAGAGCCCCAGGTCTGTTCACTGCTATTGCTGTCAAAAAGCCACATCTTCCACTTTCAGTCCTTTCATATTTATTT
>NW_006288117.1:13737-17377 GCF_000327345.1 Myotis davidii | reverse complement strand
CTCTGATGTTGGCTATGACAGATTCTCTCTGCACAAGGAGGGAGAACAGGACCTCCCCCAGAGCCTTGTCCTGCAGCCCCAGGCACACCTCCCCCTGGACACTCAGAGAGGCTGACCGGGTTGGGGGGTATATATGCTAGAGTAGGAAGAACCTTTTCTTTGAGTGGTTGGTCCAGTGATGCCCTTGACATCCTGGTGGCAGGTTTGGATCCAGTGGATTCAGCCAGGCATGTAGATCTGCACAGGCCCTGCTGGGGTCTCATGGGTGATGCTAGAATGGCAGTGCAGGCCCCAAGGATGGAGAGAGACAGAGAGAGACAGGGGGTGGGAGGGGATAGGTGGAGACTCAGAGATACAGAGACAGAGAGGAGGGTCCTCAGAGAGAGTCCTGGTGACTCTCAGGTCAGAACAAGGTGGGCAGGCATCCCTCACCCTCCCTCCCTCTCTCAAGGATGGCTGTCTGACACACCCTCCCTCTCGGTGCAGCCAGGCCCCAGTTTGGCCTCAGGAGTGAACATGACCTTGCTGTGTCAGTCACAGAGCCCGAGGGAGACATTCCTTCTGTCCAAGGAGGGGGCAGCCTATCCCCTCCTGTTTCTGAGATCAAAGCACCGAGCTCAGCAGTTCCAGGCCGAGTTCTCCATGAGCCCTGTGATCTCAGCCCACGGGGGCACCTACAGGTGCTACAGCTCACACAGTTCCTCCATCTACCTGCTGTCACTCCCCAGAGAGCCCCTGGAGCTCCTGGTCTCAGGTGAGGGGCCCGCTGACCCTGTGCTTTCTTAGCTCAGTCATTGAGGACCCTGTCCCCAGGAGAGGTGAGGCTAGGATGGATGAAATACAATAAGAGTGTCTTGAGCTGAGCTGTGGGATGAGGTGGGGAAGACCTTTGTAATGCAGCCTCTTGTTTTCTCCAGGGACCTCCCCCAAACCCCCACTCTGGGCTGATCAAGGACCAGTGATCCCGCGGGGGAGGCCCCTGACTATCTCCTGTCAGGGGAGCCGAGGGGCTGAGGAGTACCGTCTGGATAAAGAGGGAAGCCCACCACCATGGAAAAGAGAGAAGCCACTGAAGCCTGGGGACAAGGTGATGTTCTCCATCCCACACATGACAGAGCATGAGGCTGGGAGATATCGCTGTTACTATCTCAGCCGTGATGGCTGGTCAGAACCCAGTGACCCGCTCGAGCTGGTGATGACAGGTGAGAGGACACTACGGGGTGCCAGCCTCAGGTTGGGCCTTCAGGAAGGGGGTCTGCTCTCAAGTGTCTCCCTTTCACAGCCCAGCCCTGGGGGACATGAGGGAGGTTTGAGCCCATTTAACACGCTGCCTCCTCCTCTCCTAGGAGCCTACAATAAACCCAGCCTCTCAGCCCTGACCAGCCCTGTGGTGACCTCAGGAGGGAACGTGACCCTCCAGTGTGGCTCAGGGCTGGGATTTGGCAGGTTCATTCTGACTAAGGAAGGTGATCACAGGCTCTCCTGGACCCTGGAATCACAGCGACATACCAGTGGGTGGTCCCAGGCCCTGTTCTTTGTGGGCCCTGTGACACCCAGCAACACGGGGACATTCAGATGCTATGGATGCTACAGGAGTAGCCCTCAGGTGTGGTCACCAGCCAGTGACCCCCTGGAGCTCCTGGTGTCAGGTGAGTCCCATTATTGCTCTATCCATGGACTGAGCTACTTTCCAGGTCGTTGGCATCTTTGCTGTGAGGGCAGCCCCATGTGAAAAAGTGGGGTGAGTGGAGCACAGCGGCTCCTGCGCCAGAGACACAGAGGGAGACAATGAGATATGGGGGCCAGCCCAGGAGAAGGGTGTTTATGGGAGGAGCAGCCCCTAAAACTCATGTCTGGTCTCCCCAGGTGAGTCTGGGAAGCCCTCTCTCCTGAGCCAGCAGGGCCCCATCGTGGCCTCTGGACAGAGTCTGACCCTGCAGTGTCGCTCTGATGTCGGCTATGACAGATTCGCTCTGCACAAGGAGGGGGGACAGGACCTCCCCCAGAGCCTTGTCCTGCAGCCCCAGACTGGGCTTGCTCAGGCCAACTTCTCCCTGGACACTGTGAGCAGCTCCCACGGGGGCCGGTACAGATGCTACGGTGGATACAACCTCTCCTCTGAGTGGTCGGCCCCCAGTGACCCCCTGGACATCCTGGTGGCAGGTGAGGAGCCAATGGGTTAACTCAGGGACCCAGACTCTGCACAGGCCCTGCTGGGGTCTCGGGTGGTGAGGCCAGAATGAAAGTGCAAGCCCCAGGGAGGGAGAGAGACAAGAAGGATGGGGTGGGAGGGTACAGGGGGAGACTCAGAGAAACAGAGACAGAGAGGAGGGTCCTCAGAGAGAGGCCTGGTGACTCTCAGGGCAGAACAAGGAGGTCAGGAAGCCCTCACCCTCCCTCCCTCTCTCTAGGACACCTGCCTGACAGACCCTCCCTCTCGGTACAGCCAGGCCCCACGGTGGCCTCAGGAGAGAACGTGACCCTGCTGTGTCAGTCACAGAGCCCGAGGAACACTTTCCTTCTGTCCAAGGAGGGAGCAGCCGATCCCCCCCTGCGTCTGAGATCAGAGCACCGAGCTGGGAAGTACCAGGCAGAGTTCTCTATATGTCCTGTGACCTCAGCCCACAGAGGCACCTACAGGTGCTACAGCTCACACAGTTCCTCCCCCTTCCTGCTGTCACACCCCAGTGAGCCCCTGGAGCTCCTGGTCTCAGGTGAGGACTCCTGACCCTGTCTGCTGATCTGGCAACTCAGAGAACTCTCCCTGTACGGATTATGAGCTGAAAGGGAGTGAAGGACTCTTGGACGGTCACCCCTAGGAGATCGTTTCCTTAGAGGCCTCTCAACCTGTCCACTCCCTTTCTCTCACCTGGATACTGAAGCAGTGGGAGGGTCTCAGGGGTCAAAGCACAGATATAAGAGAGTGTCTGTGTGAAATTGGGTCCGGGCTCAGCCCAAGCCTCTCACCCTCTTCCTGTCCTCATTTCCAGGACCCTCTGGAGGCCCCAGGACCTCACCCCCAGGGCCCACATCCACAGCGTGAGTCTCCCAGGGATCGGAGAGAGACAGAGAGAGACAGTGGGTGGGAGGGGATAGGTGGAGACTCAGAGATACAGAGACAGAGAGGAGGGTCCTCAGAGAGAGTCCTGGTGACTCTCAGGTCAGAACAAGGTGGGCAGGCATCCCTCACCCTCCCTCCCTCTCTCAAGGATGGCTGTCTGACACACCCTCCCTCTCGGTGCAGCCAGGCCCCAGTTTGGCCTCAGGAGTGAACATGACCTTGCTGTGTCAGTCACAGAGCCCGAGGGAGACATTCCTTCTGTCCAAGGAGGGGGCAGCCTATCCCCTCCTGTTTCTGAGATCAAAGCACCGAGCTCAGCAGTTCCAGGCCGAGTTCTCCATGAGCCCTGTGATCTCAGCCCACGGGGGCACCTACAGGTGCTACAGCTCACACAGTTCCTCCATCTACCTGCTGTCACTCCCCAGAGAGCCCCTGGAGCTCCTGGTCTCAGGTGAGGGGCCCGCTGACCCTGTGCTTTCTTAGCTCAGTCATTGAGGACCCTGTCCCCAGGAGAGGTGAGGCTAGGATGGATGAAATACAATAAGAGTGTCTTGAGCTGAGCTGTGGGATGAGGGGGGG